>NC_141534.1:90622500-90972500 GCF_021556685.1 Rattus norvegicus
GCTGCTGCTTGTCATGATGCAAAACATTTTAGGAATAGATTTTGGGGTCTGTTGCACAACCATGTAAATGTCTCAACACTGCTGACCCAGACACCCGAAACTGGCTGAAATGGTAAATTTTATGTTCTGTGGTTTTGTTTTGATTTTCCACATCAGAAAAAGAAAAACAGAAGCGCAAACCAACAAACCATAGATCCCCTACGTCTGGTTATGAAAAAGACCTCTTGCTGGACATGGTCATGGGGCGGGAGGCACACGTCAGGGACCGCAGAACTTGAGAAGCTGAAGCAGGAAGATTATTGAGTTTGAGCCTGGGTGACTTAGGAAGACCCTACTCCCCAGAAACTCTGGAGGGAGGTGGAGTTTATAGCCAAACTCCATGTCTTTTCAGCATTGAGACTACATGCAGGTTGCCGACCCTCTGCGGGCTGATTACTTCACACTAAAATGTGACTTGCTGATTTACTGTTCCCAAGCCTGAGACAGGCCAAGGCATCCAAGAGGTAATGCTCAGTTGCTATTTATTTTTTCATTTTTGAAAAAAAAAAAAAAAGATTTTAAACCAAGTATAGCGGCACATGTCTTTAACCCCAGCACTCCAGAGGGAGAGGCAGATGGACCATTGTGAGTTCAAGACCAACCTGGTCTACAGAGCTCCAGGCCACTGTGGCCATGGAGAAACTGTATCTTTGAGAAGAACAGCAACAAAAAATTATCAGGCATGGTGGCACAGGCCTTTAGTTCTAGCACACAGGAAGCAGAGGCAGGGGTCTTGCTGGAAATCTCCACACTAGGTTTTGGATTTTTAAATACAGGTTCTCCTTTCCTGATGAAGCCCTGCATGCCTAGAACTGTGAACACTTTTGTGTCTGCCTTCCCAGTGTTGGGATCATTGGCCTTTGCCACCACTGAATTTGATGCACAGTTGGGGATTGAATGCAGGGCCAAGTGCAAGTTAGTAAGTCCTCCATCAACTAGCCCACGTATGATGGTCTTTATTTGGTGTGTGCTTCTCTACACACTGTGCTCAAGGCCCAGAGGGAGCTGCTTTGGTGTTCTCCAACAAGGATTTTTTCCTATGGATGGGAATTGAACAGAGAGGGCTTTTTGTCTGGGCAGGAGCACTACCACTGAGCCACATCACCAGCCCTTCACTGGGGGATTCTGGGTAGGTGCTCTATCACTGAGCCACGCCCCCAGCCCCACACTGGGGGATTCTGGGTAGGTTGCTCTACCACTGAGCCATGCCCCTACCTAGTATTCTTTTTTCACAAATGAAGAAACTGAGACAGTAGCTGGTGGTGGGGTCTCCGTCTGAATCTAGTTGTCTCTCACTATTTCACCATGCTGGGACAGCCTGTGACCTTCCCCATGCAATGCGTACAGCCCAACAGGGAGGCTAAGGTGGGGGGCTGGGGCTGGAGCTGGGGGAGGTCTCTGTCCTTTGCCCTTAAGTCAAAGTCAGCATACAGGGTGGCTGTGGGCTGTTTGCTATTTGCTGCCTGCAATGTTTGCTCATCCTGGGGACAGGGACAGACTGAAGGTCGTTTAGGGTGGACATCAGGGACAACTGAAAAACAAGTGTTCCAGGGAGGGAGCTGGGGGCGGGGGGGGGGGAGAAAGAAGAAGGATCAGTCAGGAGACTGGGACGGGTTGGGGATCCTGTCACCCTGGCAGATGTCTGAGGTTTTGGGAGAGTCCCTGAGATCTGAACTGGCTAAGTCATCAAGAGCGCCAGGGGAATTAACGCTAACTCTCCTTTGTCTTTTTGTTTTTGAGACAGTTACACTGTAGCCAGGCTGGTCTCCAGCTCCTGGTGATCCTCAGTCAACCTCCCAGGTGTCTAATCTCCTCTCTCCTCTCCGAGTGATCTTGTTGGGATTGAGAGTCCCTACTCATGCTGCTCATCCCCCAACCCCCCTGCCCCCCCAACCCCCCTAACATCCTCCCTCAGCCACCGTCCATCTTCCACCAGTCTCTAACTGCTCACTTCTCCAGATGGATGCTTGGGGCTCTGGCAAGGAAATTTGGAGTGAAAGAGAGGCTGAGGATGTGTGGCCCAATGGGTAGAGCCCTTCACCACACACATACACATGGTGTCCGGAGTTCTGTCTCTAGCATTGCATAGGCATGGTGACAGAAGTCTGTAACTCAGGATTTGGTTGGTGGAGGGAGGAAGATGCATGGTTTACCACCTTCCAAGTTTGAGGCTAGCCTAGGCTATATGAAACTGTATCAAAAAAATAAATATTAAAAAAATCTTTTAGAAATTAATTATGTAGTGGAGTGGTGGTGGCACACACCTTTAATCCCAGCACTCAGGAGGCAGAGGTGAGCAAATCTCTTTGAGTTCAAGGCCAGCCTGGTCTACAGAGTGAGTTTCAGGACAGCCAGGACTACATGAAGAAACCCTATCTTAAAAAAAACTAGGGTTGGGGATTTAGCTCAGTGGTAGAGCGCTTGCCTAGGAAGCGCAAGGCCCTGGGTTCGGTCCCCAGCTCCGAAAAAAAAAAAAAAAAACTAAAAATAATGCTAAAACTAAAAAATAAATGTAATTAGTTATGCATATATGCTGTGAGGGTGTTGTACATATGTGTCCCTGTGGAAGCTGGAGTTGTAGATAGTTGGGATCTGCCCCGTATGGATGGTTGGAACTGACGTCAGGACAGGCCCTTAACCACTGAGCCATCTCTCCAGCCCACCTGATAAAGGCACTTGCCGCCAAGACCCACGACCTGAGTTCAATCCCCAGATCCTAGAGAAGCAACTCAGGCAAGTTGTCCTTTGACCTCAACACATTCCTTGAGGAGCACGCACACTCGCACAGTCACACACACACAATAAAGTAAGTTAGGTGGGTGTCCCCGCCCTTGTGATTCGTCAGCTGATACAATCTACAAGGGGAAAGGGAGTAGAAGATGTCGAGTGGGGTAGGGAGATGAGGTGGGGAGGGTTCAGAAGCCCTGTGAGAAGATAAGGTGAAAGACCACAGCAGACATGCTGTCAGCAGACAGAACAACTTTACATGATTGAAGGCTTAAAGTTTTGGGGGACTGAGAGCAGGGACACCCAGGTTGGGCAGAGTCTGGCTTGGGGCTTAGGATTCTGAAATGCCTCATTCGCATGGGGAAGTGTTTTAGGAATCTCAGCTGCTGACTCAACAGGTTTTGTCAGGAAAAAGGAAATTAATCCTCTAATGTCACTGAGGTCGTGTGAAATTCTTCAGGTAGAGGCAAGTGTGGGGGCTTAGAATTCCCCAGACAAGGTCAGAGCAGGAGAAGGCTGGCTAACGAAGAGTGTCTCCCATATGGCACTGAGCCCACAGGCTGTCCTGTCATAGTGGCCTTCAACCTTAATTAGCAGAGTTTTTTTTTTTAAAGTATGTTCAAAGAGTTAGAGGTGGCAGCACACACCTTTAATCCCAGCACTTTGGGTGGGAGAGTCAGGGGGATCGCTGTGAGTTAAAGACCAGACTGGTTTATGTAGGAAATATAGAGCAAGACCCAGCCTCAAAAGTGAGAAAAGAAATGAGGTAGGAAAGAATTCCTCAGTGAGGGGCTGGGGGCGTGGCTCAGTGGTAGAGCCCCTGCCTAGAATCCCCCAGTGAGGGGCTGGGGGCATGGCTCAGTGGTTAGAACCCCTGCCTAGAATCCCCCAGTGAGGGGCTGGGGGCGTGGCTCAGTGGTAGAGCCCCTGCCTAGAATCCCCCAGTGAGGGGCTGGGTGCGTGGCTCAGTGGTAGAGTAACCCAGAGCACAGGTCAGGCCCTGGGTTTTGTGGGAATGCAGTGTGCTAAGGCAGGCCTAATGCCAGGCAGTGGTGGCACACTCCTTTCATCCTAGTACTCAGGAGGCAGAGGTAGATGGTATAGGCCAGCCTGGTTTACAGAAGTTCTAGGGCAGCCAGGTCCTGCCTTAATAACTAAACAATAATGAAAAGAAAGACAATTAGGCCCAGCATGGTGGCACATACCAAGAGTCACAAAACTCTGGAGGCTGAGAAGGTTGAGGCAGGATGCTCTGGTGTGAGACTTACCTGGTCTGTAAAGCCATCCAGAGCCAATTATTGAAACCCCTTCTCAAAAAACCAAAGCAAACAAAACAAGGCACCCCAAAGCCAAAACATCTGATGTTCTTAAATTAAGCAATCATTGCTTTGAACAAATGTTGTTCAACACTGGCACTGCAGTCTGCTGAAATGAATGTAGAGCCTCCGGTGACAACAATCTTGGCCCTGTTATCTGGGGCCTCATGGTGACAGTTCCAAGAAGGTGAGTAGGGAAGAGTTGGCAAAGCTGCAATGGAGAAGCTAACCTGGGAGGATTTCCTGGAGAAGGGGACCTGGGTACTAAGCTCTATACTATAGGTGAGTACTATCTTTCTGGTTCCCTCCTATGCCCGTCCTGTCCATCCTGTGTCCTCAATGCTTTCAGGACGTGAATAGGCTTCTCAAGAAGATTCTTTGGGAGAGCCATAACGTGAAACGTATACAGACAGGGGTGGGGAGCGGAAGAGATGGCTCAGCCCTTGAGAGCACTGGCTGCTCTTCTGGAGGACCCGGGTTCCATTCCCAGCACCCACGCGGCAGCTCACAACTTTCTCCAGTTTCAGAAGTAAGGTCCTCTCCTGGCTTCTGTGGGCACTGTGGTATATGCAAAGCACCCACACACATAAAATGCATAAACAAACGGCAGAGGGACCCAGATTCCACCTTCTCCCTCAGCTCCCACCCGAGTCAAAGCACTTCAGGAAGCATTTGTTCTCTACAAGTTTTTATTGGTATTTGAAGAGGGACCTGGCCCGTCACGTGGCCCTCTTTGCTGCTGCGAGGTGGCTCGCCAGGCACTCAGGCAAATGTGGTTTTTAATTTCTCCTTCATTTTGTTGAGCGTCTCTGAAAACCAGTTCCTTTGGAGAGAGAAGGGGGCAGGGTCAGTGCTTACTGTACCCTCCAAGGGACCCAGAGCTGTGCTTCCCACCCCCTTCCTGTTCCTCCCTCCCTTCCTCCCTCTCTCTTTTTTAAAGGTTTATTTTTATGAGTACACTGTAGCTGACGTCAGAAACATCGGATCCCATCTCAGATGGTTGTGAGCCACCATGTGGTTGCTGGGAATTGAACTCAGGACCTCTGGGAGAGCAGTCAGTGCTCTTAACCACTGAGCCATCTCTCCAGCCCCTGTTCCTTTCTTTATCTCCCTTCATACTGTCTGTGGGATGAAAACCTCTGGTAAGTTCCCTCACACAGAGCAAAGAATTTGTGTGTGGGGTTTTAGAGACAGGGTCTCATATAGCTCAGGCTAGCCTTAACCTTGATATGTAGCTAAGGATGATGACCGATGATGACCTTGAACTTCCAATCCTCCTATCTGCATCCCTCAAATGCTGGTGTTGGGGACCAAACTATGGGGTTTGGAGCACTCAAGGCAAGCGCTCTACCCACTGAGTGACATCCCCAGCCCAGATGGGGCACTGTGAAACAAAAACTCAAAAAACTTCATCTTGACCTGGCTTTCAAAGCCAGCCACTGTGGGGAGGTAGCTAGCAGGTGACTATAGAGGATGAAGGACAACCTCAGGTCTTCCTCAGGTATGTCCCTGATCCAGGCTCCTAGCATAGCCAGCCAGCTGGCTAGCTTACCCCAGGGTCCATCTGATTGTCCTAGCTGAAGCCAGGGTTCTCTCTGTCCTCCCCATCAGTGGGGTTAAAAGCATGCAGCACCGGGGCTGGGGATTTAGCTCAGTGGTAGAGCGCTTACCTAGGAAGCGCAAGGCCCTGGGTTCGGTCCCCAGCTCCGAAAAAAAGAACCAAAAAAAAAAAAAAAAAAAAGCATGCAGCACCATACTTCTCTCACTCACGATTTTGTTTTGTTTTGACACAGGGTTTCTCTGCATAGCCCTGGCTACCTCTAACTAACTCTGTATCCTTGAACTCAGAGATCCGCCTGCCTCTGCCTCCGCCTCCGGGGTGCTGGGTTAAAGGCGTGCACCACCACTGGCTGGCACTTATACATTCTCTTGAAGTCTTGTTTTGTTCCTGTATCTGTGCTCTGGTGCCTGCAGGTCCAGGAGAGGGGACTGGAGTCCTTGGAGCTGGAGTTACAGGCCACAGTGAGCTGTGCTGACATAGGTGCGTGAGTGTGGGGGAGACACAGAACCCTGGTCCTCTGCAAGAGCAGCACGTGCTCTCTTAACCGAACCCTGTGACTAACTTTTAAGATGTAGATTCTGGGTATCAACTTCAGATACTCACAGGCATTTTAGGCACTGAATGATCTTTGATCTTTTCTCAGTCTCCCTCCTCCTTCTCCTTTTTTTAAAAGTTTTTTTTTAAAGCTTGTTTGTTTTTCTTTCTTGCTGAGATTAAAAACATGTGCAGCTGCACCTCAGAAGCCTTGCCATCTCCTGCTTCCCACCCTCTCCTTCTCTAGCCTGTGCTTGCCCAAGCTGTCTCCACTCATCCTGGCCTGTCCTTGGCCCGAGTTCTAAGCCGATGTCTAGAAGGCCATTCTCTCTTATCTACAGATCTTCCCGCCCCAGGGCCTTTGCACTTCCTGGCCAAGTTTAAGTCTGGCTGGATATTCATAATCAAAATCAGACCTTTAACTTGTCTACTTGCCAAATTGGCTAACCAACCTGTTTACAACATACCAAGCGCCTCTTGGGGTGTCTGTCTTCACCTCCTGCTTTTTCGTTATTTTTTTGTTCCTCATTTTTAGTCAGAGGCTTGCCCTGTAACCCAGGCTAGTCTCAAACTCCTGATTCTTTTCCTTAGCCTCCCAATTTGCTGGGGCCTTTTTTGTTTGTTTGTTTGTTTGTTTGTTTGAGACAGGGTTTCTCTGTATAGCCCTGGCTATCCTAAACCTAGCTCTGTAGACCAGGCTGGCCTCAAACTCAAGAGATCTGCCTGCCTCTGCCTTTCCAGTGCTGGGATTAAAGGCGTGCACCACCACAGCCTGGCTGCTGGGATCTTAGCCAGCCCTAATCTCTCTTTGGCCAGTCTAAACTGCAGAGCTGCGGCCTGCACAACTCTGGCTGTGACCCTGCCCCAACTCTCCTACATTCTTTCTCTGTCCCAGGGGATCAAAGTCATGTCCTGTCTCAAGAGTACACAGGGAAGGGACAAGGTCTACCCTAACCAGTCACTACAATCATCTCTAACAGACAGACAACTAGGTGTTACTAGGCGTCAATCACTCTGCTGCTGTTTCCACATTGTGTCAGTGTTGGGACGGGACACACACACACACACACACACACACACACACACACACACACACACACACACAGAAAGAAAGAGAACATCCGCCCGTGCCCTGAAAGGTCCTAACCGAGTCTTGATCATAATTTCCTTCTGTTTGATATGCTCAATGGCTGCCCGGGCCTTATCTTCCAAAGTGTTCCCAAACTCTTTTAGTTTATCCGGTAAGCTCTCCATTGCGCTGGAAAAGTCAGGGGCCGCCTGGGCAGGGGCTGGGCCTGCAGCGAGATGGTTGTAAGCAAACCCGTTAGCATTGGGGGAAGAGTATTGGACACTTATTTTTACTGCACTGCCCACCTCCTTGTTTTTACGCGCCACCCCTTCTAGGAAGATTAGCCAATCCCAAAGGGTCATTGGTTACTAAGGTCTTTTCTGGACAGACTTGCCTCCTGCAGCACCCACCTTGATAGAAAAATAAGGCACCTGGCCAATGGGTTGGGGGATGATTGGAGAGCGGTAGTGGAATGGTGACATAGAAAGGGACCTCAGAGCTCTCCCTCAAGAGTCCTCTAAGCCTGGGCCACAGGCCCAAGACCAACTTCAGACTTCCAAGCCTCTTACCTTCCAAAGCCATGGCTACGACCACGATCAGGACAGGAAGTGCGATGAAGAGCCTCATCCTGGCTGGAGGGGCACCCTGGAGGCAGACGCGCGCGGATAGGGGGCATCACTAGTACCCACCACCTCCCACCACTATGATCCCACCACCCCAATCCCTTATCTGTGGGAAGTGGGGAACACTTTCCCAGGCACTAACCTGGATCTAAGGTTCTCTCAGGAGGCCCGCAGGGGTGGGAGGATCCTGCACAGAGGTTTAACGGGTTGGGGAGGGGGCGGAGCAGGTTGATCGCCCTCCCCTTGAGCCTCCCCCTTGTCTCTGTGCCCACCTCCTTTTTTATTTTTATTAACAGAATTTTTGGCTGGCCTGGAATTTGTGATCCTCCTGCCTCTGCCTCTCTAGTGAGTGCTGGGATTATAGGCACCAACACAACCGACCCACCCTGTTCTGCCATACTGGTGGATACTGGGAGCCAGATCCCGGTCCAAACATTTTGTTTAGGCCTAAGGCTCCTCACTGGTCAGCACCCTCACTTCCAAATCTCACTGATCTTCACCCAGCCTTGGCTGCTCTACCTACTCACACTCTCTCTGAGGTTGTTCACCTTGGCGGGGTGTGTGTCTTACAAACAACTCCCCCCAAGCCCCCAAATCTTACCCCAGCTCACACTGCACCCTCAGGTTAGCTCTTCTCTACCCTGTCCTTGTCCAGAAGCCTCAGCTCACACTCTCTGTCCTGGATGCTGGGCTCTGGTTTCCTTCACCTCCAGTGCCTTTGTATCTGGAAACCCTCAGACCTCCTTTGATGCTCTCTAGGGTCTTTGACAGCCGTCATCTCCCTTCTTTACAAGTTGCCTCTTTAGCTAGTCAAAACTGCAGAGCCTCTCAGCTTGCAAAGCTCCACAGTGCCCCTGAACCAGCACAACCCTCACTCCCCTCCCCAACACTATTAGCTCTTGTTGGGCCTCCTAGGCCCCTCCAGATCTGAAGCCTGCTTCCCCGCCCCCTCCCTCCACCACATCCTTTCTCTCAGGCTACAGTCCAAGGCCCTTCCCTCCCTCCAGAGCCGTCAATGACCGCCAGTGACCCCCTGGCAGCTGGTGGCTAAGAGGCCCAGACTCTAGGTTGGCTGGCCTGGTGCCCCTGCAACCCACGTGTCAGCTGGGGGTGGGAGGATGGGGGCACAACAGGGGGATGGTTGTGAAAGGGGTAGAACAGATTCGACCCTGGCCGGGTTGCAACATCTCTGGGGCCAGCTCACAGCTTCCAGTCCCTGTGGGCGCCAGGCCTGACCCTCTTGCTTCTTGAAAGGAGTCCTGCTCAATCCTCAAGCACCCATCTGAATAATGTAACAGATGTCCCCCTTACTCTGCCCGGTGCTTCCTATGTCCTTTCTCTTAGCAACGAGAGCTTCCTGTACCACAGGTAGGGTAATGGGAGCACAGCTAAGGTCGTTAAATTACTAGTCGTTCAACTCTGATTTTTTTTCTTTCTTGTTTTGTCAAGATAGGGTTTCTCTGTGTAGCCCTGGCTGTCCTGTCTGTACGTCAGGCTAGTCTTGAACTCAGAGGTCTGCCTGCTGGGATTAAATGTATGATCCACTTACCACCGGGCTCCCCCATGACTCTCTGATTTTCAGTAGGATCAGCCCAGTACTCCATGGCTCCCTCCACAATCCTGGTTCTCTAATGTCTTTCTGGGGTCCTTGTCCCACCTCTAGGTCTGCCCATAGGGAGGTGGGGCTGCTCCTTTGTTTAGAAATAAGGTTCTGCTCTTGGCTGTACATCTCTGTATCCCACTATCACTTGTTAGGTAGAGTTAGGAAGACCAGGGATAGTCTTGGTTAGAGAGTGAGTTCAAGGCCAGCATGGGCTCCCAAGAGATCTGGATTAAAAACCACCAACAACAAAGGGTTGAGGAGGATGTGGCTCTGATGGTTGTTTACTTGCCTAGCATGCAGGAATTCCTTGGTGCTATGCATCCGGCACCACCTAAAACTGGGCGTTAGGATCACCCATTGTCTACCCAGCCTGGAGGACTCCGGAGATGGGGAGACCACGTGTTCAAGGTCACCTTGGTTCTACAGGGAGTTGGCAAGAGAGTAGCTCCCGGTCCATGAGGCCTTATTTCAAACCAATAAAAACAAAATCTCTTCTGTAGAATTCAGAAGTTGAGCTCTCAGCTAGGCCTGGTGGCAGGAGCCTGTAATACCAGCCGTTGGGGACGGGTTCAGAGTTCAAGGCCAGCGTGGTTCAAATACCATCACAATAATTCAGGTCTTCAGAGGTAGACATGCCCTCTGTACTCTCCCCTCATCTTGATATTTGAGGGTAATGAAGCTCTGGGGGTGTGTTCCTGGCCCTTGGGCATGAAGTGTGGCTGTCTCCGGCCCTGCCACTCAGCCCACTGACCCATCTTCTCACTGGCCTGATGAATCATCTGTGGGAGTGGTGCCTACCTCCAGATAATGCTGAATTTGGTGCCAGGAAAAGCTGCAGGCTCAGGGTGTGCCAGAGGCAGTTGAATTCTGAAGCCTTGGCCTAACCCAAGACACGGCTCAAGCCCTAGCCTGCCCAGGTTGGTGGGAGCCCTGCTGGGTCCCTGAGAACTGAGGGGGTGTGAGGGGAAGCCAGCCAGGGGCTCTCCAGCTCCTACCACGACCCCTTTGAGTGCCAGGATATGGGAAGAATGGTTTTGTGTTCCCAGCTTGAACTCACTCCCCATACACTTGCTGGGAAAGTCAAAAGGCAGGCAGGGGAGAAAAAGTGGGGCTGACTCCCTATGACCCAGAGGGAGTAAAGACCCAGCAAGCTAACTTCAGAGTAAATGAGAAAGGCTGAGGCTCCAAGAGCCACCGCATAGAAAGGGCCAAGCAAAGGCCCAGAGCGAAAGAAACCGCAGGAGGGTGAGATAACAGAAGATCAGGAAAACAGGAAGCCCAAAAGGGAAGCCTAGAAGAGACAAAGCAAGGAGAGTGTACCAGATAAGACTATCGCGGAGTAGGAATAAGACAAAGAGAAAAGTAAACACCACCCGGCGACTCTGGTCTCTTACATGTTGATTCATGGCATAGCTGAGGAGCGGGTGTTTAAGTTGGGAAAGATAGCCCAACAGACAGACATAAAGTGGTACACACCTTTCTCAGTTCCTACGGAGATTGAAGACAAAGATTCAAAGATTCAACTAGGCTGGAGTGAATGCAACGAGGAATCAGTTAAGATGCTATTTCAGACTAAAAAGCGTGGATATACCTAAACGTAAGAGCCCCTGCCTAGAATCGCCCTCCCCCCACCCCGCCCCAAGGGTGTGGGCGTGGCTCAGTGGTAGGCGCTGGACTCGAATTCCCCCATCGAGGGGGCTGGGGGCGTGGCTCATGGTAGAATTCCCCATTGAGAGGTTGGAGGTGTGGCTCAGTGCTAGATACAATCCCCAAGTGATGGGTGCGGGCGTGGCTCGGTGATAGAACCCCTACTAGAATCCCCCCAGTGAGATCTAGAGGCGTGGTTCAGTGGTAGAGCCCCTCCCTAGAATCCCCCCAGTGAAGGACTGGGGGCGTGGCTCAGTGGAAGGTAGAATCGCCCGGTGAAGGGTTGCGGGCGGGGCTCAGAGGTAGAGCACTTGTCCTTTGGCGTTGCTAGCTCCTAGGTTTTATCTCTATTACTGCAAAACCAAAGCAGAGCAGACCAAACTAGACTTGAAATAAAGCACATGACCTCCTTCTACAGACATGGCCATGGAATGTGTGCTATGTCAGGCAGAAACGATAAACTGAGGCTGAAGCTGTGTGGAATCACTCACAGAGACTCAGAACGTGCTTGGAGAATCTTTATTAAGCAAGGGCCACCAGAGGGCCAGAGTGGTGCTTGGGACAGGGCCACCTGGCTGGTCATGGATGTTGCGGCAGGGCGTAGGTGAGGGATGATCATTGATTCTCCAGGGGCACTGTGGTGGAGGCAATGGAGTTGGTAGCCACAGAGGCCTGTATCTTCTCCATTAGGTTTGCCCACTGGCGCTGCATGTCTTCCACTAGCGGCTCGAACCAGCCCTTGATGCGGGCCTGGAAGATCTCGGCCTGCAGGCGTATCTGCTGGGTCTGCTCCTCCATCTTGGAGCGCACCTCCTCCATCTGCTCACGCACCTCCTCTAGGCGGTCTCGGGCCTGGTTGCCCACTTCCTCCAGCCGCCCTCGGATGCGGTCACTCAAAGCCTGGGCGCGATCGCGCAGGGGCTGGGCGGCGCCAGCGCCTAGGTTGGCTGTGCGCTGACGACCCTGCTCCACCAGTGGCCCCAGGCGCTCACGGATAGCACTCACACCGCGCTCGGCGCCCTCCTGTGCCCCGGCCTTGTACACCGCCAGGCGCTTCTGCAGATCATCCGCATCCCGCATCAGGCGCTTGCGCATCTTGCGCAGGTGTGTGGAGAGGCGCGACCGCAGCTCCTCTGTGCTCTGGCCCAGCATGGTATTTACCTCGTTGCGGTACTGCCCGAGTCGGTTGCGTAGATCCTCCATGTCAGCTCCCAGACGGGCCTGTGCCGCCTGCACCTCTTTAGCCAGCCTGGCCCGTGTCTCCTCCGCCACTGGGCCCAGCTGTTCCTCCAGCTCCTTTTTGTATGCCTTTACTTCCGTCATAGTGTCCTCCATCAGTACCCTGCAGGCCCAGAGGAAACACAAGAGGGAGATGAATGCAGAGACAAAAAGGTCAGAATTAGGGTGGGAGGAAACCACAGAGCGAGGTGCGGTGGTACTCGCTTGTATTCCCAGAAGTTGAGAAGCTGAGGAAGGAGAATTGCAGAGCCTTCGAAGCCAGCTTAAGTTAGATTGGGATCCTGTCTCAAAAAGCCAAAAGCCATTCGACCAAGAACATAAATGAATGCCTGTTCATCCCAGTATCCAGAAGGCTAAAGAAAGCAGAAGTATTGAGAGTTCAAGGCCAACCTGGCCCACACACTCATGGAGAAAGGAAACAAGAAGTAGGTAGGTGCCCAGATAGGAGGAACCCCTGGATCTGGATACTCAGCAGGTGCGGAGGGTGAAGCGCTGAGCACTCACGTCAGTTCCTGTGTGACTTGGGAGCTCTGCAGCTCTTCCTGGACCTGGTCAGAAAGCGTCTGCACCCAGCGCAGGTAATCCCAGAAGCGGTTCAGGGCCTGCTCCCAGGGTTGGTCGCTTTGCCCTGGGAGCTGATCTGTCACCTCCAGCTCTCCCTCGGCCAGGCATCCTGTGTAGAGTAGTAAGTTTAAGGCTGGGTCAGGACCTACAGTGCTCTTGGGTCTCTTTGAAGCAACAGTGCGTCTGGAAGTCAGTCGTGGAGTCTGTTTAGATACTACAAGCATACACTGTCTAGTATCCTATGTAGAACAGAGCTGAGACTAGGCTGGTATGGGGTTAGAAAATGTATACCTCCCCTTTAAAAGCGACTAAGAAATTACACACTTCAACTTTTTAATTGTGTGTCTGTGTGTGCCTTGGAGGTCAGAGGACAACTAGAGAGAATCCGCTCTCTCCTTCCACCATGTTGGGCTCCGAGATAAGTCTTCGAGCTTTATGACAAGCACCTTTACCCTCTGAGCATCAATCCTCTCATATTATGGATAGGGAAAGACAAGGCCTGCATGTAAAACAGCTGCTCAGGGCTATTGAATCTCAGAGGTCTCAGAACTGCCCCAACCCCAACCTGCCAGCAGGGAAAGCCACCCCTTGCCCCATACCTGTCAGCAATGGGACCAACAGCAGGGCCCACAGAGCCTTCATCTTCCCAGTTGTGATTGGCCAGTCTGCGGAAGGAAAAGCTGTCTTTGAACACCAGTGGGTAGGGGTGGAGAAACTCGGGCCACCCAAAGAGCCCCCACCTTAATTCCCTTCTCAGGTCTGTGAGTCATCACAAACATCTCCACAATAGAGCATCTGCCCAAAGGTCTATTTACCTCCCCCTCCTATCTCTATCTCAGCACCCCGGGGTGGACCCGCTGCCAAAAATTCCAGCTCCCAGTCCTAGGGTTCAAATTCCACAACGCAGAGGGACAGCCGGTGGTCCAATTTACATTCCTTTCTACCTTCCCTGCTAAGCCGGGCTCTCGGTTTAGTACTAATGTAAGTTTTTAATCGTCCTCCATCCCTGCGAAGTGGTACCCTCCCGCGACCCCAGAACTTCGGACGCTCAGGCATGAGGATCTTCGCTTTGAAACTGGCCCAGGGTAATTTTGGGGACTGTGATGGAAATCAGTAGGTATTTATATAAACGCAACCTAAGGCTCATCGCGGGTCCTTTCGCTAAAGATTGATACTACCTTCTAGTTGAGCCCGTATGCCGTGCACCGACAGTCCCATACTCCTGGAGATGACCCCTCCATCTCCTCCATCTGTTCTGACCCCGGCAAAGGCTAGTTACCTCACGATCTTAGTTTGTCTCCCCGCCACCCTAAGTCTTCTATCGGGCTTCCTGCTTTTCTAATAATTGTGCCTGTTTCCTGGACTCCAGCGGATTTCAAGGTCCCCTGCCCACGTCTTACCAAGCCCCCTGGGTGAATCGCCAGCCCAAGCTTGTCTTACCAGCTCCTTCCGAAACAAGTCCTTAGCCTCCGGGGTCTGAGCAGGGGACCGGATCCCAGACCTGTCCAATTATAGGACTCCCCCTGCCCCGCCCCCTCCTCAGGGCTAGGGCGGGCTGGGCCAACCCCCTGTCACGAGGCGGGTTGCTCTCCCCCCCCCTTCACAGCAGGGCAGAGGAAAGAGGTGGAGTTTTGATGCCTTGTGACCCCCCCCCCCCCAAAAAGGAGCTGACTCCTCATTGAATAATCCAGGCCTTGGTGCTGGGGCACTGAGTACTGCTTCTCCCCTTTCCCGCGGGGTCTGGTGCATTCGTTGTACGGAAAAGGGCTGGAGGCTTAAATGGAAATAGGTGGGGGGCTCTATCTGTTAAGAGGCTCAGCTTCTGGGGTGAAAACTGAGTTTTAGCCCTGGCCCCTCTTTGTTGATTCCTCTGCCACGGGTGAACTCTCCCCATCCCCGGGCTGGGGACATGCTCCTTTCCTTCAGGAGCTGTTCAGTGGTGGCTCCCAATGGATTTGAAGCCATACATTGTCAAGCCCTGGGAACCCAAGTGTTGATGCTACTGTCCTGTTTCTGGCGGTTGCCGGATGTATAATCTTGGGAGGGGGAGCTATCCCCACCCCTACTGAGCACAACTTTCAAGTTGTTTTGCGATCGGATCCTCGGGCTGCCCTTAAAGTCACAAAGGTCCTTTTGCCTCTGCTGTGGCATGCTGGGGTTGCAGGTGTGCCCCTCGGCACATGCATTTGCCTTTTCCAAGCACTTTTCCTTTTCTTCATGAAAGAAGTGTAGGGGCTGGAGAGATGGCTCAGAGGTTAAGAGCACTGACTGCATTTCCACAGGACCCAGATTTAAATCACAGCATTCGCAACTCAACACCCAGATTTGACAGCCCTACAGGGACATACATGCCGGCAAAACACCCAACACACTTAAGAGACAAGCCAGAAGAACAGCTATTTATGGGGACATGTGCCTCTAGTCCTAGTCACTTGCAGAGCTGAGGCAGGAGGATCCCCTGAGCTCAGGTAATAGAACAGAGCCCAGGCTAGCACATGGCAAGGCTGCTGTTACCGGGCTGTCAGGTAGGGCCAAGGGCTCACACACCACTCGGATGCTTGCTGAAGTGCCGCCTGCACAGGGGTTCCCATTCCCAGCTGTTGCTCAGAGGGTGGCAGTAGGAGAAGCCTCCTAACAAGGCTTGGCAGCAGATATGGCAACACATGACTCCGCAGGATGGGAAGAGGTGGAACACCTGGTTCCAAGGGTACAGGGTGCCGGGCCCAGGCCTGTTAGTTTTGGCTTAAAACACTGACAAGGAGTGGGTGTGGTGAGATGATTTTCATGGGTTACTAAGGGCCAGCTTCCATCTCCAGATGGCAGTAAAAAGGGTTTCAGTGTTGCGGTCTAGAGGGTCATTGACCAGTTCATCTTGAGTCTTCTCCTCCAGTGGGGTGCCAGGAGGAGCAGTGGTGGCATGCAGGCCCAATTTGAAGATGTGACCACACACACATCAGAGCTGGGGCTGGAATGCAGCTCCACGGAAAAGCACTTTAGTGACCCAGCACCTGCCTGATACATGAGGGCTGGAGTTATATCTTCAACAAAATTAAAAGAACCAAAAAAAAAAAAAAATCCCCAAAACCTTCACGTTTCCTGTTTTAGTCTGGGAAGGTCCTAGGGCCCCTTCCTCCCCCCTCAGTTACTTTCTTTATTGTGCTGAACTTCCAGGAACTTGGTTTCTTCCTGAAGTTTCTGAGACCTCTGACCTTCCCACTGGGAGAAAGTCAGCACATGCTACCACCTCAGCCCTTTTTGGGACAGGGAGGCTCCTGAGCCCCATCTCCCTGCCCCCACCCTGTTTGCAGAGACAAAGTCCTCCGCCAGCTCTCCGGGGCCAGGCTGCACAGGGGGAGTGACCTGGAGCCACCCTCCCGGTGAGGTCAGGCCTATGATGTTCCCGCCGCCAGCGTAAGTCCCCAAGAGCAGAGGGTGTGACTACGCCTGGCCAAGCTTTCTCTAAATTGCTTGCCGCTGCTGTGCTCTCCGACCCCTCGGCGCCGCCTGCTGGCAACCATGTCAACAACTGGAGAAAACCGAGGCCTCCCAGATCCTATTTTTTTTCCGTGTGTATTTTTTGTTTTTTAAGTTTTTTTTTTCTGTAAAATGTCCCGGTTTTCCATAACTTATAAACATGATTTCTATGGAGGGGTGGAGGGGAAAGTGACAGGCGGCCCGGCGCTCCTCTGCTGCCCTCAGGAGGACGGGGACATCAAGTCTTTCCTCCCTGAGCCTGTACAGCCGCCTCTGTGCCCCTGCCTGGGCGCTCACAATCGAATGCCCTTCAGATCCCAGAACTCCCTCGGGGACCCCAGGCCTCCAGACACTGTCCCCTGGCGCTGGGATCCTCGGGCATGGGGTAGGTCCCCTCCTTCCCACTGCCCCAACCCCAAGAGAGAGGGAGGAGGGGAGGGCAGCTGGCCCAGCAGTGGTCTGCAGAGGAAGGCCAGGAGGACTCAGCCGATGGTGAGGCCAAAGCCACACAGGAACTTATTCTTGCGGTGGTTCAGGAAGGCGCAGAGCGACAGTGTCAGGGGCAAGGGCGGAAGCTTCTTCTCCAGCGTGGCACCCACGATCCAGTTACTGTTCACAGAGCCTGTGGGTCAAGAATGGGGCAGAGACTGGGTGGCTCGATGTGCCTGGTCATCCACCTCTATGGCAGCCACAACAGACCCATAAAGTATACATCCTGGCACTTGTGAAGCGGCTACTTGGGCCTGTTACTCTCCAGCTCTGGGGTCCCTGGGATGGTGGCTTCCATGAACACACAGGACTAGTGTCGCTTGAGTTGGGCTCAAGCTTAGCTCTATCTCTAGGTAAGGGTTAAACAGGGTGCAGGCAGCAGGGCTGGACTCAGCTGGCCTGGCCCAACCACAGGGAAGACTGCTGGGGTCACAACCAAGGCCACTCCACACCATCACAACAGTCCCTTAAGCCTCAGCACCACCGAGGTTTGACAAACCCAGGTCATTGCCCAGAATGAGGTTCTGAACCTGGCTGTCATTACCCACATGCCCCTGCAGTCTCAGTTCCCCAAGTTGTGCTGGCTATACAAGCTACTCATTTGTTTCTCTGGGTAGCCCTGGTTGTCCTGGAACTCGATCTGAGGCCTCAGGCTGGCCTCAAACTCAAGAGATCCACCTGAGGGAACCTCAACAGACATCTGTTAGATAGGGCAGCAGGCAAGCCTGTATGTCATTTCTGGGTGATTGATACCCAGATTGTTTTCAGTGGGGCATCCTGGGCTAATGGTCTTGGGGATATAAAAGCAGGCTGAGGAAGCCACCAGGAGCAAGTCATCAAGCAGCACTCCTCAGGGTCCTGCTCCATCTTCTCAGTGATAGGCCTGTGCTCGGACAGTTGTAACCCAAAACAAACCCTTTCCTCCCCGAGCTGTTACCCCCACGTCTCATCACAGCAATGGGAGAACCCTAAGGAAGGAGAGAGTGAATGGGAAGGCCCAGAAGAGGGCTTAAGCATGGCTCCCAACATCCACTAGAGGTGCCAGGGTAGGAGCCATGACAAGCCTCCCAGAGTAATTTGGAGGTGTACAAACCCCCCACTCTCATTCCCCCAGCACACTTTCAACCTTCCTTTTACCCATGGCCTCTACCAGACAAAGCTGAGTCATATCTGGCCTGTTTCCCGGGAGGGAAACTGAGTCCTTCCTTACCTTTGAAGAGGAAGTTGGCCTTGGGCAGGTCCAGCTGATACCCAAAGGAGGCACTGGTGTCCTGCATCCTGGTGCTGGCCTCAAACTCCACACCCACCTGCAGCTGGGGGAGGGAAGGCCCCGCACAAACATGAGCTGCCTCCTGGGTACACCAACAGCCCCAGCAAACCCAGCCTGGGACTCACAGCTCAGAGCTCCCTCAGGCTCACCTGGTCACTGGCTTTGTGGTAATACGTCGCATGCATGCCTGCCTGACCCAGCGTTACTGTAGCCAACCAGTTGTTCACTAGGAGAGCAGAGATGGGTGAGGACTAGGTGTCAAGGGATGCGGGCATCTGGAAACCCGCTCTCTTCCCTCTCACCCTGAGATACAGGCCATAGCCCAAAGCCTCCTCCCTAAGTGCGCCCCAGGCTCACGTGTGTATTTCCCAGCTAGAGACATGACAGTGCCCTCTTCTCCAGGCCGCCGGTGGTAGACGAGCTCGCCACCTAGGGCCAGACACGGTGTGATGCTCTGGAGGTAGTGAGCCACGAGGATTCCTGTAGGAGGAGAGGGTGGTCAGACCCAGTCCTGGCTTTACCTCCCCAGAGGCTCCTGTCCCTTGTACCTCACAACAGTTCATGTGGTTCTCCTTTGTCTCTTGGGCTATGACCCCCAAGAGGTAGCACATACTTGTCACCTCTTAGGGAGAACAGAAGCAACCACCCTTCAACAGAACATGGTGAAGCAGGCCCCTCCATATCATAAACCCAGAGCTCTGAGCCACTCAGAGGCATTAAAGGAGGGCAGAAAGCTGGGAGGGAGGGATTGGAGGCATGGTTCAACAGCAGTTGCCTGGCCTGTATAAGCCTCCAAATTCTACCCCTAGAATGGGGAGCTAGAGGGGAGCAAAAAGAGAAGTCAAACCCAAAAGACAGGAATAGATGGGAAGCAAAGAGCGGAAGGGTTCCTGGGAGGACCCAAGGCCAGGAGGGCAGACGGGCCTGCTAAGGCAGTAGAGGGGGGTCCTCCCACACAATGGGAATGAATAAGCACACCTGGGATCCCATGACTTGGGAGAGACTAAATGCCAGGCCAGCCAGGGGCACAGTGAGACCATGTCTGGAAAAACTTTCCCCAGGCACATCTGACAGAATAGCGGGCAGGACTACATGTGGACCAGCTTTGGCAAGGAACTAAGTAAGTACTTCCTGCCCCCTGCAACATGAGTTCCCAGCCAGGGCCTGGGTGGGTGTGTTCTCAGGCTCCGGGGCCAGTGTGAGGGAACAGGGACCATTAGTTTCAGAACAGGATCATCTGAATCCCAGAATACCTCTGATCACCAGTATCAATTCATCTAATTAAGAGGAAACTCCTTGGGTCACCACTGTACTGGTAAAGCCATTTTTCTACCCACAGCTCCCACAACTCGTACAGAGTATCTCATAGAAGCATAAACAGAGCACTTGCCAGTGCTTAATGAATATCTTGGCTCCTCACAATAGATTGTGGTGCCCTAAGGGTTGGCCCCAGCATAAAAACAGCCAACCACTATGGGACACCTGGTCAACCCGCTTCACCCAGCCCTCTCCTAAGTGGGTTGACTGTGGAGGCTCTGAATTACAATGGTTCCTCTTAGGAGTTTGTGGGGCTTGTTCTGAGTCATCTCCCACTGTGTGGCCCAGGCCTGCCTTGACAGAGCCAGGTTAGAAGTACCACCAGAGCCCACCCCCGATCTTACCATGGCTTAAAAATGTTTCTTTCTTTTTTTTTTTTTGGTTCTTTTTTTCGGAGCTGGGGACCGAACCCAGGGCCTTGTGCTTCCTAGGCAAGCGCTCTACCACTGAGCTAAATCCCCAACCCCTTAAAAATGTTTCTTAAAAATGTGCAATGGTCTGGGTTCGGTCCCCAGCTCCGAAAAAAAGAACCCAAAAAAAAAAAAAAAAAAAAAAATGTGCAATGGCTGTTTTGTCTGCATTTATGTCTCTGTGACACCTGGTGCCCACAGAGGCCACAAGAGGGCATCGAATTGTTGTCTGGAACTGGAGTTCCAGGCAGTTATGAGGAGATACACAGGTATTTGAAATTCAGCATGGGTCTCCATCCCAACATGAGATAGAGGTGGGGCCAGCCGGCTCTCCATGCTTTGTTCCAGGACTGCCAGAGCTGCACAGAGACCCCATTTTACTAAACAATAAAGGCAACTGCTCTGGAGCTCTGGCTAGCCTCAAAGTTGGGGTGATCCTTCTGCCTTGGCCTCCCAAGTGGTTGGGATTATTGGAGTGTGGCACTGTCTATTCAAGGCGGCACACCCAGCCTCGTCAGTAGTTGTGCAAGCATGTGCAGGTGCTTGTGCAAGCACACAGGTGTGCATAGGTCAGGGGACAACTTGTGGAGTTGGTTCCCTTCCATGTGTCCCAGGGAATGGAATCCAGGAAGTCGGTCAGGCTTGGCAGCAAGTGCCTGACCTGCTCAGCCCTGCTGTGCGCCTGCCCACCTTGTTCTGCTGCTTGCTGTTGTTTTCACTCTGTGCAATCCTAGGCGGCTCAGAACTTTCGAGATTCTTCTGCCTGTGTGAGCCGCCAAGCTCTGAGCCAAAAATCTCTCTAATCAAAGCTGATGTGGAGTCTGCTCACTAATTAGCCCAGGATGACCCTGGAGGTGAAACCCTCCGGTTCCTACTCTTGGTGATGTGATTTGGGGTGTGTTCCTCTACCCACTTTGGTTAGTTGCTAGGGACTTAATGGAGGGGTCTGTACCGTAGGCAAGACCTCAGGTCAGCAGCCAGGGCTTTATCATTGAGCTTCGCCCAGCCCTGTGTACAATGCCATAGCAGCTCTTACAGCTGGATTCTAACCTATGCCCCAGGTGCTTTGTATGCCCAGTCTTCTCTACCATGCTATCTCCACGGGTCCCCACTGCAGTTTAGAATACAGCAGCAGTTCCCAAACGAAGGCTTCTGCAATGTATGAGAACGTTTCAGATGGGAAAAACTTGGAAGGTCTGTCTACATATGCCCACATCCACCTGTCCAAGAACAGTCTGGCTAAAGTCAGGTCTGAAGACTGAAAGCCCAGAAATGTCAGCATTAATTTGTAGTGGACAGGCAGCCTATTGGTAGAAGAACCCCTGCCTAAAATCCCCCCAGTAACAGGCTGTGAGTTGGGGGTGTGGCTCAGTGGTACAGCCCCTGCCTAGAATCCCCCGTGAGGGGTTGGAGCACAGTGGAGACATTGCCTAGCATGCATACTGAGACCGTGGCTGCCATTTTTAGCATTGCAAATAGATAAAGGACCAACATGAAGCCTGGCACTTTCAGAAGTGATCAACAAAATCATGTTCTTCAAGCAAATGGAAGAACCTGAGTGGCTCAAAGGGACTAGAATAATCCAAACTGAGAATGCAAGATTAGTAAGAGCTAAGGTAAGAGCAGGCCTCAGGGGTTGGGGATTTAGCTCAGTGGTAGAGCGCTTGCCTAGCAAGTGCAAGGCCCTGGGTTCGGTCCCCAGCTCCGGAGGGGGGGAAAAAAAAGGATAAGAATTTCGATCCCCAGCCCAGAAAAAAAGAAAAAGAGCAGGCCTCAGGCAGGCTGGGTTTTGGTAGAGGAAGGCAGGCCACGGTCCCAGCAGGTCCCGGCCTGATCAAGGGGGACAGTTTTAATTCTCTTTTCTGAGACGGAGTCTCTGTGTAGCCCTGGCTTTCCTAAAGGCCAGTGCTCTGCCTGCTTGGCTGACGTGGTATCTTGAATGACTACCGGTACCTATACAGATGTGCAGGTTGCCTCTGGAGGGCAGCAGCTATGTGTTCCAGCAGAGACCTTCCCATCCCTGCCGTGAACGGAGTACCTTTTTAAAAAACAAGCAAAACAACAACCAAAACCAAGGCCACCCTTCCTTTTTCCACTTCTTGGGTGAGGCACTGGCATTTTGGAGAAGCTGTCTGGCTTACTCCAGTAAGGATGTGGCCCTTTAGGAGCCATCACAGAGATGCTGTCCTTCCTCTGCCTCCAGTGACACACAGTGATAAACAAAGTCAAAAAACAAAGCAGCCACCAGTGGCTGGGCAGTGGTGGTGCATGCCTTTAATTCTGGCACTTGGGGGGGGGGGGCGGAGATGGGGGAATCTCTGAATTTTGAGGCCAGCCTGGTCTACAGAGTGAGTTTCAGGACAACCAGGGCTACACAGAGAAGCCCTGAATGGAAAAATCTCCACCCACCCACCCCGAGAGCATTCAGCCATTTGAACTTGCTTTATGCGGGACTTATCCTAACAGTAAGCCATGCACTGCACAGATATTTGCTGTTGGAGGTAAAACACGTATTTGCCATAGTTGTACACTCTAATCTCACTCAGGAGAAAGACAGGCAGAACTCAGGTGAATTCTGGGCCAGTCTCAAAAACAAAACAAGTGCCAGGCATGGTGGCACACCTTTAATCCCGGCACTCTGGAAGTGGATATTTTTTGAGTTTGAGGCCAACCTGGTCTACAGAGCAAGCTCTAGGACAGCCAGGACTACACAGTGAAATCCCATCTTGCAAAACAGAACAAAAAAATTTATGGTATTGAGACCACAACCCAGAGTCTTGCAAGCACTCTATCCCTGACCACTGCACGAGTACCTACCTCACTGGCGGATGTGGGCAGCCCCACCCCAGTCTACATCAAACATCCCACATCCCTGTGTGCTCGGCGCTCGCTATCTGGAGGTCCTTGCTGGGGTGGTCACTCCCTAGAGGTGGATTCAGGTTTTCCTCCACCATCTTATTGTCAACGCTAAAGGACACCCTATGGGGCAGGCTCGGTGCACTTACATTCTACGGGCAGTTAAGACAGGCGGTCAGTAACTCCTGCACACCAAGAAGGAGCAGAGGGCAGAAGTGCAGAGAAGGGCCAGGTGTCAAGACTCAGTGGCACTCATCTTGGTCTGTCTTATCTTTCTGTCTGCACACGGCTACCATGTGCCCTGTTCCATGACCGAAACCCAAGTCCACGTACCATGGGCAGGTGTACTAAGAACAGTTCTATCCCCTGGTGCTTCGGACATGCCCGGCCCTATAGGGCAAGAGTCCAACAAGCTTCACCAGTGTCACTAGGGTGCACATGGTTGAGCAGACAGCAGCAGTACAGGGCTGAACTGTCACCCAAGGATGGTTACTGCCAGATGGCATTGTATGGTCACAGATGGGATCCTGGAAGTTTACCACGGCGCCACATGCCATCTCTACTTCTCACCACACTCCATCATTTTACCCCTGTCCCTGGGAAACAGGCTTTCTCTGCCGATGTAACCAGGTGTGGGGGTCTGAATGAGGCCCCCCCATAGTCTCAGGCACTGTAACACTTGCATCCCAGTTGGCAGTACTCTTTGGAGCCCTGGGCACAGCCTGCTTGAGGGAATGTGTTACTGGGGGCAGACTTGGAATTTCACAGCTAATGTCATTCCTAGTGGTCTCTCTCGCTTTGCTTCTCACTTCTCCTACGCCAGCTACTTGCTGTCATGTCCCACTGCCAGGACAAACTCATCCTTCTGGATCTTTCTCTAAACCCAAACAAATTCAATCCTTCCCAGTGTTGCACTGGGCACACTGTTTGACCACACCAACTGAACCCTCACAGGGCAGGCTGGCCTTCCTTGCACAAGTCTTCCCAAGCGTTGGAATGACAGGTTTGTATCATCACGCCCAGATTTCTTGGTTTATTTCAGAGACAGTCTCATTATGCAGACCAGGTTGGCCTTCAGCTCAGGTAATCTGATGTCTCTGCCTCCCTAGTGCTGGGCCTAAGGCATGTTCCACCAGGCCAGAACAATTGCCCAGTGGTTAGGAGCACTGGTGGCTCCTTCATTAGATCTAGGTATCACCAGCACCCACAAGGCAACTTTCCACAGCCTGTAATTCCAGCCTCAAGGGAATGGACACACTGTGCTGGCCTGAAGGAAACGGGCACGCTTGGAGTGTGTGTGTGTGTGTCCACATATGCATGTGCACACGCCCTCACACATATTGCAGGCAAACACACTCACCAAATAAAGTTAAAAAAAAGTAGGCACCCTTACCCTGAAGGGATCCAACATCTATCTTTGACTCTCCCTAGTCCTGAGATTACAGATATGGCTACACCAGCTTTGTGGTTTGCCTCTTATTTTATTCATTTTTTGAGAAAGACTCTCAGCTCAGGCTGCCAGAAATCCAAGACTGCCCTGCCTCAGCCTTGGGAGTGCTGGGACCACAAGCTCATCTCAGCACCCAGGATCTCAAGTCACTCCAACCTTGCCACCCCTCAGAGGCAAAACCATGCGCCTTGTGGGGACAGGGGATCTGGACCAAGGCTTCTTGAGTACCAGTGAGCCCCCCACCTCTTACCTGAACCCACCAAGACATCTGGGTTGCCCAGGGTGACAGCAGCCGTGAAGTCGGAGCCACGGTACTCGCCATCCACCTGCCAGTTCACGAACTTGGACTGCTGGGTCTGTGGGGGAGGGGCGGTGTGAGGACCACGGGTGAGGAAGCCCCTGTGGGGGTGACAGGCCACAACCATGTGTGACTCACCTGGATGGCCATCTTGGACCTGAGGCCTGGGCTCAGCTGGTGGATGACCTGTGCATTGAGGCTGCCACTATTGTCCATGTCACCCACCAGCACGGGGAACGCCTGTGGAAGAGAATGAAGGGTAGAGGGTGAGCACCGGTCACACTGGCATCGCCTCCACCATGAAGCCTCCCCAGTGCTTCCACTGTGTTGTGGAGCTAACTGGGGAGGCAGAGCAGGAACTCAATGCAGGAACGTGAAGGCAGGGGCTGAGGCCACGGAAGGGGGCCACTTGCTCAGCCTCTCTCGTAGCACCCTCGACCAGCCTGGGGGTGACTTGGGGGGCAGCACTGCCCAAAGTGAGTCTGCCCTCCACCGTCATCTAGAAAGTGGCCCCAATCTGTCTGTGGGTAGCATTTTCTCAGCTGAAGTTCCTCTCCCCAGGTAACTGTAGCTTGTCCCACCCTGGCTAGCTGCACTAGCTAGTCAGCACACTAGTCATGTCATTGAGGATACCAGTGACATGAGTGACATCAGTGTCACTGAGTGACCTCCAGAGAGCTGGGTTACAGGTCTGCACTGTTTGTTTGTTTGTTTGTTTATGGGCGTTGGTCTTGCTATGTGACACGGAACTCCGCCTTCTGCCATAGCCTTTCCTTTCCTAGGGTTAGGATGAGAGGCAGTGTTGGGCAGGACAGTCAGCTGGGCATGCTCTGCTTCCTGGCTGACAACACAAGACCTCCACGGTGGGCTTCTGCTCCTACTGCCTCTCTTCCCCGCCACAACTGCAGACTTTCTCTCCAACTACTCAGAGGCCATTTGTTCCCCACGTCACCATTCTCTGAGCCATGTCACAGGTGAGCCTCGCCTCTTAGATACCGACCTGCTCCACTCTTCAAAACATGCCTCAAGGGGCCAACGAGATGGCACAGTAAAAGGGTAAAGGTGCTTGTCACCAAGCCTGAGAGCAGTGTTCAAGCCCCAGAGCACACAGGGGGAAGGAAAGAAGTTGTCCTCTATCCTCCCTGGGCCTCCCGCCACACAAACAAATGCAATTCCAAGTGCAGCACAGGCTTTTCCTGCCTCCAAACACTAGGGCCCCGTGACACATGGGCAGTGCTGCGCAGGTCCCCTTGCTACTCTAACGCAGCTCCTGAGAACGCTTTCATTCCCGGCTGATCTGCTTGCAAGTGGAGGTGCAAGACTGTAGAGATTTAAAAACAAAAACGTGGCAGGCATTTTAATCCCAGCACTTGGGAGACGGGCAGGAGGGCACAAAGACCTGAGTTGGATTCCAGCCTGGTTTAGAGTTCGAGTCCAGTAAGAGCTGGGATAGGTATGAACTAGGGAAAAACATTCCTACATGCAAGTGTAGCAACCCATGTTCAAATGCCCAGCACATGTATCGGCATGGTCTAAGTGTCATGTATGGCTGCACATGCCTGTCACTCTAACCCTGTAGAGATGGTGCATCCTGTGAGCCTGCTTGGCAGCCTGTCTAGGCCCAAACAGTGAGCTTTCGGATCAGATGTCCCAATCTGGCTTTTGCAGGCGCCTGCACACATGCATACAACACACAAAAAACTGCTAAGGAAGCATCAGTGAGAATGTTTGTCTAGTATGTCCAGGTTTGAGTCCCAGCACCAGATAAACTGAGCATGAGGACTTATGCCTGCAATGTCAGCACTTAGGGAGGTAAAGACAGGAGGGCTGATGGTTTAAGATTATCCTCAGCCACAGCTCAGTATTTCCAAAAACACCAACAAAAACCCAGCGGTAACACAAGGAACGATCTAACTCAGATCTTTACCTCCCACTCCCACCCAGCTCCACCCCATTATCTATCCCAAGGAACATACCTGGAGCACCCATCTGACCCCATTTCTCCCTCGCCAAATCTCTGTGGCTCTCTAGCACCCCCTAGAGAACACCCAAGCAAAGAGCTTGACATTCCAGGTGCTGTCTGGTTCCCAGCATCCTGGTCATCACCAAGTTGTCCTTCAACTGCAGCCCCTTACCCCAGCATCACTCAGCTCAGGAGCAGACACAGGAAATATGCTAGAGAAATTGCTGGGGAAGGAGTCACCCATGTCCCAACACCTCCATGGCGCTAGGCTGCTCACTTGCTCACCACCTCCCCTCTCAACCCCTTGAGTCTGTCACCTGGCCAACGTTAGGATGACTAAAGGAACCTTACCTCTGTGGGACTCAGCTGTTTTGTCCCCACGTATGTAACCCCGAAGTGGTAGTTGGACTCCCCAATTGTGCCGAGGGCTACTGTATGGGTCACCTGGGAGAAAAGAGTAGGCGGTGGGGTCTTGGCAATGGCTGGGGGAAGCAAACTAGTGGTGTGGGGCTGGGGAGTTGGCACCAGGTGGCAGGCCAGGGTTAGCAGCATCAATGCCCAGGGTTCCAACAAAGCACCAGGCCTGACCTGATGAGATTCAAGGTTACCTGTGAGAAAAGTTGGGCCAGGGTGGGCTCCACACTCACTGTTTACACTGCTGCTTGACTTTGCAGGGTAAGAATTCTGAGCCCCTAAACGCTAACTCTCCCACTCCCGCTGAGGAGTCAACCTGGAATATATGAGTCTTACTGTTGTTTTGCCTTTATGTTTTGATACAGGGTCTTGTGATGCATGTCGTGCAGGTCTGGGGAGTAAGATCTTCCTGTCTCTGCCCTGGCCAGTAGTGCCACTGGAGTGCTATTTGAATCTTGCTACCTACCAAAAAGCCCAAGGCTTTAAGAGAGTGGGGGGATCTGTACCCATGGAGGAGTATGGCTGTTGTAACCTCTGGAGGGTCAAGGCATCAGAAAGGCTCACCTGGAAACGATTGCTTAACCCTTTGTTGACTGTAAGTTTGACACCTTCCATCTGAACCGGAAACAGCTCTGCAGAAGAGAGATGCTGTCACACCCCAAATTCTTTCCCTGCCATCCCAAGCTCTCTCCAGAGACCTGTATCTCACCAACTAACTGAAAATCCTACCGCTAGAGGAGCCTCCACCTACCACATGGGGCCAGGCCCTTTGCATGTTTTAAATCCGGTGCAGTCACCTGAACTTAGGAAACTCACTTTCTTGACATGAAACTTCTCATGCTTACAGTTCTCACCACACAGGACTGTTCCCAGTAATTGGTAAGTTAACACATATTTGAGTATCAAGAATAAGAATGTACCCTTCTTGTGATCAAAATGTCAAGATGATCCTAGGCTAGGATCCAGGTCCCTTGGGTTGAACCCCTCACGGGAACGTTGGGGGACACCTCTTGACACTGTGACCTTGGGCTATAATTCCTTCTCTGATCACATAAATGAGTCTTGGTGGGGTTGGTGCCCTGGCTCCCAGTGCCCTAAGACTTCTTTCTCCTACTGTGGCATTCTTCCCCAAGGAGTTCAACATCTGATCGCAATTCCGAGTCCCAAGTTCAAGGTCCCACCGCCCCATCCTATCCTCAGCTCCTAACGTTCTGTTCAATGACTGCAACGATGCGCGCCAATCCTCCGGGGGTCCCTTCCTTTTCCCTCGGGCGATGCGGGAGGGCGCCCCTCACCCTTGCACTTCCGGTGGCACTCCTCGAACGTCCCCGGGTTGGGCAGGCAGCCGCAGTTCCCATCGTTCGAGGACGCCGCAGCGCCGCTCGCCGCGGCCCCGGGAGTCCGTTCCGAACCGCGACCAGCGTTTGACCCAGTGCCCAGGCCACCTCCAAGTGGCGGCAGCGTGAAGCCTGGCGGCGAAGGAGGCGGCGGCGGGAGCCCCACGAGGGACGGCGTAGGAGGCGGCGGTGGCCCTGCGGGCGGAGAGCTAGCAGCCAACACGTTCCCCATGGTATCTGCGAGGGGAAAGGTCAGAGGCCAGGGGTCAGGGGACACACGCACACCCCCCGGATGCGACCTCAGGCACTTCCCACCCAACGCAGACTGGGCTCTCACTGGCGGCAGCTGCGGCGCCTGTTCCCGGCCTGGGCTCCGCTCCTACCCCGTGCGCTATGCGCAACCGAACCCGCTGCCGCCGCCGCCGCTGTTTCCCCGCCCCATGGAGCTTATTGGTTCGGTATCCTCCGAGATCCGCCCACCGCTCTAGAAATAAGATATTCTATTGGAGATTTGGCAGGAAGTTCCACCCTTCTCGTTGAAACACCCATTTCCATTGGCTTTTAGTCGAAATTAGTCAGTGCAGTTTCCCGTACTTTCCTATTGGCTTGTGTATCTTGTGCCCATTGGTTCGCGACGCCGCGGGGCTGGTGCTAGTTCGCTATTTGTCAATATCACAGGAATTGAAACGCCTACTTGCTCATTGCCCCACCCTCTTTTTGGAGGCGCGGAGCCCCGCCCCAGAAAATGCCTTGACCATTGGTGGGTTTTGGTTCATCTCGCATTCTAATTGGATACAGTACGTCTAGTAGGCTGACCGTAGTGACGTGTTATGATAGTTCTCTCATTGGCTCAAATGCCAGGGTCAAAGGACATTGGTAGAGGTGCGTTGCGCTGCAGACGCTGCTAGGCAGCAAGGTCAGGTCTAGCGTCCCAACAGGCACTGCGATGGAGAGGCAGGGTCTCCGGCTGAAAAGCCGGAAGTGCTGCCCCTTCCCACAGTGCCTCGGGAAAGTTTCAAACCAGTTGTGTGAAAACTGGCCCGCATCTACTTACCCACAATGCCCGCTTTCTCCCTTAACGCAACAGCTGCCTAAGCCCCCCTTCTTACCCATCATGCCGTCTGCTCCTTGCGTCACTGTGGCTTCTATCTTTGGCCCATTCATTCGTTTCCCATTACCCAGCATTCATTTCCCCATTCATTGCGCTTCAATCCCGAGGCTCTGCTTAGCCCATTTCTGCCTGTTCACTTATATCATCCTTCTGGCCTTTGTCTAATTGACCGTCGTGGAATCTTTTAATTTCTGGCTGTTACCCATTATGCCCATGGCTCTGTTTTTTATCGCTTTGCCTCTGGCTCATTCGTTTAGCTACATTACCCATCACGCCTTGGGGGCTTCTTTGAAAATATTTGCCTCATGACCTTAGACACCTCTTGCATGCCTATTTGTTTTTGTTTTAGTTGATGTGGTTTTGCTTATTACTCATTAATTTCTGCGGCATCTTTGAACTTTTTTTGGGAGGGAGGGGTATCTATTCCGTATTGACTTACAGATCACGGATGCCTTCAGTCTCCAGTCCTCATTCATTTCCCTCACATGCTTCCCCACTCCCTTCACATCTCACAGAAAACACAAGACTTTATCAAAGTATAAACTCATATTATGTAGGAAATGCTTACAAAATAATATTCCCAACCCAGATTGCCAGATTCTCCATCACACACACACACACACACCATCCCCTAAAGAGGGATGTGTAGTTCTCATCTCACTGGGTAGGGGTTATAAGAATTCAGTAGTCTTCCGATAAGAGCAGATTCTCCCAAACTTGGGGTGGCAAGGCACACTTGCATTAGGCTCTCCCCTCCAGCACTGGACCTGGAATTCATGCTCTGGAGACAGGAACTGGGGTGCTGGGTGATGAGGAGAGGGTGTGAACCCTGAGATTCCTGCCTGCAGGAGTGGGTGGAAATGGGGAGGTCCTACCTGACACTGGGGAATCCTCTCCCTTTTCACCTTTGGGGAGCAGGGTGGGAGCCTCTGCTGCCTGGAGGGCTCAGGTCTGAGCAGCAGGGAGCCCTGGATCCTGTTCTTGCATAACTGTGGGGACTCTAAGGCCTGAGGATAAGTGCAAGGTCCGGATTCTTTGAGACTTTAAGGGTAGTTGAGATAGAAGTATTCGGTGAATGCCGTGGTCAAAGGGTCGCAGCCTTAGGAGTCCTTGTGGGGGACAGGTGGTACAGAAGAATATTCTGAGCTCCCTGCCTTGGGAGGTAAAATCCCTAGGTTTCCAGTTATGCAGGTTTGCCTGCCTCAGAAATCATAGGTTGGATGTCATGGTGGAGCCATTAAGAAGTCACAGGTGGATTGCATGGGTGATAGCTGTCCCTGGCCTGCCTGGAAGTCAGAGTGTCCTAGATCACTGGTGGAAAGCTGAGGGGTCAAGGGTGAAAGGTGAGAGGTCAGAGCCCTTGTGCCTCCCTCACACATACATGGCCCGTGACACAAAAAAGTCTTTGCTCTGGTAGGAGTCAGAGGGGCTGGGGTAGGATAGGGCATCATAAATAGGGTTGATTTTATCCAGGAAATCTTCCTCCTCCTCATCTTCCTCCTCATCTTCGAGACCCAGGGAAACCCCCTCCACAACATTGGGTCCTGGAGGTACAAGAAGAGAAGGTCCCAGGCCTGTAGCCCCTAACAGCAGGGGCCCTGACCGCTCTTCCAGGGTGGGCAGCTCGTGATATCGAGGCATCTCCTAGAAGTGGGGAGCAAGCAAGATGTCAAGGTCACCTCGGTCTCAGGATGGTGTCCCAGACAGATCTGACCCCTGCCGATCAGATCCAACTACACCACTGTCATCTTTTCTTCCTGGACCAAACTTCTTTGTACAGTCACTCCTAACCCAAGCCCAGCACTGACTCCTTACCCTGTGTCAATCTTCCTCTTTGACCTCTGAAACCCAAACCTTACCCAAGAACTTTGACCTCTGTTATATCTCCTCCTCCTCCTCTTCTTCTTCCTCCTCCTCTTCCTCCTTCTTCCTCCTTCCTCCTCCTCCTCCCTCCTTCCTCCTTCCTCCTCCTCTTCCTCCTTCCTCCTTCCTCCTTCCTCCTTCCTCCTCTTCTTCCTCTTCTTCCTCCTCCTCTTCCTCCTCCTCTTCTTCCTCTTCCTCCTCCTCCTCCTCGTCTAGTAGTAGTACTAGTACATATTTTTTATGTAACTCTGGCTGTTCTGGTGAGCCAGATCTGCTTGCCTCAGTCTCCTGAGTATTAGAATCATAGGTCTAGGCTGCCATAAATTTCAAAATGTTGGGGATTGAACTCAGGGCTTTGTGCATGCTGGGCAAAAAAGTGGAACCAACCAATTTATAACCCCAACCTGACCCCAATCTTTGCGTGTTTGGAGATGAGGTCTCATGTAACTCAAGGTATTCTCTGTAGTCAAAGATGACCTTGAATTCCTGACCCTCCTGCCTCAATCTTCCTCAGGTCTCAGAAGGGGCACAGGTTGGTTTCAAAATGGCAACCCTACCTCAGGCTCCCAAATTCTGCAGTTACAGGTGTAGATCCCCACACCAGGCATGGCTTTGGTCTTGTTTTTCTAGATTTTTGGAAATACTTGTGTGTGTGTGTGTGTGTGTGTGTGTGTGTGTGTGTGTGTACTAGTATTTGTGTAGAAACCAGAGGAGGGTATCTGATCTCTTAAGGCTGGAGTCTCAGGCACTGGGGGATGCCTTGTATGTGACTCAGACACAACTCTGGTCCTCATGACACAGCAAGCTCTAAACTGTGGAGTCAACCATCCTGCTGCTTTTCTTGGTTATTTTGAAAAAAAAAAAAAAATCCCACCCTTGAGCTCATGCCCGCCTTGTAGCCCAGGTTGGTTGAATATGCTGTGAGTCAAATTTATGGTGATTTGCTTCTCTCAGCTTCCCAAGTGCTGGGGTCAGAGGGTGGAGCTACACTGCACAGCTCTGACCTCAATATTTACTTTATTTAACCTTGGCTATGGGGCTGGAGAGATGGCTCAGCGGTTAAGAGTACTGGCTCTTCCAGAGGTCCTGAGTTCAAATCCCAGCAACCACATGGTGGCTCACAACCATCTGTAATGGGATCTGATGCCGTCTTCTGGTGTGTCTGAAGACAGCTACAGTATATATATATATATATATATATATATATATATATATATATATATATATATATAAAATCTTAAAAAAAAAAAAAACAACAACAACAACAAAACCTTGAGTGTCAATCAGTCTCTCGAGCTGCCTTCGCCTCCTTATCTGACTCTTGACCACCAGATGGTCTATGATGTCCCCTGGGACCCCAGGGGAATGGCTCCATGGTGCTACTGCTGCTGCAGGCACAGCCCTGGGCAACTCATGTGCTCTACTCCATGCGACACAACCTTGATCCTCAACCCTTAAGCCACCCCCTAAGCCCACCCTGGTTTACCCAGAAGTTCCCACCTGATCAGCACAAGAGACACCAGCATCAAAGTATGGCGTCTTCACTGGGCTGTGTTCCGAGGGTCCCAAAGTGAAGAGTTGTGAGGGCTGTGGAAGGACACAAGGGTCAGCCAGGATCCCTCCTGGCTGCTGCTTCCAGCCAGCACCATCCCAGGCCAACAGCCCCCTCCCAGCTTGACCCTGGGAAGAGGGCAGGATATGAAGGCAGGGCATCCTGGGTTCTAGGGGAACACCTTACCATTTCTGGTTCCTCCAGCTTGGCCTTTGGGGTGGGTGGCTTATAGGAGGGAGGTCCTTCCAGTCTGTAGGGGTCGGGGTAGGAAGCAGATCAATGGGAAGTTAGCCCCCTTTCCCAGCTTCTCCTCTTATAGGAGGTGCCTCTGGTTCTCCAGAGGACAAAGGACTGGTCACTTTGACCCTTGCTGTCAGACTGGCCACTTGAGGGGAAGTAGGTAGAAAGTGCTGTGTTTTACTTGGGTTTTTAGCACCATCCCTACCCCTGCCCCAGTGCTATGAGGGAGTCAGACTGAACAAGTTCCAGTCCCAGAACCCTCCGGAAAGAATCAGAAAATTCTCGCCCAAGCAAGTGAGCCAGGTGTGTGGCCCACACCTGTATTCCTACTACTAAGGAAGGTCTCTGAGTTCAATGTCAGCTCCAGCTACAAGATGATCTCTAGGCCATCCAGGGCTACAAAGTGGGATCCTGCTTCAAAAGCAATCAAGTCAAGGCAGATGGAGCCTGGGCAATGCCACCCAAGGTGACACTCTGCCTTCTCTCTATATGAGCACTTATTTAGTCTCACACACACAATTAAGCTGTTATCGATGCACACAAATAAAAAACGAAATGGGGCTGGCAAGATGGTTAATGAGTGACCTGAGACCCAAATGGTGGAAATAAAGAACCTTTGACTTCCAACAAGATAGTAACTATCACATACACATAGACACACAGACACACAGACACACACACACACACACACACACACACTCACACACAGACACACACACTCACAGACACACACACACAAACACACAGACACAGACACACACACACACACACAGACACACAGACACACCCCCCCCCCCAATGTAGGAGGACCATGAGCTTAAGGTCAGCTTGGGCAAAATGTTTAAAAAGGAACTGGAGAGATAGCTCAGTGGTGAAGAGCACTGACTGACCTTCCAAAGGACCCAGGTTCAGTTCCCACCACTCACATCAGGGGTTTATAATAGCTTGTCTTCTGGTCTCAGAGGGTGCACATACAAAGACAGTCATATACAGAGATATGTGTAGGACAAACACACACACACACACACACACACACACACACACACACACACACACCCCAATAAGAAATATATATATAGGGGTTGGGGATTTGGCTCAGTGGTAGAGCGCTTGCCTAGCAAGCTCAAGGCCCTGGGTTCTTGAAAAGAAAAAAAAAAAATATATATATATATATATATTTCTTCTTCTTGACACAGTGTTGAGACAGGGTTTCTCTGGGTAGTCCTGGCTGTTCTGGAACTAACTCTGTAGACCAGAGCCTCTGCCTCCTGAGTGCTGGGATTAAAAGTGTATGCTACCACTGCCAGGCAAGAAAATAAATCTTTAAAAAAGAAAAACAACAACAAAAACAAACAGAGAAACCAGGCAAGAAAGTTGGTTAACAGATAAAAACCTTGAAAACTTGAGGACATGTTTTATCCCCAAAACAAACACACACACACACACACACACACACACACACACACTCACACACACGAAGGTATTCCATGACTTCACAAGTCCTCTGATCTCCACATTTATGCCAAGGCCTGTGTGCACACAAGCACAAACACATAATAATTCTAACTTTACAAACAACAAGCCAGGCAGGAGGCGGTGCACACCTTTAATCCCAGTGCTAGGGAGGCAGAGAGAGGAAGGTGGATCTCTAAGTTCAAGGTCTAGACAGTCCGGTTTAAATGGGAACCCATCACAAGGGTAAGTGTTGGGCAGGAAGGACAGCTCCTTCAGCCCACTTGGTGCTCTTTCAAAGGACCCTGGTTCAATTCGCAGCACCCAGTGGGCAGCTCACGACCTCCTTGGAAACCAGACATGCATGTAGCAAACAGACATACATGCAAACAAACACACCACAAAATAAAAATACATCTGTTTTTTATTTTCCCCAGACAGGGTTTCTCTGTGTAGCTTTGGCTGTCCTGGAACTAACTCTGCAGACCAGGAACTCACAGGGATGATTTTTTTTTTTTTCCACACAAGAACTTTAGGGATGCAACTCAGGTTCTCACAAACCAACTAATCTCCCTGGCTACTGTACATAAGGTACAATTTGTTATTTATTTTTTCATTGCTTTTTTTTTTTTTTTTTTTTGTCTCCTGTTAGAGGGGAAGCATGACCTTGAGCTTCTGATCCTAATTCTACCTCCCACATTTAGCAGCCCTTGAGATCCAAAGTTCTAGGGAACAAACGCGAGGGAGCAACAAGATGGTGGGAGCCTGGGCTCTGATGGTGTCTCAGAGACAGACTCTAACACCCACATTTCATTTAATACCTGTTATTTCCAGCGGGGTCTTACTGCCTTAACGATCTTCTTCAGTTCCCACTCAGTGCTCCCCAACTCTGCCATCCCTCCTCCCGACCCCTCCTCCCGACCTGTCCATCACTCACTCTTCTTCCTCGTCGGCCGCCTGAAGCCTCTGCTCCTTCCGCTGTTGTCGGCAGATGAGGATGCCTGTGCCAGCCACTGCGGTGGCGATGATGGCAGCGATGATGCCTCCAATGATGCCTCCCGTGGCCCCTGCTCCTGCCGTGCTAGGTGACTCTGTTAGGACAAAGACAGCATGGGGTCATGATGAGAACCTCACAGCTGCTGCTTCAGCCCTGGTCTTCAGATACTGCACATGCCAGGCATCTTGAAACGACTGTTTCATTTGTTACGACAGGATCTCACATTGTAGGCAAGGCTGGCTGAACTCTACGTAAACCACAATAAATCCATGCCTCTGCCTTCCGAGTGTAGGCATCACAGCAGTGTGCCACCGTATTGGCAATCCTGTGTGTTTGCTTTTAGCTACATTGGGAACTAAGCCCAGGGCCTCAAACATGCTAAGCAAGTTCTCTGTCTATGCCTGAGGACATCCCCTGCCTGTCTGCCCAGTCATGGCCAAGGGCTTTGCTTTATCCAATCTCCCTGTACACCTGACTTCAGGAACATGGATCTCCCTGTGCGCTTGATTTCAGGAACATGGATCTGCAGGGAGATGTATTCAAAGCAGGAACTTTCCACCCTCGTGGAGTTGAAGTCTCCTGTAGCTGGTGTTGGCCAATAGCAAACAAGCAGATTTGATGCTATCTAATGTCAAGATGGAACTCAGTACACAGAGTAGGGAGGGGGACAAGGAAGTCAGAGAGTGCTGGACCCACAAGCCAGCCAGCCAGCCAGGACTAATCTGTCAAGGAGCATTTGAGTCCTCTGGGCATTGCAGACAGGGAAACAGGGTACTTTTAAAGGAGAGCCAGTTGTGACAGTTTAGAGGCACCTACAATTCCTGCACTCAAGAGGCTGACACAGGAGGACTGCAGAGTATGAAATCAGACTGGGCTACATAGGGAGTTCCAGAACAGCTATAGATAGCTACATAGCCAAGACTGCCTTAAAGACCAAAACAAACAAAAAAGCCCTCCCCACGCAAGGCTGAAGCAGCAGTATGAGGTTCAAATTCAACCTCGGCTGTAGCATTTGAGGACTGTTGGAAAACAAAACAAAACAAAAACCTAAAAGAATGAAACAGAAAGCAGTGGTTCTGGACTGAACTGAAGAGAGAGAAAGATGGGGCTGGGGGGAGCACCCCTTAATATTATCAGAACAAGATGTTTTCCAACCCACCAGGAGATGGGGCTAAGAGCTCCAGGCTACTGAATCCCAACCTCTATGTGCCTCTCCTAAATAGCAGAGTTCCTGCAGCAAGGACCTGCTTCCTCACCAGATCCATTGCCCTGGATCAGGCACACAGCAGACATGTAAGAGGGGATCTGTGTGTAAATCAAGCAAATTGCCTGCCCTGCCCTCCATGGCTGAGAACATGGTGGGTTCTCCAAGAACACTCAGAAAAAACAAGGATTCAGAAACCTTACAGGTGTAGTCCATGAAGTTAATGTGCTCCCCACACATGGCGGGGGAAGCTGCCCAAGGGGTACAGGCAGCATCCGCTCTCCATCTGAGTATCCTCCAGAAGGTTCCTGTGTCTGTGTGTGTGGCTAACTAGTGTGCCCTACACAATGCCAACCCAAACACTCAGCGTTTCCTGCCATTGTTGCTGGCTGGCTACATTTCTACAGGACAAGGCCCTGTGATCTGGGCCACTTTTGTGTCTCCAGCATGGCTGGCATAGGCTTGGTAATCTGAGATCTGACTACTGGTTGAGGAAGTGCTTGTGACCAGGCCTCCTGAGTGCTCCACCCACCAAGAAAGTGGCATCTGATTCGAGCTAGTGCCCCAGGAGGCCACCTCCTTCTCTCGGGAGCAAATGCTCTAGGCCCCTGAGAGTCGAAAGAATGCTAGGTAGAGGAGGAACATGTGTGTGTGTTATATGTGTGGTGCGTCTGTGTGTGTGTGTGTATCAATGTATACATGTGACTCTATGGTGTATATATATGGTGTGAGTATACATATGTGTTGTGTGTATGTGTGTTTATGTTGTACGTCTGGTGCATGTGTATGTGTGAGTATGTACATGTATGTGTATGGTGTATGTCTGTGTGAGTATATTTATGTTGTGTGTCTGTGTGTGCATGTCTGTGTGTGTTGTATATGTGGTGTTATCTCTGTGTATGTGTTGTGAGTATATGGGTCTACATGTATGTGGAGTCTGCATATGTTGTGCGTGTGGTGTACCTATGTTGTGTTTGAGTACATATGTATGTTTGTGTGGTGTGGGTGCACAGAGACAGATCAGAATTGCTGATAACTTCCACAGAACCAAACCCTGCCAGGTGGCTGGAAGACAGGCGTCCACAGACAGGCTGCTTTGAGGACATCGAGGTGGGGCCATCTGGGTATTGCCAACTCCTGTCACCTGCCTCTATAGCCTTGAGGTCCTCAAATACCGAGAGAAGCCACCCTCCATTCCCAGGACCCTCTACAACATAGAAAGGAGACCTGTGTGCCCTTCCCACCCCCTCTCCCCAGGCCATTAGGACTCAGGACCAAGGTAGCTGGTTTTTCTCTTCCTAAGGAAGCTCAGCTCTGAAGCCCCTTTCCCCACACTCATGTCTCAGAGCCTCAAAGCCAGAGACCCCATTCTAAATCCCCACAGCTTTAAGGAGGGTTGAGTACAAGTGGCCGAAAATCTCCCAATCTGGGCCCCAGCTGGTTTTTCTTCCTTCATACTCAGGGGTCCCTGTTCCATTCAGTCATTCCCCAGGACACAAAGAGAGGGGTCTGATGTATTACAAAACACCCCTGAGTTTTTCCGACAAGGCATTTATTAGCTCCTGAGTGTTTCGGGGCCAGGGTTAGGCTGGGGCCGAAAGCAAGCTCTGAGGAGTCCTGAGTGTGCACCATGGTGCTCCTGGGGTCCCCTTCTCCACGAGGCCCTAGAGATAGGAGTCTGGTGTGTGGTTCCACTTGTCCTCTATCCTGAAAGCAGGGGCGGTGCCCTTCCAACTCCAGTGTGCCCCAGAAGAACCAGTCCAACCGGTCCCTAGCCATTGTTGCTGACTGGCATTGGTGTGGTTGGCAGTGGGGGGGTGGGACTTGGCGTTTCTATGTGTCCAGTGTCTATGTTGTGGGGTCACACGTAAACTGCCCGCCGAGAGATGAGGGAGCCATCCAGATGGGACTCCATGTCGTCCTTAGGTGACTCGTGTGGAGGTAGCATGAGGCCTTCCTCTGCCTTCATTTCTTCCTCTTCCTCATCTTCTTCCTCCCTGCCATCTGGCCTCATGGGCTCAGGGGACGCTGACCTCCAGAAGACAGGACCCCCGTTCCCAAACACCTGAGTCTTTGGATCGTAGGATCCTCTGTCGCCATCACTTCCTCCTCCTCCAGGGCTCTTCCGCCTCCTCCTCCCCCTCAGCAGGATCAAGGCCAGGAACCCCCCAGCCAGGAGTAGCACCAGCAATGTTCCCCCCACGGCCCCCCACACCAGCGGACCCACATCTCGGGAGGCCTGGGGGGTGTCTGAGGAGAAAGGAAGGAGAGAGAAAAAGAGGAGAGGGAGTCAAGAGAACACATCTGGGTGTGAGGGTATGGGGGAGACCCAGGACATGGGTTAGTGACCAGACCAGAACTTAGAAGGTGACTAGCTGGGAGAAGGGAGGAGAAAGGAGAGGAGGAAGAGGAAAGGGGTATCTGTGACCCTTCAGGATGGGCACTGTACAAGGAGAGGTTGTCAGCTGATGCTGCCTAGATAGCTATCTATACCCATAATGTCCCCAACGTGAAGACTGTAGTATGGATTGGTGGAACAAGATGGCCATCCTAGCATTGGGGAGAATGAGGAAAAAGGATCGTGTTATCAAGGTTAGCCTGCGCCATGCAGTTAAACTCCAGACTCTCAAAAACTCTACAAAGGGAAAAAAGTGTTGGTGGGCTGTGGATGGTTGGTAGTAGATCCCCTGCCTAGAATCCCCCAGTGAGGGGCTGGGGGCGTGGCTCAATGGTAGAGCCCCTGCCTAGAATCCCCCAGTGAGGGGCTGGAGGCGTGGCTCAGTGGTAGAGCCCCTGCCTAAAATCCCCCATTGAGGGGCTTGGCATGTGTCCAATGGTAGAGCATTTGTTTGCTTAGTGGCCCTGTATTCCATTTCCAGCATAACCAAACACTATGAATTAAGACCATTTTTGTGACCTATAGTCACACCTATTGAGGAAGCTCAGGTAAGATCCCATGTTTGAGGCCAGGTAGTCTCCACCTCTCTCTCAAAACAACGAAAGACAGTGATGGATGTGGTCAGGGGTGAGGTGCTAGCCCCCTATATGCAGAGGTGCAGGATAGGAGGCCACTGTAAGTGGAGCCCCTCTGTTCTTTTCCACTAGGGTCTAGAATGTGATTATGGGAGGAGGTAGTGGGAGGCACTGGTCCTATCAGTATATCTCCTTGGTTTGGGAGGTCTTGAATTATCTTCCCTATCTCACGCTGCTGTTCCTACTGTTCCCTGCTTCCAGGAAGTCTCACGCTCACCTTCCACAGCTCCTTTCCCACCTGCTCCACCGTGGAAGGGGACTATGATGGAAATCAACAGTATAGGGATTTGAAGCCTTGCCCACCATTGTGCCATTTTGTGCAACACAAGAGTCCAGTGAGCCTGCTGGTGGTCAGGAGTAGAAGTTGCTCAGCCCCATGCAACCTGTTAGTATTCTACTGCAGCTGCTCACGAGTGGACCTAAGGTCTGTGTTGGCCAAACTTGAGTTTTCTGCCAACATTTTCAGTTTTCTTTCACAGCACTGTAGATGCAATGCAGACTCTTGACTACATTGAGGCACTGTACCACTGAGCCACACCCTCAGCCCCTCTCTGGGGGATTCTAGGCAGGGGCTCTACCTCTAAGCACTCTCCCAGCCACAGTGTTATATTTTTGGACATTTTATTTATTTATTTTTGTTGTTTTTGAGAGGATTCCATTCATCTCAAGTTGACCTCAATTACCAAATCTCTTTTTCTGTATTTCTGAGATTGTGGGGCTGGGCTACCACACCCAGGCTCTGAGTAGTGTTTCAAGTAGAGTATTGTACTGGGCTCAGATATTGCTCATTTTAAATCCCAACATGTAGGAGGAGGCAGGGGCAGGCAAATCTCTGACTTCAAGGCCAGCCTGGTCTATAGAACGAGTTGCCTACCAACTGGAGCTACACAGTGAGACCCTGTGTGTATCAAAACAACACATAAAAACCAAGATCTGGGGGTTGGGGATTTAGCTGAGTGGTAGAGTGCTTGCCTAGCAAGCGCAAGGCCCTGGGTTTGGTCCCCAGCTCCAGGGGGTGGCGGGGACGGGACGGGACCAAGATCTGGGTCTGGAGAGATGGCTCAGCGGTTAAGAGCACTGACTGCTCTTCCAGAGGTCCTGAGTTCAAATCCCAGCAACCACATGGTGGCTCACAACTGTCTGTAATGGATCCGATGCCTCTTCTGGTGTGTCTGAAGACAGCTACAGTGTACTCATGTACATTAAATAAATAAATAAATAAATAAATAAATAAATAAATAAATAAATCTAAAAAACCCCCCACAAAAACTAAAACCCCGGTTGGGGATTTAGCTCAGCGGTAGAGCACTTGCCTAGCAACCGCAAGGCCCTGGGTTCGGTCCCCAGCTCCGGAAAAAAAAAAAAAGAAAAAGAAAAAGAAAAAACAAAACAAAACAAAACAAAACAAAACCCAAAAAACTAAAACCCCAGAGGCAAGATAATTAAGACATACAAATAAAGCCACCGCAAGTTCCATGCAAACAGCATTCTGTACACGGATCTGCATCTAGTGTGGGGGAGGTTGGGGGTGGTCCCTGAAAGGACACTTTGACAGTATGTCTGTCTCTAAGTACTGCACAGAGGCAGGAATGAGGTCCCCCTGAGTGCTGGTCAGTGAATTCCTGTTGTCTGCTTCACTGGAAATGTGGGTGCACCCATGAAGTGAGGGGAGGGGCTCTGGAGTTCGGGAAGTCTATTCCTGGGTCAGTGAGTTGAGTCAAAGTCTGTAATGTGGCTGCAAAGAGGTCTGCCATGTGACACAACACGTCCACTCTTGTATTTCATCGTTGAGAATCTAAAGTCATGCTCACCCAAGACTGTGAACGTGTGGGATCTAAGCATGTGGGTCTGGGAGGGCGCGTTGAGTCAGTACCTTGGAGAGCGGCAGGACCCACAACTGAACCCCCCCCCCCCCCCCCCCCGGAGCTGGGGACCGAACCCAGGGCCTTGCGCTTCCTAGGCAAGCGCTCTACCACTGAGCTAAATCCCCAACCCCACAACTGAATTTCTTGAGTTTCCCTGGTGTGACTCGGACACTCCGACTTCTGCCAATTGGATTTATATCCTTCCTTTCTCTTTTTAAAAAAAAATATGCTGTTTGGGAACCTGCTATATAGACCAGGTTGCTCTCCAACTCAAAGAAATCCCCCTGCCTCTGTCTGGCAGGTGCTATGATTACAGAGCAGTACCACCATACCCAGTTTGTTTGGTTTTCTGAGACAGGTCCTCAGGCTGCACAGAACGGCTCTGGACTCATCAAGAAGCCTTGAACATGTATCTGATCCCTCTGCCTCCGCTCACCCTCCTTAGTGCTGTTAGTCTTAGGCGTGTGCTACATGCCTGGCCCAGCCGCTGATTTCTGGGGTGCTCAGTGTGCCCTTTTCGGCTGGTGTGAAATTTTGGGCTTGTCTTTGTGATCATGTTCTCAAGTATGCTAGTGTCATGTGGCAGTTTCCCCTGAAATTAAAACCTTCATCTTTGAAGAAACCTTAAGGCAGAGGGTGTCAAAAGGGAGCTAGAACATTCCATCCCCAGGGAATAGCTTTATACTTAGAAAATAAAGGCTTTAAAGGGGCTAGAGAGGTGGTTCAGCAGTTAAGAGCACTGACTGCTCTTCTAGAGGTCCTGAGTTCAAATCCTAGCAACCCACATGGTGGCTCACAACCATCTGATGTCCTCTTCTCTCTTCTGAAGGCAGCTACAGTATACTTATATTTAAATAAAAATAAAATAAAATCATAAAAAATTAAAAATAAAGGCCTTAAAGGTTACAGGAAGTCCCAGAAACGCAAGGCCTCTCGTCTCCCTCTCTAAGAGGTGAGGAAAGCTGGAATTCATACCAGCTGAGCTCTTGGATGAGACAGAGAGAGAGAAGACAAGCTGCTGGGAAGAACAATCCCTAAGCTCCAGCCCGCAGGCTGTGCAGGGTGCTCCAGGCTCACCTTTGTGAGCTGTCACTCATGCCGGGGCGGGCTTTGGTGATGCAGCTGTCCTTGTATCATTTCTAACCTCAGGACCATGCACAGGCCTATCATAGTTGGACTACAGTGCTATCTCACATTGATCTGTCCTTGATTCCCTATTGGGGACAAGTAGCCGTTTGTTTGTGTCTCCCCAGGAATAAATAGTGTCCCATGACAGGTGGGTCTGTGGCCACCTTTCTGGGAGTCTGATGTATGTCTTTCTTATACTGTAGATTTTCTTTGGGTTGGCCATCCCAAGATATCAGATCTCTCTCTCTCCCTCTCCGTGTAGTGTGTGTGTGTGTGTGTGTGTGTGTGTGTGTGTGTGTCTGTCTGTGCCCGTAAATGAAGTACTTTTGTAGTCGGAGTCATCAGGTAGTTGTTAACTGACCAACGTGTGTGCTGTGAACAAAATAAGGATGGCAGGGAGTCTCTGCAAGAGCAAGGCACACGCCTAACCACTGAGCCATCTCTCCAGCCCATCAAGGTTCCTCTTTGTGCGTAGCATACAGGAGCATCTGACTGGAGAGTGAACTATTCACCAAGTAAGGCTGGGCACACAGTACATACTGTCACCTCAGCCCTTTGGAGGTAGAGGCTGGAGGATTCAGAGCCGGGGATAGCCTGGGCTACATACCCAGACCCTGTCTGAAAAGATGAGAGAAAGGAACACATGTGTTCCCTGTGTTTCCTGTCTCTCTGCCTCGTGATGCCCTGTGCCGGCTCTGTATGCATCAGCGAGGAGGCTGTGACTAGGTTCGGCCCATAGGGTCTGCACCCTCTGGGATCCTGAGCTGAGGGTAACCTCTCTTTATAGAGGAGACCTCAACACGTACTGCTTACTTAGCAGCCCTCCCAAGAATCTCCTGAATGTCGTTTCTGGAGGTGGAGGTATCTTCTGGAATGTTCTTCAGGTGTTGAGGAAGCATGTTTCTGTATGTGAACTGTAGCCCTGTTTGACATTGCTTTGCTCTGAGTACATGTCTCAAGGGTTCAGAGCTGACCAGCAATGTGAGTTTGTGTTCCTACAGGCAGGTCAGCGGGCCTTTGAGTGTCTGAACAAAAGTTGTGTCTCAGCAAGGGTGTGTTCTCAAGAAAGGTATGTCTAGCACATCACAGGGCCAGGCTCTGTCTTACACTGTCCCTCTACGCCACTTGTGTTTCTCAGGGGCTCAGGGCCTGCCTGGTAGGGTCACTTACTTCAGATTCATGTATTTCCATAGGCAAACTGTGTGGTATCTACACCAGCACTGCTAAGTCTTCTTCTTTGTTTAGGAACTGAGGATTGAACTTAAGGTTTCCAACATGCTAGGCAGATGCTCTCCCACTGAGCCACGCCCCCAGCCCCTCACTGGGGGATTCTAGGCAGAGGCTCTACCACTGAGCCACGCCCCCAGCCCCTCACTGGGGGATTCTAGGCAGGGGCTCTACCACTGAGACACGCCCTCAGCCCCTCCCTCTCTGGGGGATTCTAGGCAGGGCTCTCTCACTGCCATTTCTCTAAGACACTTCTTACATTTTATTTTATGAGATTTTAGTTTTGTTCTGTAGCCCAGTCTAGATCAGAACTAATTCTGTAGTCCCTGTACACGCTGAACTTACTCTTCTGCCATACCTTCTACTAAGTCTGGCTAAGAGTCTTTCTAAGAATCATTCTTCCCTGTGGCATGTCATAGGCCCTAGACACCGTCACTCTTTCTTGGAAGTGTGTCTTGGTGACAATTGTTCCAACTATATAGAGTTACATCTGGGTGACTGGATAGCCAGGTTTCAAGAGAATGCCTAGCCCTAGGTCTCCAGCTGCAGGTCTTGTCGATGGTTCTCATGACTGAGCAAGCTGTTTCTTGCTCTGTGTGGGTCTGTTCACAAGAATCAAGGGCACTAAGACAGTCCAGTCTCCTCCAAGGGACAAAGCACCACAGCTGCCATTAGACCTTGCCTCCTCCACAGACATAAGCCAACTTCTTGATTCTCTTCTCTCAATGAACTTGGAGGCATTTCTTTAAAACAGGGGCCTCATTATGTAGCACAGTCTAGCCTCACATTAATCCTCCTGCCTCAGTTTCTTTTCTTTTCTTTTTTTTTTTTAAAGATTTATTTATTTCATATGTTCAGACACACCAGAAGAGGGCATCAGATCCCATTACAGATGGTTGTGAGCCACCATGTGGTTGCTGGGAATTGAACTCAGGACCTCTGGAAGAGCAGTCAGTGCTCTTAACGGCTGAGCCATCTCTCCAGCCCCTGCCTCAGTTTCTTGAACAAGTGCTGGGACTATAGACTTACACCATGCCCAGCTTAAGTTCTGGCTTAAATATAGGCCCCCAGTTCGAAAGCCCCCCGCCAATATGCCTCTCTGGTCACTCCCACTTACAGCCTATGGTCACAGCCTATGCCACAATGGACAAGCTGAGCTATATGTTCATCTGTGCAGACAGAAGTGGATCTGACTCTCTTTCTCTCATCCTAGGGCAGCATCAGCGACACCCCAAAGTGGACCCAAATCCCAAAGGGAGAAACCACCGGGCTTTAAATTCAAATACCACAAGGCTCCTTACCTCGCACCAGGATGACCTGCTCAGCACGGCCTGTCCCCACAGCATTGGTGGCTGTGCAGATGAAGGTAGTGTTGACCATTCGATCCACAGAGTGGACAAGCAGCTGAGAGCCCTGGGCCACTGCGGAGGCTGGGAAGACCCCCGAGGTCCTAAGGGTATGGGGTGAGGTGAGCAGCACAGCAGGTGTCCAGGGAGAGCAGGCTGCCCCAGAGACTCCAACAGTCAGCCCTCCTTCTAGAGACCAGGCTTTCTCCTCCCTCAGACCCAGGGATCCAGACCCCAGCCCTCCTCCTCAGACCCAGGGATCCAGACCCCAGCCCTCCTCCTCAGACCCAGGGGTGCACACCCCAGCCCTCCTCCTCAGACCCAGGGATCCAGACCCCAGCCCTCCTCCTCAGACCCAGGGGTGCACACCCCAGCCTTCTCCTCAGACCCAGGGATCCAGACCCCAGCCCTCCTCCTCAGACCCAGGGGTGCACACCCCAGCCCCCTCCTTCAGACCCAGGGGTGCACACCCCAGCCCTTCCTCCTCAGACCCAGGGGTGCACACCCCAGCCTTCTCCTCAGACCCAGGGGTGCACACCCCAGCCCTCCTCCTCAGACCCAGGGGTGCACACCCCAGCCCTCCTCCCTTCCTCACTCACGTGCTCCAGTCATAGCCTGTAGGCTCTGGGTTGCTTCGTACTTCACAGGTCAGTGTGGCCTCGCTGCGGCCTAGGTACCAGTTGTCATCATAGCCGGAGATGGATACTTCGGGAGGGTCTAGGAGAAAAGGACAACTCAGAGACAGTGGAACCCAGAACTGGGGACAAGTTAGCAGCACTGGCAGCGAGAGATCCACCAGTCATAACAATAGCAGGCTACACTGTGTATGCTCTAACCAGTGTAGACCCAACCTGGGAAGCCACTTGAATATCAGCTCAGGCAGGACCAAGAAAGCAATTAGAGGTACCCTGTGTGGTCTGTGTGTGTGTGTGTGTGTGTGTGTGTGTGTGTGTGTGTGTGTACGTGTGTGTGTGTCTGCACACATACCCACCAACCCACATGCGCCCAATACGACATGCATAGAGTGTATCCAGACCATTTGGGATAGCCAGCATAGAGCGTAGACAGACAGAAGCCAGGGTAGCCAGGCTCACATGGGCAGTCTCGGGATGAACCTGGCTGGAAAGAGCCACTGCAGATGAGGTGGGGGGACTCTATCACACAACCGAGGGCACAACCATCCCACTGCGATCCTGAGTCTGCTGCCACAGGGAGTGACAGCACAGTACTGCAAATACCAGGTCTGAGGGGCGTGACTCACGCTTGCAACCCTCGAACTGAGGTAGAAGCAGGAAGTGCGTTCAAGGTCATCTTTAGCCACAGAGAGCTCAAGGATAGCTCAGGTACATGAGACCCTCTCTCAAAACGCAAAGGCTGGAGAGGTGGCTCAGTGGTTAAGAGCAGACACCACTCATTCAGCTCCCAGCACCGGTATCAGGTGACTCAAACTGCCTGAGTCTCCAGCTCTAGATGCATCCAATACCTTTGCCCTACACTTGTGGGCATAGAAAGTTCAAGGCCAGCCAGGGCTACAGAGTGAGACTCAAAACAAAATCAAACAAAAAGGAAGCTGGGTGTGGGGACTGCAGCCTCTGTGTGGAGAGTGCTGGGAGGTGTCCCTAGGCAAAACTGAGGGCTGTCACTGTAGGCAGTTTCTGCAGAAGCCTAGGACACTTTGGGAACCCCAAGGCCTCTAGATGCCAAAGGCAACAAGGGAGAGCAGAGGTCAGAGGACGGCAATGTCAACAGTGCTGGGAGGGGGCGGCTGGGCTAGAGTGCTTGCCTCGCATGCACAAGGCACTGAATTCCACGATCAGCTTCTCACAGAAGCTGGTGGTCCACACGTGTAATCCCTGCAATAATTTTTAAAAATAATTATGGATTATTAATTATATGAGTACACTGCAGCTATCTTCAGGCACACCAGAAAAGGGCATCAGATCCCATTACAGACGGTTGTGAGCCACCATGTGGTTTCTGGGAATTGAACTCAGGACCTCTGCAAGAGCAGTCAGTGCTCTTAACCACCGCTAAAGTATCTCTCCAGCCCTATATCCCTGTACTCTTTTTTTTTTTTTTGGCTCTTTTTTTCGGAGCTGGGGACCGAACCCAGGGCCTTGCGCTTCCTAGGCAAGCGCTCTACCACTGAGCTAAATCCCCAACCCCTTATCCCTGTACTCTTGAAGTGATGTCTGGTGGATCAGAAGTTTCAGAGCAGTGGTTATCCTCAGCTTCGTGAGGGCAGCCTGGACTACACGAGACCTTGTCCCGAAACAAAAGAATTGGTAACCCTTGGGAGGCTGCTCAGGGATGAAATACAGACGATTCAGGCAGCAGAGCCCTGTGTGGAAACTATGGGTCACAGGAACGGGTTATGCATGGGGTCTGTGTATGAGCCTCGATCTTCCTCAGCTGTCTGGGATGTTTGAGGCTAGACCAGGCTACATGAAACCCTGTCTCAAAAGTCAATCAATGAATAAACAGTGTGGCAACAGAGTGGATGAGCAGTGTGGATGGTGACCTAGGATAGTTGAACTTTCAGGGAACCAGGAATTCCCTGGAAGCCAGAGAAGATAATGCAGGGACAGCTCTTTGCAGGCAAACCCAGCCTTTCCTCTTTTTTTTCAAGACAGAGTTTCTCTGTGCAACACTGGCTGTCCTGGACTTGCTTTGTTGACCAGGCTGGCCTCAAATTTACAGAATCTCCCACCTCTGACTCCCGAGTGAGCCGCCACCACTGCCAGCATATTTTTCTATTTTCTCGAAACTGAGAAGTGAACCTTTGAGCTCTCAACCCTCTCTCAGTTTATCTTTGATTCCGGAAGGCAGGAACCCACAGAAGCAAGTGTTCCTGGGAGACTCAGACTAGGTGGATCTCTAGTTTGGACCACAGGCAAGATTTGGTCGGTGGAGACTGAGGCAGACAGAACTCGGAGCCAGCACGGACAGCATGTGAGGGAAAGCCACCTCACGGCACACTCACAGCGCACGGAGAGGATCACGGGCAGCAGCTCGGGCTCTTCCAAGCTCTCATGTTCCACTCTGCACGTGACCTTGACGCCATCCGCTCGGCCCACCGGCACCATGGAGTATCGACTGATGACAGTGACCGTGCCAGCCTGTAGTCCGGGCTCCTGAATATCTCTGGCCTCTCCACCCAGGGATGAGATCCAGGTGATTCGGGCAGGGGGGCGGCCCCCCGTGGAGATACAGCGGGCAACAGCTACCGACTGGGGGCCAATTGTGACCTCTTGGGCTTCAGCGTGGTTCTCCGGCTGGGCTAGGGAGAGGACCAAAGAAGGCTTGTGACTCTACAGGCGGGAGTGGGGATGGGGGAAGACACGGACCAGACGGAACCAGACAGGACGGACTTATAGACAGACAACAGGGAACCACACAGTCAGGCTCTGCTTCCTGGGTTCAGAGCCCAGCTTCTTAGTCTAGCATATGCCTAGCTTTGAGCAGCCATTAAAACCATTTTCTCTGATGTCACATGGGACTGATGCATGGATCAAAGAAATTGAGTTTCCAGTGCTTAGGATCTGTCTGGCATACATTATCCTAGTCTGAGTAATTACTACATACATATATGTATATTATGTAATATATAATTTATGTACTATATTTTATATATGATATATTGCATTATATTATATATTATTTTATGCTATTTGTATGAAATGTATTTTCTATAGTATAAATTATATACATATGTATATATAACTTTTTGAGACGGGGCTCACAATATGGTCTTGGGTGATCTTGAACTCACAGAGATAAATCGGCCTCTGCCCTTGTGCTGAGATTAAAGGTACACAACAGCAAGCCAGGCCTGCGTAGGACATTTTACACCATCCATTGTGCCCTATCAGAAAGATGCCCAGGCCAACGCTGGGAGCACAAACCTGTGATCTGACCACTGGGAGAGCCTGAGGCAGGAGGATGTTGAGTTTGAGGTTGGCTTGATCTGTATACTCATATTTTGTCTCACTAGTCAAAAGAATAAAAGGGGCACGGTGGGTCGCGCACTGAGGTGGAGGGAGGAGGATCAGAAGTTCAAGGTCAGCTTCAGCCACACAAATTCCAGGTCAGCTTGAAATACATGAGATTTTTGTCTTAAAAAAAAAACAAAAAACAAAACAAAACAAACAAACAAAAAAACCCAAAAAATGAAACAAAACAACCCCCCCCCCAAAAAACAAAATAAAACCAAAACAGAACAACAACAAAGTTACTAAAATTAGTATGTAAAATCAAAAGCAGAGACAATGTGTCACAGCCTGGAAGAAAATGAAACTTCTATAGCTGAGCCTATGGTTTGAAAGTCTAACCTGAGCCGTGTGGTGGCGGTGGCGCACGCCTTTAATCCCAGCTCCAGAGGCAGAGGCAGGCAGATCTCTGAGCTCAAGGCTAGCCTGTTCTACAGAGCGAGTTCCAGGATAGCCTGTGCTACACAAAAGCCCTAAGAAACCCTGTCTGGAAAAACAAAACAAAACAAAACAAACAAACAAAAAAACCCCAAAAACCCAACCAAACAAAAAAACAAAAACAAAAACAACAACAAAAAAACCCAACTGTCCTAAGGGTCTGTGAGTGGGCTCAGCTGAGGAGCTCCTGTCTACTGATGCTGCGGCGCTAGGTTCCATGACCCGGGCACTAGAAAGGAAAGAACAAAGTGTCCTATTTGTTTTCCTGTGATAGCCATTGTACTGTGCTTCCAAAAGGGAATAAAAACAACAGGGACTTCCCAGCTGGCCATTTTTACCCTTTCACCTTATCCTCTGGAAAATATGGAAAACCCTCCAACGGAGATGGCAAGGCCCACTCCCTAGAGTCTCTTACCCAGTACTGTCTCTGGAGCCAGGACTCCTGTGTCTCCAGTGTCCTGCTGGACCCGCCCACCGGGGCAGGTGTCCCCTGGGCTGTCAGTCTGCTGTCCCCTTCTGCTGTCCGCACTGTTTCCTCCTGCCCACCCTCCCTCAGGCCGTTCTGTCCATCAGCACCCATAGGGATGTTCCAGATCCCTCACTTGGGAAGCTCCTCGGCTGTGGAGCCTGGCTAAGGTGCACAGTCCTAAGTTGGGGGTTCCATACACTTCAGATCCCATCCCCAGCTCAAGGCTAACTTCCTCAAGGGGACTTTTCTGGCCTCTGTGGCTCCAACATCACCAGGCTCTCCAGACGTTGCTATATCCACCGTACCCTATGGCCTAATTCATGTTCTAAAAGTAGGCCTGCCCCTCTTCCCTACCTCTCTCTTTCAAGACTATTGATACAACGGAGTAAATGATAGGCCAGGCTTTGCCACCGAGCCATGCCCACCATTTCTCATTTCCCTCCTGTTTCCCTCCCTTTCACAGCACAGCGTACGCACGCGCACCCTAGGACCTTGTGTCCCTGTACCGCGGAAACACTTGCTATTGTGCAGCACCCCAGCTTTCCATTTATCTATCTATCTATCTATCTATCTATCTATCTATCTATCTATCTATCTATCTTTATCAAAGCAGGATTTGGCTATGTAGCCCAGGCTGGCCTCAAACTAATGATCCTGCTTTAGCCCCTCATGCTTGAAAAAGGGAGGCACATGCTTGTATTCCTGGCTTGACATATTTCTTTCTTTTTCTTTTCTTCCTTCCTTCCTTCCTTGTGCTGGGGTTAAAGGCGTGTGCCACCATACCCAGCTTGAAGTATGTCTTGACTATATTCTTGTTCAAGTTAGTGCATTAGAGAGTTTAGGAGAGGCTGGGGATTTAGCTCAGTGGTAGAGCGCTTACCTAGGAAGCGCAAGGCCCTGGGTTCGGTCCCCAGCTCCGAAAAAAAGAACCAAAAAAAAAAAAAAAAAAAAGAGAGAGTTTACGAGGCTTGGGAGAAGGGCTTGGTAGTGTGTGTGTGTGTGTGTGTGCGCGCGTGTGTGTATGTGTGTGTGTGTTTTGATTTTGACACAGGATCTCGTATAGTCCAGGCTGGCCTCAACTCAGTTTATATACCTGAAGATGACCTTCAACCTCTAATTATCCGAATTCTACCTTTCAAGTGTTGGGATTGCAGGCATGTGCCATCATCCCTAGTTTCATGTGGTGCAGGGGATCAAACCCAGGGCTTTGTGCATCATAGGAACACATTCTAACAACTAAGCTACATTCCCAGCCATGCTTCTATTTTGCATAGGAGATTGGATGTAGACATGTGTTCAGTTGCTGAGCCACGCCCCCAGCCCCTTGCTGGGGGATTCTAGGCAGGGGCTCTACCACTGAGCCACGCCCCCAGCCCCTCACTGGGGGATTCTAGGCAAACACTTGGAAGGACTTCATCCCTAACCAATCCTTTTTAAAATTTGACTTTGAAGTCAGGCAGTAGTGGTACATGCCTTTGATCCCAAGATGGGGAGACAGAGGCAAGTGGATCTCTGTGAGTCTGAGGCCAGTCTGGTCTACAGAGTGAGTTCCAGGACAGCCAGGGCGACACAAAGAAAACCCTGTCTTGGAGAACCAAAAAGAAACAAAATATTAAGAGATGGAGAAATTTGACTTTGACAGAATCCAAGTTGCCCAGGCTGGCTTTCAACTCACTCTGAAGCTTGCCTCAGTCTCCTGAGTTGCTGGTATGGCAGACCTATTCCCAGGGACTGGCAAGGGCTATGGACGCAGCCCTCATAGCATCCTTCAGAAAGTCTCTGTTCTGGAACGTACAGCAAGGCTCCAGGGAATTCCAACTCTCTGAAGCAGAAATGGAAGCACTCTGGGAGCCATGGTGTCTGCAGGGCTGGAGCACTGTGTCCTGCAGGGATTTTTCCAGCATTAGTGAGAAATCTCTGCCCTCGGGCCGCTCCTGTTGAAGCCAGCTGGGAATCCTTTATTGCGGTCTGTGCACGGGCGTTGTGTGTGCACGGGGCTGTGCACACGTGTGCAGTATCCTCAGGAGAGAAGACAGCGATGGACCCGTGAGAACTGGAGGTAATGGATGATTGTGAGCTGCCACGTGCCTGCCGGGTCTCTTCCACGTGGTCATCTCTCAGCCCCACGGGTGGGTGAGTTCTTCCTGGTTCTTGTTTTCCTTCAATCCAGGGACAGTGACTTAAAACTGCCTAAAACTTCTTCTATTTTGTGCTGCCTCACCCTGCGTCCAGCCAAGGCGACCTCATGCCTACAGCTCACTCCCTGCTTCCTTGAGCATTTTCTGCCTCTCCAATCCTCCAGTCATTTTTTTTTTTTTTTTAGATTTGAACAAGTTGCCCTGGCCTCTTCTGTGACATCCAGGAGGATTCCTCACCAAGCCACAGCCCCTGCTTACTCAGAACCCCGTGGCTCTTGTTCAAGACAAAACCAGGGTAGCGCCCACAGTCCCAGCTCAGAGGCAGCTGGGTCGTTTTTGCATTTGAGGCCAGTGTCTGGGCTACATATTGAGCCCTGATGTAATTAAAAAGAAAAAGAATAAAAAGAAAACCTTGTCTGCCATATCCTTGGTGGACAGAGTAGGCAACAAGCACTCAGGGGGTACTTAGTAAGCATTTGTCAAAGCTGGCTGCACTGGCACACTCCTGAAATCCTCGCTCTCAAGGGATGCAGCGTTCAAGGTCAGCCTTCCATACACAGTGAGTTCAAGGCCAGCCTGGGCTCCATGAGAGCCTTTTTCAAAGGAAGGAAGGAAGGAAGAAGGAAGGGAGGGAGGGAGGGAGGGAGGGAGGGAGGGAGGGAGGGAGGGAGGACGTTGAGAAAACTGGGGCTGAGGCAGAAGCTCAGTTGGCAGAATGCTTGTGCTACTTCCACACCCAAGTGCTGTTTTGTCCCCAGGACCCAAGAAACTGGGTGTGAGGCTGGAAATGACAAAGTGGCTTGGCAGATGAAGACATTTGCTGCCTCGCCTGACACTTGACAGCCCGAGTTTGACCCCCAGGGCTCCGGTGGTATAAGGAGAGAACTGATTCCCAAGAGTTGTCTTCTGACCTCTAAACACTGCAGGGGACGGACAAAGACAAGCACACAGGGTTGGGGATTTAGCTCAGTGGTAGAGCGCTTGCCTAGCAAGCGCAAGGCCCTGGGTTCGGTCCCCAGCTCCGAAAAAAAGGAAAAAAAAAAAAAAAAAAAAAAAAAAAAAGACAAGCACACATGTGAGCACACCCCCACCCCCATCTCAATAAAACACACAAACTTCTACAAAAACAAAAGCCATCTGCCAACCCATTAAGGACTGTCAACCCCTCCACTCACCTATGACTCTGAGCCAGGTCACTCCCCTGCGGGTACCGTTGGGAAACGTGGCAAACTCGCAAGTGTAATTGCCCTCGTCCTCTACCCTCAGACCCCGGAAGGCCAGCGTGGCGTCCCGCAGGTCCGCGTTTGCTTCTTGTTTCGCTCGGACGAAGGACAGACGGTCCTTGTTGAACTGAGAGTTGGGGAAATCCACGCCGAAGGATGGGTGGAAGGCAGCCACAACTGTGCCATCCAGGCGCTGCCAGGTCACCTGAGAGACGCGCTCCGTCGTGGGTGGGAGCAGGTGGCATGGTAACTCCACCGTGCCTCCCAGGCGGCCACGAACCTCGGGGAGCACTCGTACCCGCACATCTTGGGCTCCTGGGGAGAGAGGGAAGAGGTCAGTCTTGTTGGGGAGGGAACAAGCCAGAGATCTCCAGGAAAGAGAGTGCCAAGACAGAGATGAGATAGATTCCCACTCATTTAATTGACTTAAATTATACAGGGTCTCACTATGTAGCCTGGGGCTGGCCTGGAACTCACTATGTGGTCAACACTGCCTTGAATTCAGAGATAACCCCACTGCTGAGATTAAAACCGTGTGCCACACCTGACCCACCTTGCCTTTTTAGTTTTATTTTTTAGATTTATTTAGTTTTCGTTTATGAGCTGGGTGCTCTGCCTATAAGTCTGTGCACCATGTGCATGCAGTGCCAGTGGAGGCCAGAAGGGGGTGTCAGAGTGGCAGACACAGGAGTTACAGGCGGTTCTAAACCTGTGCGGAAGCTGGATTCTCTGGAACAATAGGCAATGCACTCTTTTTGAGGGGAGTGAGGGGACAGGGTTTCTTTTGTATAACAGAGCCTTGGCTATCCTAGACTCACTTTGTAGACCAGGCTGGCCCCAAATGCACAGAGATCTGCTTCCCTCTGCCTCCCTAGAGCTGGGATTAAAGGCATGTGCCACCATACTGGGAGGCAGAGTGCTCTAACCACGGAACCATCTCTCAGCTCTCCACATTATTTGAGAAAGGTCGCTGTTGGCCGGGAGCTAACTGTTTCTGCTGGGCTGGCCAACAAATACCAGAGATCCCTTTATTTCAGCCTCCTCAGTGTTGGGGATTGAACTCTGGTCCTCATACTAAAATAGGAAGTGTGTGGCCATCCATCAGTGTCCCCAGCTCCATCCTCTGTCTACTTTTACACTGATGGCGATTTGGCTCAGGGCATTACACGTGCTAGGTGAGTTACATCCGTTTCCCCCTGAGGGTTTCATACATGTACACGGTACAGTCCGGTCACTGTCACCCTCCCCGCCATCCATTACCTTCTCACCCCCATATGGCTCCCAGTGAACCCCTTTCTTCCCAAGAAGTCTGTCTCTGACTCTGATGTCCTGTTTTCCGGTGCTTTCCATGGGCACAGTCGTGGGGCTATCTACCGGAACATGGGCAATAAGCCGAGGCTACCCTACTCGAGAAAACGACTCCCCCTCCGTCAGCCACCTTCTTGACAACCAACTACCACTGTCTCCTCTGGGGGGGGGAGGGGTCTTACAAGCCCCTTCTCCTATTTTCCCACTTTATTTTTGTTCTTTTGGAGACAGGCTCTCTCTACATAGCCCTAGTTGCTTTAGAACTCACTATGTAGCCTTAGGCTGTCCTTGAACTCAGAGATCCTCCTGCCTCTGCCTCCAGAAATGCTGAGATAGAAGGTGTGAACCACTGTGCCTGGCTGTATTTTTACTTTAATTTTTTTTTAATTATTTGATAAATATGGATGTTTTGTCTGTGTGTGTCTGTGCACCACGTGTGTGCCTGGTGCCTAAGGAGGCCAGAAGAGGGTTCTCTGGAGCTGGGGTTACAGACAGTTGTGTGTTGTCATGTGGACACTGAGAATTGAACTCAGGTCCTCTGGAAGAGCAGCCAGTGCTCTTAACTGCCAAGCCAACTCTCCAGTCCTCAATTCCTCATTTTAAAAAATATTAATTTTTTATTTTATATGTGTGTGTGTGTGTGTGTGTGTGTGTGTGTGTGTGTGTGTGTATCTATGTATGGCGTGTCCAGTACCTGTGCGGGCCAGCAGGGGGCGCCAAAGCCCTTGGAATCAGAGCTACAGGCAGCTGTGCTGGAATCTGAGCAAGTCCTCTATCTCTTCCTCAGCCCAGCTCCCCACTGTGAACAAACACTGAAGGGAGGAAGCCTATGTCTCAGCTTTGGAGGAAGTACTCCTCCAAAGTGACCCAGGGCAGAATAATGTGTGGGTTTAAATCCAGGGCTTAACATCTTTGTGCCTCAGTTTCCCAGCTGCATAAAGAGGGCATAATGACAGTGTCACACACCCCGGGGTGTTATGAAGACCAAGGAATGCTGGGTGCACAGGAAACTGGAACTCTGTAAACAAAGAGGCCAGATAATTACAAGTGGCCATTGACTGTGAGCCCTGAGGTGAGGTACTTGTCTGTATGAGCAACTGCTTACAACCATGGGGTGTGTGTGTGTGTGTGTGTGTGTGTGTGTGTGTGTGTGTGAGAGAGAGAGAGAGAGAGAGAGAGAGCGGGAGCGCGAGAGCGAAAGCACCTTGGGCAGAGCTGCTGTCTCATTATACAGTGGTGAGTATGTACCGTCCTAGTCTTCTCACACAGGAGAAACCAGGAAAGCTGGGTGTGGTAGCAAAGGCTTTTAACCCACCACATGGGAGGTGGAGGCGCGTGGATCTCTTATGTGTTTGAAGAAAGCCTGGGCTACACAGTGTGTTCCAGGCCAGCCAGGGAGACATAGATAAACCCTGCCTCGAACCAAAATAAAAATAAAAAAAGCCAGGGGCTGGATAGACTCAGTATCCATTGTTCTTGCAAAGGACCTGGGTTGGATTCTCTGAGATGATGGCTCACAAGCATCCCAAATGGAGCTCCTTGGACACTGCACACATATGGTATGCGGACATGTTATGTAGGCAAAACACCGATTCATGGGCTGGAGAGATGGTTCAGAGGTTAAGAGGACTGTCTGCTCTTCCAGAGGTCCTGAGTTCAATTCCCAGCAACCACATGGTGACTCACAGCCATCTGTAATGAGATCTGGTGCCCTCTTCTGGCCTGCAGGCATACATGCAGGCAGAAAGCTATATGATGTATACATAATAAATAAATAAATGTAAAAAACAAACAAACAAAAAACATCAATTCACTTGAAACAATCCTTAAAAAAGAAGAACCTGGGTGATCCTGGTGAGGGAATCTGACAGAACACAATCCTGGGGTCAGACAGTGCCAGGGAGGTGGACAAGTAGCCACCAGTTAAGAGAGTCACACCATCTCCAAATATGCCTCACCGCTCAAACCTAGCAGATCACAAGACGGAAAGGGCTTCATCTTCTGCCACAGAGCAGATCCATATGGACTGGGAGAGGACAGCTCAGCAGCAGAGCCCCTGCCCAGAATCCCCCAGTGAGGGGCTGGGGGCGTGGCTCAGTGGTAGAGCCCCTGCCTAGAATCCCCCAGTGAGGGGCTGGGGGTGTGGCTCAGTGGTAGAGCCCCTGCCTAGAATCCCCCAGTGAGGGGCTGGGGGCGTGGCTCAGCGGCAGAGCCCTTATATATCATAGAAAGCTTTGGGTCCCAACCCTACCACAAAGGAGCAGCAGGAACAGAGTACTTGTTCAAAGAATTGCAACACAGATAGATAGGAGCTTCCTGCTGCTTGCTGCTCCTGGGCTGGGTGACCTTTTCAAGCCCCAGTTCTTCCATGTGTAAAATGGAGACATTTAAGCCACCCTGCAGGGTTCCCTGGAACAATTCCAGTAAAAGATCTGACACTTTTAGTGGGCCGGGTCACAGGGTCAGGGCCTGTCCCCACAGGCCACATCTGGCAAGGCTTGTATTTGCTTCGGTCTGGGTTTTAGTTTGTTTATTTAGACAGGGTCTCAATGTTTAGCTTCAGTTGGCCTTGAATTCACTCACATCAATCCTCCTGTTTCACCATCCGGAAGAGCTGGGATCACACATCTTTGCAAATGTGAATTAGAGCAGGTCTTGGGGCTAGGCAGAAGGACATGAAGGCCAGAAAAATGGATTTTAAAAAGGTGTCAGGGAGGGGTTGATGAGATGGCTCAACAGGTGAAGGTGATTGCAGCCAAGACTGATAACCTGACTTCAATCCCTGAGATAAAATCCACAGTGGATAGAGAGAACGGACTCCTGAAAGTTGTCCTTTGACTTCCACACATCATGCATATTCTCTCTCTCTCTCTCTCTCTCTCTCTCTCTCTCTCTCTCTCTCTCTCACACGCACACACGCATGCTACAATAACAAGAGGTGTGAATGAACCAGGCTGAGTGGCCTTCAGCCATAATTCCATCACGAAGGAGGCAGAAGCATAAGGATCATGAATTTGGGGCCAGAGAGTCCCAGGTTAACCTGCACCATCCAGGGATGGCGTCTCAAACTGAGAATGAACACACACATGAGAAGAACGTCACGGCCCCAAGACCTCCAAACTACATTTCTTTGCTGAATAAAGGAGCCAATGTTCCGTGTGAGGTGTGCAGTGGTCTTGTTTTGTTTAATTGTTACATTTACTTGTTTTATTTAATTGTTACATTTAATTGTGGGGCAGGGGTGGGGTGCCAATGCACCGGTGTGGGGCTAGCTCCCTCTTACTACTGTGTGGGTCTTGGAGACAGAACTCAGGCTGTCAAGCTTGGCTGCAAACACCTCCACCCGCTGGGCCATCTCCCTGGCGCCTGTTTTATTTGTTTTTCTAATATGGGGTCTGACTACATAGTTTTGGTTGGTCTGGAACTCAAGATACTAGGGTGCCATAGTTGAACCAGTACCCCACACTACCACCGAGAGTAGTCCTTTTTCTATTTGTTTGTTTTGGTTTTTCAAGACAAGAGTTTTTCTGTGTAGCCCTGGCTGTCCTAGAACTCGCTATGCAGACCAAGCTGTCCTCGAACTCAGAGAGCCGCTGCCTCTGCCTCCGGAGTGCTAGTTCACTTTAAGGTCCTTCTGAACCCTTAGTAGCAGGTCAGTGCGGAAGCCTGATGCATCCTCTCCATCCCCTGGAGTAAAACCCGTCACGATGCCCATCCATCCTTTTCTTTTAGGCTCTATCTTTAACATTTCTCTTCAGTCAGACTAATTATGATCCCTCATGGTCCTGACCCGGGCTTAACTCACCAGCCTTCCTTGCCTGGGTCACCTCCTGGGTATCTATTCTTGGGCTTTGTCTCCACACACAACCAGCGAGAAACTTCCAGGCCGGTAGCCCTCTTCTCAGCCTGGGCCTTCAGGAGCTTCCTTCTCACTCAGAACCCTGCATGTTCATGCCCATGCCCTCTCAGTCTCCTCTCTCAACCTCTCCGCTCTGCTCTTCTGGCCCAGAGGCCCTGCCACCTCCGGGGCCTTTGCTCGGGTTATAGCAGGTCAGCATGGCTTCCCTGTTCTCTAGCTTAGTGATGGCAGGATCTGGTCACCTTAATGGTAACAGGATTCTTAACCCGCTCCTTCCATCATAGACCCAACCAGCCATCTCCCCAGCAGAGCCACAGGGGAAGAGAGTTCTCTTTCACTCATCGCTGTGTTCCAGAGCCTAGAACAGTGTCTGGTATTCTGAAGGTGCTCTATAAATGTACTGGATGAATGAATGAATGAATGAATGAATGAATGAATGATGGGCAACCAAAAAGTGCTGTTCTTCCAAGTATGGGGGTACACACCTTTAACCCCAGCCTGGGGAGGCTGACACAGGGAGAGCCTGGCCTATGCAAGCCTACGAATACCTCTCTTCCAAACAGCACAACAGCAGCTGAAGCTGAATAGCTTTTCTAAGACTGCAGGGGGGTGGGGGTGGGGAGGTGGGGGTTGTAAACAAAGGGAAGTTTGGAAAGGTTACTGAGAGTCAAGAAAAGCCCTCTAGTACCAGGCAGTGACAGGTCGTTAGTCTCAGCACTTGGCAGGCGAAACAGAGTTCAAGGCCAGTCTGGTCTACGGAGTGAGTGCTAGGACAGCCAGGGCTAAACAGAGAAACCTTGTCTTGAAAAACAAAAATATAAGTCAATAAGTATATAAATAAATAAATAAATAGATAAGTAAGGCCTCTGGATCAGGTAAGGGCCAGACATGACAATGAAAAACACATATTTCTATTGGCCTTAGGAACCGAGGCACCACCGCTTAGTAGCAAAACTACAGTCATGAAGTAGCCAAGAAAATAAACTTATGGTTGAGGCTTCATAAGGCCATTGGAAGCAGGTTGAGAACTGCTCTTCTAGATGGTAGATTTTTCTCCCAAGCGGGAATGGGAGCAGGACATTGGGTTTGAGAAGGAAGACAGGGGTTGGGGATTTAGCTCAGTGGTAGAGCGCTTGCCTAGGAAGCGCAAGGCCCTGGGTTCGATCCCCAGCTCCGAAAAAAAAAAAAAAAAAAAAAAAAAAAAAAGAGAAGGAAGACAGACAAGTGGGGACTTATGGAGTTTGAAGTCTATGTGGTAAGGGGGATACAGGGATTCTGGGTGTCTGATGGGGAAGCAGGGGAGATGACGTCATGAAACTGGGAATATACAGGCCCTGGTGCTAGAAACACACTTCCCGCAGGCTGAGCAGCACATAGCTGTGGTGACCTTGCAGGGACAGCCAACGCCCAGAGACAGTGGCCAGAGAATGGCCCATGGGAACATTTGCTTCTCTCTGCCTCCGACCGGTGACAGGTCTATAGAGATGTCAGCCGGGTCCTCCAACACACTTCCTCTCTCCCCCAGGGAATGGATTAGCTGGCTTCCTGCAGGCCAGAGTAGAGACTGCCTCCGACATAAGTAAAGCCTAGGTCCAGGAAAGACACAGGGGAGGGTTGGACCTGGGGGATATGATAGTCTGAGGGAAGAGGGCTAGGTTCTATACTCTTGGTCAGAAGGAGGAGGTAAGAGGAGGATCTGGAAGCCTAGTTTCTTAGATTTCCGGCCTGGCTGGCTTCTCCAGTCCCAGCTGGCCCCTGCACTCCTATAAAACATGCTGTGTCCCAACCCCCACCATGTCAGGGTAGGGCAGGGCTGGAGCAAACCCTTCAAGGCCAGAGGGCTTTGAGGACCAGCATCAGCTGCTGCCTCAGCCACCTGGGTAATTAATTAATTACATTAATCATAGTTCCTGCCCCCACAGTGGACATCCGGAGCCTGTCTGAGGGGTGAGAACGCAAGCAGAGCTGCCAGGGTACAGGGCTTGGGCTGTGTCTGGATTTCTATGTGGGCCTCACTAGGCCCCTCTGGACCCTTGGAGGCACAGCCTTTCTCTGCTGCTGACACTCAGCTCCCCGAGGACTCCCCTGTGAAGTACAAACTCATCAGGGTGAAGCTCTCAAAGGCTCGTCCAGGACTCCCACATCCTGCCAAGAGAGTGGACACCTCAGTGTGCATCCCAGTTCCAGGAGACCCTGGCCTCTGCTTGTATACAGATCCCACTCCTAGGGTCTGGTTCTTCTCTTCCTGACCCTGGGCCTCTCATTCCCTAGAGTACCTACCTATTTCTCTAAATATAATATATAATACACACACACACACACACACACACACACACACACACACACAATATATATATGGGGGAGAGAGAGAGAGAGAGAGAGAGAGAGAGAGAGAGAGAGAGAGAGAAAGAGAATATGTCCATGTATCTCTGGCTATCCTGAACTCTCTAATTAGACGAGACTGGCTTCGAACTCAGAGATCTGCCTCTGCCTTCTGAGTGCTGGGATTAAAGGCTTATCCACGCAAAAACATATGTGTTGTGTGAGTCAGGGTCTTATGTAGTCCAGGCTGTCCTGAACTTAATTATGGAGCCAAATATGACTTTGAACTTTAGAAGCTCTGCTCTCTACCTTCCATTTGCAGGATTACGGGTGCACACTACCACGGGCGATTTCAGGGTGCTAGGGATTGAACCCTAGGCTACATGTGTGCCAGGCAAGCACTCTGCTGACCGGTTTGCACCTCTCACTTTTTTCTGAGAGAAGGACTCAGCTAGCCCTGCCTGGCCTCACTACGTAGCCATGCAATCTTGAATTCATGCTTGGATTCCCATCCTGTGCCGCCATGCCTGCCTTTGGAGGTCCTGAGTTTGGAACCCAGGGTTTCGTGCATGCTAGGTGATCATTTTATCCACGAGCTATGGCCCAGCCCATATCTCTCTCTCTCTCTCTCTCTCTCTCTCTCTCTCTCTCTCTCTCTCTCTCTCTCTCTTTATTCTTTCCGTTCTACAGCCGAGGTGGCCCTGGGGGTGGATAGTCTGCTGCCTCAGCCTCCCCCACGCTGGTACTGAGATTACAGGCCTGACTCCACCACTCTGTTTTTCCTGAGACAAGGTCCTCCTTTGTAGCTCAGCCTGGCCTTGAACTCCCTGCAATCCCCCTGCCTCAGCCTTCTTTGAGTGCTGGAGTTACAGGTGTTTGCTCCCTGCCACCGTCTTAGGTTTCTGTTTCTGTGACCCTGGGGTCTCCCTGTCTCTGTATCCGCACCCACACATCTCCAAAGCTGCTGACATACTTTCTCACCGCCGGGGCCATCTCTCCTGGTCCCTCTCCTCCTCCCCTTCCTGCTCTGTTTCTCAGCATTGCTGGGGCATTAAAAATGTAACAGCGTCCCAGGCGGGGGCAGGGGAGCTGGCCCTTGTGCAAGACTCCCTGTGCCTCCTGTGTCTTTAACTCCCAGTGGCCCCTACACACCGGCTGGCCTTGAGACGGCCTGTGCTCTGACCTCTCTGTATCACAGGATCTCCACAGCCCTTCGGCTGGGGTCTTTTGGTCTCCTCTCCTGTCACCAAACCTCTGTGCCCTTCCAGTGTCCCTGCCTACACCCCTCCCAGCACCCCAGCCCCTTTCCAGTATCTTGCCCTCCCTTGCAATCTTCCTTCATTCTTTGCGCATGACTCCATCCTTAGGTCCGATTCCCGTCCCCTCCCTCTCTTGGCTCCTGTCCCTCTCTATCCTGTCCCTGGTCTCCCCCCCCCCCCAACCTCCTATTTCTTCTCTGCTCAGTTCCCCTTCCCTAACAAGAAGAGACAGCGAGGCCTGCCATCCCCTCTTCTCCCCTCCCCCGCCACTGTGTGGGGCTGCCTGGATGACAGAGATGAGCAGCAAGAGATAGGGAAGAGTGGGGAGGGAGGCTCAGGCTCTCGAGGGAGGTCCAGGTGGTGCAAGCCCCATTCCCAGAGGAGGCCAGCAAGAATTCAGGGATGGGGGGGGGGAGCCAGGGGGATAGGGATGTAGGGAAAGCAAGGGAGAGATGGAGAGAGCAAAGGAAGGACAAACAGAACAGAAAGGAGAGAGAGCCATGAGAAGTGAGAGATGGAAAGGGAAGTAATCGGAGAAAGAAAAAGGAGAGGGAGAGAGAAAGAATGAGGAAGTGGAGGGTGGGTGGGTTAGGAAAGGCCAAGGTTCCCTCCCCAGAATTCGCAGGGAAGGACCAGCCCCTGGGAATTCCCCCAGGGATTCAGCAGAGAAGGGACAGTCGCTAAAGGGTTAGGAAACAGGAAACACTTTGGGGAGTCTGTCCAGCACGGACTGGGGTTGCTGCCTTTCAAAGGCCTCCAAGGGACAGCATGGAGCCATGGGAGAGAGTGTGTCCATTTCGGTTTCCTCGTTTGCAGGCTGGGAAGAGGAACAAGGTTTGCTTTGGAGTTCTGTGGAATCTGTTGTGAGGTTCCCCACAAGTGGATTCTAAGAATTCACCCAGAGGGACAGGTACTGATTTCATCTATCTGGGAGGTCAAGGCCGATGACCTCAAAGGAGGCATCGAAAGAAAAATGAGGCCAAACGTGATAGACATTCTCCCCAGGATCCCTCTGACCCCGGGTCTGAGCAAACTCTCCAGAAACTCCCCGCTCCCCGTCCCACAGTACTTAGTTCGGAGAAACAGCAGGTCACCTGCTAGGGGCGGGGCGAGGTCTGCACACCTGTTTACACACACCCCACTACCCCAGCCTCGCCGAGCCCCACACTCCTCCCGGAGCCGCTCCCCTCCAGGGCTGGGGGAGGGGCGGGGGGTAGGGTGGAAAGGGGAGAGTGTCTTCGAGGAGGCTCCTCCCATTTACCTCTCAAAGTGCTTCGAGGACAAAGGCGTGACCAAACCAAAGATAAGGTCCCGAAACCGGGAGTCGCGACTCTGGAGAGCTCCAGCCCCGCCCCGCCCCTCCCAAACTAGGTGAAAGCGATACCGGAAAACTTCCCTAGGGACGTCGCCACTCACAAGGAAAGGGAGAAGGGGAGGGGAACTGCAAACCTCCTGAGCTCCGACTCCACCTGGGACACAGCAGACTAAGTTCCCAATTTCAGGCTGAGTCTTTAGCTTTTGATTATATTTGGGGGGGGGGCAAAGGTCAGAGTCCCCTGATTACTAAATTCTATTGCCTACAGTTAAATCCGAACCTGCCAAGATAGTGCCTCTGTAGCCCAGCTGTACCTGAACCCCAGCGAATAGAGAGCTCTTTGCCCACAGTTAAACCCAAGACCTACAAGTTTGAACCCCCCTTTCCCAATTCTACCTTGACCCTGTTTAGGCTCGCCCTCTGAAATCCTGGAGGCAGAACCTCTTAATTTTCCCAGAACCAGGGGGTCAGTATCTGTAAACTCACTGAGGCCTGAGGCTTGAACTCCAGACTCACACCCTCCCCGCCTTAGGGTGCCCACAACTCTATTGGTCTGCCAAGGGCTCCTAAAGACTGAGCTCCCCCACCCCTCGCCGTGGGTCCTCTCGCGCCCAATTCTCCCCGGGCCTCAGATGCTGGGCAAGAAGGAGAAGGAAAAAAAAGGAGGGGGTGTCGTCCCTCCTCACCATCACGACCCTCCAGCTAGTGTGAGTGGGGGGAACATTCTCCACATTCCTGAGGCGGGGAGGGGGCAGCAGAGACGGAAATCCAGATTCCGGATAAGTGATCGGCACAGGATGGGGAGGATTTAACCCCTACCATGCCGAGGGAGGTGGAGGGGGACAGAAACCCAGGTTAGAATGGGCGGTTGTGATTAAGCGGGGTGCAGAGAGGGAGATTAGGAGACTGGGAGAGAGAGCCCGGTATGTTGAGGGGATCTCGATCAGTAGGGCCAGCCTGGAAAGGGGGACCAGGGAAGGGGCCTCCGGGAGCTGGGAGTGAGGTGGGGGACGATGGCCCGTTCCCTCCCTTCTGACGAAGGCATCCGCGCGTTTTCACCTGTTTCCTGAAGCAGGAGCAGTAGCAGCGGCAACAACGGCAGCGTCGGTGACAATCTGGACGGCGGGAGGACTGCGGCCCGGGCCATGGGGGGCCCGGGGAGGGACTGGGCCCGGGCAGGGGGTGCCTAGGGACCACTCTCGTGTACCGATCGGGTGGGAGAGCAGTCACAGGTCTGAAGTGTCCGGCTCCAGGCCGGCTCCCGCAGCTCACAGCTCACCGGATCAGTTCTTTCGGCCCAGCTTTCCCTCGCCTGGCTCTCAGGATCCGCGCCCCCCGGCCCCTCGCTTAGCTCCCGCGGGCCGGACTCATGACGTCACAGGCCCCGCCCCTCTTCGCCAAGCCGATCCTAGCGCTCCGCCCCCTCCCAGAGCTGTGTCCCCGCCCCTCCCGGGTCCCACACCTGTCTGGCCTCACGATTCTATCTCCGCCTTCTCCTGGAATTAAACTATTTCACCACGCCCCTTTTGCCATGGAGCCACGCCCACACGCACCCCGGGAAGACCCGCTGCGCCCCCTACTGGTCGTTCTAATAAGACGCGGTCACACCCCCTTCCAAACTTCCGGTCACCTCCCACCAGCAGAAGCCATGCCTCCTCGCCCAGACCACGCCCCACTGCCCTCTGGTTAGCCTGAGTATGTGGGTTCTCATAGGGCCTCCCTTCCTGAGGCACCGCCCCTTGATGAGGCCACACCCCTGTCCCAGTCCTCCTAGTCCTGCTGCTGTGGTAGGTCGGGGTCACTTCTTGGTGGATCCCGTTTCTTTCTGATCTCCCCCCTAGGTTCTCGTGTCGCCACATCATTTCTTTCCTGGTATCCTCTCTTTATCTGAGTCTCCCTCCGCATCCCCATGTTTCTCTTGCTCTGCTCTGGTGTTTCTTTGTCTATCCGTGTGCCTGTGTCACTTAGTCCCGTGTCTCGTTGCATTCCTTTGACTGTGTGCGTCTCTCTTTGCATCCCTGCCACTTTCTGTTTCCTGTCTCATAGTTTTCTCTGTGTCACTCTTAATGTTTCTTTCTGTCCCTGCATCTGGCCTCTGTGTCCCTCCCACCCAGTATCCTTTATAGCGCAGCCTTCCGCTAGAGGGCAGCATAAACCAACCCAGCAAGCAGAACCCCACTGGGTGGGGCTGGACCAGTCAGTCTGTCCTCTGGCCCTACCAGTCCCTTCCGGTTGTCCTTGTCCCACTTTCTCTATCTCACCAGAATCCTCTGGTCTTTGTGGTTGGTTTTGACGCGGCCCTTTTGTCTCTTCCTAGACGCTCCATTCCTCCCCACCCCTACCTGCCTTTTCACATTTCCAGGGCTGCCCAGGAGAGCTAATGAGAAGGTCCACTTGTTGGAGATGGGGGAGGGGAACAGGTACTCAGCTGCCTGAGTATCTGACAGCCAAATCATTCCTTAGGGGCAAGCGTTTGGAGGTTTCTTCCAAGAGAGCCACCTGGGCTGGGATAGGGTCCCTTCTCCAGCCTGCCATGTACATGAAGTCCCTCTCCCAAGTGGCAAGGCCTGAGGAGTGGACACTGACTCTGACCTACTTGCTTTCCACTCTTGTTAACGATCCTATTTGCTTGCTTGCTAATTATTTTGTGTGCGTGCAAGCCATGCCTGCTTCCGAAGGGCAGATGACAACTTGCTTTGAGTTGGTTCTTCCATTAGGTGGTTGCCGGGGCCGACTCACCAAGTTTGGTGGCAAGTGCTTTCTTTACCTTTGAAGCCATTCCACCCACCTTGGTTTTGTTTTATGAGATGGCATCTCATGTCATCCTGGCTAAACCAGCTGAGGGTTACAATCCTGGGATTGAGGCATGCACTGACACTCTGGGCCATGCAGAATGTTCAGGATCGAACTGCAAGTTGAGCCAGCTCTCCGTTCTGAGCTGCTCCGTATCACTTTAATAACATTGTTAATAAAGGCTTTTAGCTTTGGCTGTTCACAAGGCACTCATGTGAGCCTGTCCAAATGATCCCCCCATCAAACCATGGAGAAGGTAGGGAAACTGAGTCTCAGGGATGGAAAATGACTTGGTCCCAAAGATCAGCATTACAAAAAGAGGCAGATCCACAATGGACATTATTCAAAAGTCCTCTTGTCTTTGTTCTTTGCTCACAAGAATCTCAGGAAAGGGGGTCAGGTTGGTGCCTTACAACCTGAATCCCAGCACTCAGGTGGCAGAAGCAGAAAGGTCTCACAGGGTTCCAAGCCAGTACAGTTCACAGAACCAGTTCTAGTCAACCAGAGCCGCACAGAGCCATCCGTCTCAAAACACCAGAATTTGAATCTCAAGAATCACGGGGGGCTGGAGAGATGGCTCAGTGGTTAAGAGCACCGACTGCTCTTCCTGAGGTCCTGAGTTCAATTCCCAGCAACCACATGGTGGCTCACAACCATCTGTAAAGAGATCTGATGCCCTCTTCTGGTGTATCTGAAGACAGCTACAGTGTACTTATATATAATAAATGAATAAATCTTAAAAAAAAAAAAAAGAATCCCAACAGGGTTGGGGATTTAGCTCAGTGGTAGAGCGCTTAGGCCCTGGGTTCAGTCCCCAGCTCCAAAAAAAAAAAAAAAAAAAAAAAACAACAACAACAACAACAAAAAAAAAAAAAACAAACCAAGAATTCGAACAAGGAGACACTCTAGGGAACACCACGTGACGATGACCGGGCGACAACCACCACATACAAAAAGTAAACCGAAGCTTAAGTCCTTTCCAAACCACCATCAGAGAAGGAGCAGTGTGAGGTTTGCTGGTGTTTTCAGTAGCTATGCAACGTGACTTCCAGATAATATCTCTGGCTTGGAACAAATACAGCTGGCTGTATGAAAAGCAGGCTCTGAATAAATGCACCGTGGGTCTCAACTTTTTTTTTTGCAAGACAGGGTGTGTCTTAGTCAGGGTTTCCATTAGTGCAACGAAACACTATGCCAAAAATAAAAATTAAAAAAAAAGCAACTGGGGAGGAAAGGGTTAATGTAGTGACAAGTTTGGAATTTTGGTCCCTTTAGAAAGCACAGAAGTAGCCTAGCAAGCGCAAGGCCCTGAGTTCAGTCCCCAGCTCCAAAAAAAAGAAAAGGAAAAAAAAAAAAGGAAAAAAAAAAAAAGCACAAAAGTGTGGGCTGGAGAGATGGCTCAGTGGTTAAGAGCACTGACTGCTCTTCCAGAGGTCCTGAGTTCAATTCCCAGCAACCACATGGTGGCTCACAACCATCTGTAAAGAGATCTGATGCCCTCTTCTGGTGTATCTGAAGACAGCTACAGTGTACTTATATATAATAAATGAATAAATCTTTTAAAAAAAAGAAAGAAGGAAAGAAAGAAAGAAAGCACAGAAGTGTTACATGTTTTCATTTTAATCCCAGGCGTGGTGCTAAGAGGCCGCTTCTGACTGCAGCAGCAGCTGATTATGATTGGCTTCGTGCTCCAGAGGAAGTGTGGTTTGGTCAGCTGCAGACAGTTTCTGCAACCCTGCGATATTTGGAATTCTGGGAACTATTTAGAGGGTGCATAAATGCTAGAGCCCCAGTAGGCGGGGTAGGTGGCCGTGACTAGTGGTTTGTCTTCAACGAAGACACAAAAGGAAAGAAATTAGATCCAGGCATCTCTATCGTTCTCTCCCCTCTCTCCTTGTTTCTCTCTTGCCTAGTGATAGCAGGTGAAATGGCGCATGGAATGAAGGGTGGGTAAAAGAAAAACCCACAAAGTAGCAAAGACCAGCTACAGGTTTATTTGCCTTATACTTCCATGCTCCATCACTGAAGGAAGTCAAGACATGAACTCTGCAGGGCAGGAACCTGGAGGGAGGAGCGAGGCCATGGAGGAGTGCTGCTTACTGGCTTCCTCCTTGTGGCTTGCTCAGCCTGCTTTCTTATAGAACCCAGGGAATGGCACCACCCACAGTGGACTGGACTTTCTCCCATTGATCACTAATTGAGAAATGTTTTATAGCCAGGTCTTTTTTTTTTTTCTTAAGATTTATTTATTTGTTTCATGTATATGAGTACACTGTTGCTATCCTCAGACACACCAGAAGAGGGCATCGAATGCCCATTACGGATAGTTGTGAGCCACCATGTGGTTGCTGGGAATTGAACTCAGGACCTCTGGAAGACCAGTCAGTGCTCTTAACCTGGTCCTATGTATTTTTTTTTTTTTTTTTTTTTAGCTGAGGACCGAACCCAGGGCCTTGTGCTTGCTAGGCAAGAGCTCTACCACTGAGCTAAATCCCCAACCCCCAGGCTGGCTTTGAACTCACAGAGGTCTGCCTGCCTCTGCCTCTGTAACACTGGGATTAAAGGGGTGGACCGCCATACCCAGAGCCTTGATGACTTTTTGGTTTTTGAGATTTAATTTTATGTATATGAGCATTTTGCCTGGATGGATGGATGTGCACCCTATGAGTTCCTGGTGCCTGTGGAGATAAGAAGAGGACAGCAGATCGTCTGGAACTGGAGTTGTTTATGAACTGCCATGTGGGTGTTGGGAAACAAGCCTGGGTCGTCTACAGGAAAGAACAACAAATGCTTAAAACCTCCTGACTCTATACGTATATGTATCTGTATATACTTAAATTTTTTTATTTGTGGTTGGGAGGAGCCTATGTGCCACAGCCTGTGAACAAGTTGTGGGAGTCAGTTCTCTCCTTCAATTTTGTGGGTCTCCAGCAATTGAACTCAGGTTTCAGGCTTGGTAGCAAACACCTTTACCTGCTGAACTCAGGACCTCTGGGAGAGCAGTCAGTGCTCTTAACCACTCAGCCACCTCTCCAGCCCTGATGGCTGCTCTTCCGGAGGTCCTGAGTTCGATTCTTAGCCATCACATGGTGGCTCAAAACCATCTGTAATGGGATCCGATGCCCTCCTCTAGTGTGTCTGAAGACAGCTACAGTGGACTCATATAAATAAAATAAATCTTAAAAAAAAAAAAAAGCAACAACAAAAAAGCCCCGAAGAGTTGGCATGTCCGGCCATCTTTTTCCCCTGTGCACCTGCTCACTTGGACTGCCACCAAGTGGGCTAGGCTCACTCCAGGCGGGTCTTTGTGGGTAGGGCTGGCTCAGGAAGGAAGCCAGGAGAGTGTGGCGCTCCCAGATTTCATGCCTATGAGGCATGCTTCAGCCCCAGAGCAGCTCAGTTTGTTGACAGAGAACTGGGTGGGTCTCATACTTGTGAAGTCAACCTCCAGGGTCAAGGAGCCCCAGAGGTAGCACTTCACGGCCGAGTCAGAGCCCACTAGGCACAGAGCCAATGGCTTCCTGTTCTGAGTAATTTGCCTACTCTTGTGGGCACCAGCATTTGAGGCCCCTTCCCCCAGTCAGTGGTTCTGTCTCAGAGAAAGAAGTGGATTCCAGCTCCTAAATCCAATGGTACCTTTGAACATTTCGGTTATAATCGAACTTTTAAATTCTATTTTGTGAGTGTGTGTGTGTGTGTGTGTGTGTGTGTGTGTGTGTGTGTTGTGTGTCCAGACAGGACTTCTCTGTGTAGCCTGGGCTGCCCTGGAACTCTTTCTGTAGACCAGACTGGCTTCGAACTCACGCCTCCTGAGTGCTGGGGGTAGGGCTTACTACTTCTGCCTCTTCAAATGCTTGGAGTTCCAGTGCTAGCTCTGTGCTTTGTCTCCCCCAACCCCCTACCCCAGGGTCTTCTCACATCATAACCTTGGTTGGGCTTCATCTTGCAGCAATCCTCCTGCCTTGCTTCAATGTTCTACTAAGAATACAGATATGAACCACCATGCTTAGCTGGACTTAAGTCAAAATTTCACACACACATCCCTCCCTGCATTTGTTTATTTAGTATTGTGTGTGCCTGCTCATGGAGAAGACAGCTTATGTGAGTTGGCTCTCCTTCCATTAGGTGGGATTTGGGGGATGACTCAGGTCATCTGACTTGGGGACTTGAACCCTCACCTGTCCAGATATCTCTCTTTCTTTTGTTTGTTGCAGCATTCTAGAATGCGAGGCAGGAGGACGGAGAATTTGAGGTCAGCTTGGGCTACGTGAAACCCTGTCATAAACAAGCAAGCTCATACACAAACCCACCATCTTCGACTCCACCACACATACAAGGACAAGAGAGCTCTACTGACAGGGACAGGGAGGTGGGAGGATTTGAATAAAGCCTGGGGTCTGGTGACTGGAAGTGGCCTCCCTAATCCAGTTTTCCTTCCCTCTTCCATGGTTTCAGTTACCCATGGTCAACCTCAGTCCAAAAATGTTCAATGGAACATTCCAGATATAAATAATTCACGAGTTTAAAATATCTCTAGTTTTAAACAACAATTTTTTAACAATGTCGTACTTTGGGCTGGAGAGATGGCTCAGTGGTTAGGAGCACTGACTGCTCTTCCAGAGGTCCTGAGTTCAATTCCCAACAATCACATGGTGGCTCACAACCCTCTGTAATGGGATCTGATGTCCTCTTTTGGTGTGTCTGACGACAGCTACAGAGTACATAAATCAATAAATCTTTAAAAGAAGTAAAAAAAAAAAATAAACAATTAGGAATCCAGTTCTCCACAAGAGTAGTAAGTATCCTTAACCACTGTGCCATCTCTCTAGCCCCAACCAGTGGAAACAGGGTCTCTCACTGGTCTGGAAGCTTGCCAAACAGGCTGGACTTTTATGCCTCCCAAGCAGTGGGATTCTGTTCCAGCTTTATTTGTGGGGCTCTAGGAAGGGAATTCACATTCCCATGCTTGCATCCTCCCTCCACCCCGGCCCTTTATTTTACTAATGACTGTTCTCTTTTCTTCCTGTTCTTTCTTTCCTTACTTCACTTATTGAGATGGGCTCTCATACTGTGGCCCTGGCTGGCCTTGAACTCATGGCAATCCTCCTGCCTCAGCTTTCTGAGTGCTGGGATTATAAATGTGAGACGCTGCATCTGGCTTTATTAATACCACTAATTTCTTACTGATCTTACTTTGTAAGGTGGGATTTTTTTTTCTTTTTTTTTTTGGAGCTAAGGACCGAACCCAGGGCCTTGCAATTGCTAGGCAAGCGCTCTACCACTGAGCTAAATCCCCAACCCTGTAAGGTGGGATTTATTATAAGTGTATGTAAGAGAAAAAAATATATAATATATATATATATGTTTCTATGTTTCTGGAATTCACTGGGACTTGTCTCTAGGGGACAGGTGTCTACTATATTAAAAATGTGAACTGAAAGCCAGCTGTGGTGGCATATTCCTGAAATCCTGGGACATGGGAAATTAGGGCCATCTTCAGCTATACAGTGTGAGTTCAAAGCCAGCCTGGGCTACATGTTCCAATTCATGCCATTAGGCTTGGTAGCAAGCTCTCTTACTCACTAAGCCTCGGGCTCCCTGGCCTGATATTTTGTTACTTTGAGACAGTCTTGTTCTGCAGTCCCAGCCTGCCTGGAATACACTGTGTAGCCCAGGCTTGCCTCAAACTCACTAGTCAATTGCTTCTGCATCTCAATTGCTCAGATGACAGGCGTGTGTCACCATGCCAGGCCTCCATCGTTCTCTCCAGTCCTTGTTTGGACTTCAGAAAGTCCCCCGGTTTCTTTCGTTCTGCCCCAGGTTCCTTTGTATCGCCTTTATCACCCCAGCTTCCCCAGGGAGTCCCTCACTCCTCCAAGAAGGGAAGAAAATTTTTCTAGACTTAGCTTCAGCCCCTAGGGACTCTGGGAATCTTTCCTTAAGGGGACAGGACCTCACTCCTAAGCATACACTGTGCCCTGCTTCACAGTGACCAGGCTGCTGCTCGGACCCGGGAGACTCTCTTCAAGGATCATCCAGCTGAGTCTTGTGCTATGCTAGCTCTCTCTAACCCTGCCCAGCCTGTCTCCTACTGTTCTGCTTGACATCAGACCTTTCCTGAGGGTGTGTGAGGAGGCAACCAGCCAGCAGTAGTAGAAGGGAAAATGGCCTGTACCCTCCTCCCTCCCTTCCCCTTTATCCTCCTCCCCTAGAAGAGAACCTGGCCATAGGAAAGTGTCCACGTGACAGACAGCATTTATTTCAGAGTCCAGTGTTCACAAATGATGGGCTGAGGATGAAGGCAGGGAAGGGGTGGGTTGGGGACTCCAGTGTCAGACTACACAGCAGGGTATCAGGTGGGGGGTAGTGCCCAGCAAGGGAGACAGGAGGTAAAAATAACCCCGGCCTGCCGACCCTCAGCGCTGTGTCCCAGGCCGGGCCCTGGGCTTGGGTCCAGGAGCTATTCTGGGGCCTGGGAGAGTTACATTCCCTGGAGGAAGGCCCCCTCCCAGCCCCCACCTCCCTCTTTCCCTCCCCAAGGCCGCTGGCCACTGTGGGTCCCTGCCCAGCAGGCAGAGGAAGGAAGGGAGGGCCGAGGCTGGAGAAGGAAGGAGGCGGAGGCATGCGCTGAGGCAGAGACGTGCTCAGAGCAGGTCCTCTGACGATGCCCAAAGTTCCAGATCCAGAGACTGCCTCTGGGAGGTCCTCAGCCTCAACACTGGGAACAGAACGGGCAGCTAAGCCTGAGCCCACAGGCTGGCTCTGCACTTAGCTGGTTCCCCATTGCACACCCAGACCATCACTCACCTCATCTCCAAAGCCCCCGTTGCCACCTCTGCCTCCTCCGGAGGGCCCACCCATGAGAAGGCCGGTGTGTTCTGGACGCTCTGACCCGGAGTGGCTCAACTCCGGTTCCCTGGCTGGCCTGGGGGAGGACAGTGGCATGGTGAAATAGTTCCTGCTAGAGAAGGAGCTGGGAGAGGGTAGGGTGGTGATGGCATTGGGTTTGGTGGTGGAGGTGAGGCGCTGGCTGCTGAGGTTGAGGAAGGATTTGAAGCAAGGCTATAGCATCTGAGACCAGGAGGGGATCTTAGGGACTGAAGCTGACGATGCTGGGGGAGGTTGGAGAGGAGAGAGATTTGGCTGGTTACAGGTGACGCTTGTGGAAAGACTGGGTATAGGCAGTTTGGGGCTAGCCACAGACTGAGGGGTTGTTGGGCTGCGGCTGTGATGACAGTTACTGGAAGTGTGGCTTTAAGGAGCAGGCCAGGTTACGGCTAGCATTCAGATGCAAACAGTCCTGTGTGGGACTTCGGATAAGACAAAGTCTAGTCTGAAGATGAAGTTCGGGCTCGTGGCTCTAATCTCAGCACTTGGGAGGGTAAAGAGGATTGAAAGTTCAAGGCCAACCTGGACAAACCTGGACAACATAATGAGACCTTGTCTCAAAATATTCAAAAAGAGGTTTAGGATACAAGGAAAGTACCTGCCTAGAATCTCCTAGTGATGGGCTGGGGGCGTGGCTCAGTGGTACAGCCCCTGCCTAGAATCCTCCAGTGAGGGGGCTGGGGGCGTGGCTCAGTGGTAGAGCCCCTGCCTAGAATCCCCCAGTGAGGGGCTGGGGGTGTGGCTCAGTGGTACAGCCCCTGCAAAGAAGTTCCCAGTGTGCTGGGTAGTTTGATGCCAATTTAACATGGGCTAGAGTTATTTGATAGGAGAGACCCTAAGCTAAAAAGTTGCCTCCATAAAATCAGGCCTGTAGGACATTTCTTTTTTTTTTCTTTCTTCCTTTCTTTCCTTTTATTTTATTTTTATTTTATTTTTTTATTTTTCTCTGTGTAGCCCTGGCTGTCTTGGAACTCATTTTATAGGCAACACTTGTCTGGAACTCAGAGATCCATCTGCCTCTGCTGGGATGAATGGCGTGGGCCAGCCATGTCCTATAGGAGCATGTCTCAGGAGTAAAGGCTTTATCTAGTATAAGTAAAGTCTGTGTTCCAGTCACAATACTTCAGGCAAAACTGAAGACTAGAGCTAAAGTTAGGTAGAACCCTGCAATGGAGAATGATAGGAAGGAGATGGAGGTAGGTCTCGGCGGATTTAAGGTGACTTTGGGTGAGATTCTGGGTTAGGTAGGCAAGGCCATCCTTGGGTTGGAGATGGGTGAAGATGGGCGGGAGAGGCTGGGTAGTTGATGGCTTTGGGACTCCTTTAACCACAGAGCTGTTGTGTCTGGCTGAGGGCAAGACACAGACTCGAAGCTTGCAAGCACTTACGGAGCCCCTTTCTCTGCTCGCTGGCAGCAGCCGGGGCGTCCCTTGCGTCTCATGCAGTAGAAAGCAGCGACTACGAGTAGCAAGAGACCGACGCTGACTGCCACGGCCATGACAGCCACGCCAGCCTGGGCAGTCTGAGGGGCCACTGTATGGAAAAGACAACGAAGATGTGCTCAGTACTACATTAGCTGCCTGCGTGTCCGCCCAGATGCTCCCCTTTGGTTACGTACCAGAGCCAAAGTGGAACACGTGACCGTTCTTGCCGTGGATGTTAGACGCTTCGCAGGACACGCCCTCTCGGCTCAGGGCGCTGGTGACTTTCAAGGTCAGCGAGCTGCTCATCCAGCCTCTACCCTCGAAGGGCGGCTCTGCTGGCTGTGGAGGCTTGGATCAGGCCCGGTCCCTCGGGATCAAGGGCTGGGGGGGTGAAGGCTGAGGTGGAGTGTTGGGGATATGAAGCTTGGATCGATGAGGGTCAGGGTCCCCTGTGGAACATGGGGTGGGCTCAGGGTGGCAAGGAAAGCCCCTTACAGTAGTATCTCCTCGCTGACTCCAGGTGAGTTTGGGCTCTGGGAAGCCCCGGGCAGAGCAGGTCAGCATGACTTCATCGCCTTCCGTCCAGCTAGTGCCTGATTTGGGTTTTATTTCATTTGGTTTTAACTCTGGAGCTCCTGCGGGTGGCAGGGAGGCGTAGCACAGTGAGTGCGAGTCACAAAAGGGCAAAGAGGAGAAAATAGAGAAGAAATGGGGCGGGGTGGGGGTGGGGGGAGGATGAGCGCTCGCTGAGTGGGTAAAGTGCTTGCTGTACAAGCGTGAAGCCCTGAGTTCAGATCCCCAGCAGCCACATATTAGATGACAGCAGCGGTGAGCATCGCTAACCCCAGCACTGGAGTCAGGGAGGGTAGAGACAGGAGGATTCCTGGACTTCTCTGAACAGCCATAAACCTAACCACCGAGCTCCTGGTCTCAAAGAAGGTGGAGGGGGCTGGCGAGAGGGCTCAGCAGGTGCATGCCACCGAGCCTGACAACCTGAGTTCCGTCCCTGGAACCGATGTAATGGAGGAAGAGAACTGACTCCCGCAGGTTGTTCTCTGACCACCAAACTGACCCCAAAATAAATAAAAAAACAAACAAACAAAAAATACAACCATGCACAGCAGCTTACACCTTGAATCCCAGCACTCGGGAAGCAGAGGCAACTGCATCTCTGCGGGTCTGAGGCTAGTCTGATCTACATAGTGAGTTTCAGGCCAGACATGGCTACATAGTGAGACCTCTGTCTCAGAACGCCCACTCCTCCCGAACAAAAAGATGAAGGAATAGAGAAAGACAGCCAGAGTCAACTTCTGGTCTCAGGCATGTACACGCATGCACATACACATAACACATGAACGGCTATATAAACCACATATGCACACACAAACATAGCACAGATATCCACATAGACCACCCAACCATCCAAACCTTGGACCACAAGCTGGAAACTCTGTGTGCGGCTCAGGAGGGGGACTGTGGGTGTGGACGCCTCACACGTGTACGTGCCAGCTGAGTCGAAGGTCACAGAGTCAAGAGAGAGTATGGGACCATCTGCAACGGTCACAGAATCCTAGGGAAGGGAGAGGAAGAAAGCCAGGCAGGGTCATGAGAGGATGAGAGGCAGAGGCAGGGCAGTGCCTGAGGTCCCACAGCTCTTCCCTCCAGTCACCTTGGTCCAGCGCACAATAGGAGCAGGCAGGCCTCTGGCAGAGCAGTTCACCACCGTGCCACTGCTGTTCAGAAATACAGAGAACTCCTCAGGCACGCTCAGCTCCAACGGATCCAGGTCTGCAGTGGGGAAAACATGGTCACATTCCCAAGGTCATTGCTCGTGCAACCAGGTCCTCTAGAGGGTTACCAGGGGCAGACAACGCCATGCTGTTCTATTGGAGTACAATGACATATTTGCTTTCTACCCAGACCCATCAGCAGATACCAGAAGAGCAGCTCTAAAGAATGCACTATCTGACCTGCAGAGGCTTTACAGTGCTGAAGGTGGAAACCAGCCCCCCCCCCCCCCAGGAACCGGCAAGTAAATGCACTAGCACTAGCCACGCCCCCAGTCCCTCACTGGGGGATTCTAGGCAGGGGCTCTACCACTGAGCCCTGCCCCCAGCCCCTCACTGGGGGATTCTAGGTAGGGGCTCTACCACTGAGCCCTGCCCCCAGCCCCTCACTGGGGGATTCTAGGCAGGGGCTCTACCACTGAGCCCCGCCCCCAGCCCCTCACTGGGGGATTCTAGGCAGGGGCTCTACCACTGAGCCCCGCCCCCAGCCCCTCACTGGGGGATTCTAGGCTGTTATTCTGCTTCAGTGCTGTGCCTCCAGCTCTCCTCCCCAAGTTTTGCTTGAGCTCAAATTTTTGCTCTCTTTTGTGCCAACTCATCATCTCCATAAAAGCTTAATGGGCTTGGACCAGCAAGACTGCTCAGTGAATAGACACCACGAAGCCAGACAACCTGACTTCAGGCCTCTAGACCCACAAGGTGGAAGGAGATGACGCTCCTGCAAGTTACAGGCACATATGCAAGTGCGCACAATGAATGTAACGGTAATTTTAACTCATCTGACAACTTGATGGGCTCACAGCTAGGTGTAAACACAGGGGACAGAGTCTTTATTTAGCATAGAAAAGACCCTGCGAAAGGGGTTGGGGATTTAGCTCAGTGGTAGAGCGCTTGCCTAGCAAGCGCAAGGCCCTGGGTTCAGTCCCCAGCTCCGAAAAAAAAAATTAAAAAAAATAAAAAAAAAAAGAAAAGACCCTGCGTTCAATTGTTAGCATCTAAAAGACAACTAAATTCTGGCTTCGTTTGGTGGCCTGTGCCTGTAGTCCCAGCACTTGGGAAGCTGAGGCTGGAAGATCTGAGTTTCAGGGCAGCCCAGGTTACATATAGTAGGACACCATTAAGAGAAAAAAAGGTTTCCTTTATGTGACCCCACCTCACCTTCTCTGCACTATTCCTCACTTTTACTACAACAACAACTACTACTACTACTACTACGACGACTACGACGACGACGACGACGACGAGGACGACGACGACAACGATGACGACTACTATTATTATTATTATCGAGACAGGTTTTTCTATGTAGCCTTGGCTGTTCTGGAACTTGTTCTGTAGACCAGGGTGGCCTTGAACTCACAAAGATTCACCTGCCTCTGTCTCCCGAGTGCTGGGACTAGAGGTGTGTGGCACCACCGCCTACTTATCCCACACTTGTTAAAAGTCGTATTCTTATTGTTTATGGTGTTTGTGTGCGCGTGAGTGCTGGGGGTTGTGTGTGAAGGTCAGAGGACACTTGATGGAGAGATAATTCTCTCCCTCCTTCATGGGAGACCCAAGAATCAAACTTGGGCTGCTGGGCTTGGCAGCAAGTTCCTTGGCTTGCCGAACCATCTTGCCTGCCCATTTTCCCGCTTGTCTGGATCTGTCATCCTGACAAGGGATGTTTTTAAAGAACACGCGGGTCCATCTTCACCTTTCCTTAAACCCTGTTATGGCTCCCTGGTACCCTTGGCATCCTGGCCAAACTGCTGCAGCCTACAATAGCCTGCCTAATCTATGAACACTGCCTTTCTTCCTCCCTACCTGCTCCGCTCCAGAGACCCTGATTTTAGGTTCAGTTTTTCTCATCTCGAGGGCCTCTGCACTCACTCTCTCTGCCTGCAGTGGAAGCTCTGTGGGTTTCCTGTATCATTCTTCAGTATCATTTCTTATCCGTGTGTCCCCTTCTCTCAGAGGCTCCCCCTGCCCCCATTGCTGTGGACACCCTGATCTCAGGATCTCTTTTCCAACACCGACAACTGATTCCTCCAGCTGCTGCGAGGGCCCGCAGCTGTCAACCCTCAGCTGTCAGCCCTCTGTGGGAATGCCCTCAACTGTAAGGAGCCCCTCACCCAAGGTCATGCCCCTTCCCTGCACAACACACAGACAATTAGGCCCCGTTCCTTCACCCTAACTGGGGATCACTGGGGATTCCACCCCACCCTCACCCCACCCTCACCCCACCCCCACCCCACCCCAAGGCCTTTTGTAAACTGCAGTCAAACCTGGGCTCCTGCCCACCCTTGCTGCTTCTGAATGCATAGACTTTTCATAAATACTCTACCTACAGGAGAACACTTCTGTGAACTCAGACTGCGACAATCTTTTGTCACCTCACACCTCTGTCTTATCAACGCTACCTACCGCTGTAAGACACACTACTGTGACTAAAACGGTTTGGACTAGCACTTGCCTCCTGTCTGTGCTACTGTAGTGGGGCTACAGAGTAAGTCCAGGGCCGGCCTAGCTTCAGGAACTTTGTCTCAACTAAAACAAAAGACCCAAACTGAGGCTGGAAGGCCTGGAGGCCTGCGAGGCTCAGTGGTAGAGCCCTGCCTAGAATCCCCCAGTGAGAGGCTGGAATGTGGTTTTACCATCATCCACCTCCCTTGAAGCCCCAGATTCTACATAAAATAAAGGCTAGGTATAGCTGTTCAAGTTTAATCTCTGTGCCAAGAAGGCGGAGAGAGGTAAAAAGATCTCTGGGGCACGTTGGCTGGCCAGCTAGTCTAGGTTAGTCAGAGAGCCCCAGGTCATGCAAGAGATCCCACATGTACACACACACACACACACACACACACACACACACACACACACACACCCCAGAGCTTTCTTCCTAGCAAACTGAATTGGAAAAGCTTTTTTAAAACCCAGGATCTAGAAAAGTCAGAAATCAATGGACTTAAAATTGAGGAATTAGCAAGGAAGAGCAGCGCTTGCTGGGCTGCAGCCTCGAAGGGGGCGGGGCCGGGATGGGAGAGGAAGTGGATGGCAAAGCTGCTTGGGTGAATATGGATGGTTCAAGAGGGACTCATCTCTGTCTACACAACACCTGGGAGCCACCGCACACTCTAAGCAGGGGAGAGAGTCAAGGGTTGAGATCTGGCTATCGCACACTGGAAAATCTGTGTGGCAGTTTGGAGGAGCCAGGGCTGGGACCCAGAGGGAGAGGAACGGATGAAGCCTGACCCCACCCTATCCTCCCTCCTCCCAGAGCTCTCACAGGCCACGTGCAGCTTTAGCTTCTTGACAAGTTGCACCTCCTCGTCAGCATCGTAATCCTCCACTCTGCAGCCGTAGATCCCGCTCTGGCTCCGATGCACCCCCTCCAGGGTCAAGTTTCCCTTGAGGTTGACATTCAGCTGTTCCTCCTGGTTTCCCTGAGTAAGAGGATGGGCACCAGATTCGGGAGCTGTTGTTCTCTGGGCAATTGGGGGTGGAGTCAGGGGTCATACTTGGTTAGAGCCTATTCAAGCCAAGGATAAGAAGGTCACACAAGTTGGGTGTATCCTCCAAACCATCTCAGGTTAGGATCACAGGTCCTTCAGGTCAAAGGTTCTCACCAAGCTAAACACCCACTACTGTCAAAATTAGCAGCTGGGGGGTTGGGGATTTAGCTCAGTGGTAGAGCGCTTGCCTAGGAAGCGCAAGGCCCTGGGTTCGGTCCCCAGCTCCGGAAAAAAAAGAACCAAAAAAAAAAAAAATTTAGCAGCTGGGCCTGGAGGCAAGGCTCAGTGGTAGAGCCCCTGCCTAGAATCCCCCAATGAGAGATGGGGGCGTGGCTCAGTGGTAGAGCACCTACCTAGAATCCCCCAATGAGGGCTGGGGGCGTGGCTCAGTGGTAGAGCCCCTGCCTAGAATCTCCCAGGGAGGGGCTGGGGGCGTGGCTCGGTGAGATAGCACTTGGGGAGCATGCAACAGGCCCTGGGTTCTTTCTCCCTCACCACTAAAGACAAAGAAGCCGTTGATAAGGTTTAGTATTGACAGGTTTAGGTGTTATCCAAAGGGACTGCATTACCTGTTCTCGAAAAAATGAATACTCCGGGCTGGGGCTGCCATCACCCTGGCAGAGCAGCTGGACAGCATCACCCTCACGTACCCAGCCCTCTGTGGTAGATGGGCTCCCTACCCAGAATTCTACATGCTCCGTGGGATCTGTGGGAGGATAGGAAGTAAGGTCATGGCATGTGTCCAGGCTGGGCTGAGGAGGAGAGGTCACTTCTACTTTTAAAGGGAGAGATACAGTAGCTAAAGCGTAGAAGTCTGGTCTCTGTTTAGTTCTTTAAGGTTTATAAGCCAGGCAGTGGTGGCATAGACCTTTAGTCCTAGCACTCAGGAGGCTGAGGCAGGAGGCTCTGTGAGGCTGAGGCCAGCCTGGTCTACAGAGTGAGTTTTCCAGGACAGTCAGGGCTGCACAGAGAAACCCTGTCTCAGGACTCGTGTGAGTGTGTCATATTCCTTTTCTTTGATTTTGAGATGTGCTCCCTCTCTGAATCTCAGGTAGGTTTTGAACTCTTCATCTTCCTGTCTCTGCCTCCTCAGTGCTCTGATGACAGGCACATGTCACCTCACCTGATAGGTCCAGACTTACTCTCAGAACTGGAAAGGTCAGAGCTGGAGGGAAGTTGACAGAATAGCTCAAAGGTATTATTTGAGATTTAAGACCAGATGATATATGGAGACCCAATTCAGTGGGAGAGAGTGGAGCATTCTATGGGGTACAGGGCCCTATGCTGGAGCAGGGTCAGTAGGGCCTGATTCTTTGGGGGTACTGATTGTTTGGGGGGTACTGTTGGAGGTCAAAGGTCAGCCATCCAACCCAGCATCATTTCAGTATGAGGTGAGTAGGTAGAATATGGACCCCGATTGGAATAGAGGCTTGGGAATTGGGTCTTGATGGGATAAGATCTTAGGTTAGGGGCTGAGGGTCATGGGGACTCACAGTGCAGGGTGAGGCGGAAGGTATGGCTGTCTAGGCGGCCATGTTGGCCTGAGGGCAAGTCATAGTGAGCAGCACAGTGGAAGCTGGCATCCCGATCCTCTTTGTGGAGCCTCAGGTAGAGGGTGCTGGTCAGGGAATACAGTCCTGAGGCTTCCCGGACAGTTCGGCTGGTCATATAGCCCTCTGTAAGAGAGGCATGTAGCAGTCTGGTGAGTTAACCCTGCCCACTAGAAACCCTTATCCCACCTGCCCCCGCCCACTGGCTCCTGCTGGCTCACTTGAGTTCAGCTCCATGGGTACATCCAGACGCTGCCCGTTCTGGTACCATGTGATCCGAGGCACCGGGTTTCCGTTGTTGCTGCTGCAGGTGGCGATCTGGGGAAGATAGGGGCGTGGCCTGGGCTCCGTGCCAAGACTCTGAAGTCTGGTTCCCTTTTTCCTAGATCTGCCCTTTAGATGTGTCCAATGGGCTCTTTCTCCCCAGCAGCGGAAACAGAAGACCCTCACTCCCATTTTTCCCATTAAAAAGCCCAAAGCTCCAGCCTGTGAGACCGCACAGCCGTTAAGTGTGGTTGTGGGGGAGACGGAAAACCTGAGTTAGGTCCCAGGAACCGTGTAGAGGAAGAGGAAGGGAAGTGGCTCTCAGAAGTGGTCCTCTGCCTTACACACTCACACTGTGGCAGTGTGGGCCCCTCCACACCCCTTAATTAATTAAAAACCTGGACCAAGTGCGGCACCCAACTGTAATTCCAGGTCTTAAGAAGCTGAGATAGGGGTTGGGGATTTAGCTCAGTGGTAGAGCGCTTGCCTAGCAAGCGCAAGGCCCTGGGTTCGGTCCCCAGCTCCGAAAAAAAAAAGAAAAAAAAAAAAAAAGCTGAGATAGAGGGCTGGAGCGGTGGCTCAGTGGTTAAGAGCACTGACTGCTCTTCCAGAGGTCCTGAGTTCAATTCCCAGCAACCACATGGTGGCTCACAACCATCTGTAATGGGATCTGATGCCCTCTTCTGGCGAGTCTGAGAACAGGGACAGTGTACTCATACATATACAGAAAGTAAATAAATAGATCTTAAAAAAATTTAAAAAAAAAAAGAAACTGAGATAGAAACATCAGTTTGACACTAGCCTGGGCTACCTAGTGGGTTCCGCGCCAGCCTGAGTCTCCTGAGATCCTATTTCACACAACCCCAAACCAAAATGAGCTCCAGCATGTAATCCTAGCACTTGAATCAATCACAGAGGTAGGAGGACCAGGAGGTCATGCTGGGCACACACGCGGGACCTCAGTACTTGGAAGGTAGGTATAAGTGGCTACATGGAAAGTTTCAGGATAGCCTGTGCTACATGGGGTCATGCCCCCCCCCAAAAAACCCCAAACAAAACCAGAACAAGTCAAAACCCCTACAACAGGGAGGCTGAGTCTTACTGTTCATTGGTACACCACCTGCCTGGCATGCTCAAAGCCGAGTTCAATCTCTAATAACACACAGGCGCACATGCACGCACCAACCACCCCCACCACCATACACACGTGCGCTAGGGCCCTAGTCTTGGATTCTTCACCCACTGCTTGCAACTCCAGCCCATATTACCTCCTGGGCAAACTGTTCCATCACGGACAGCGTCCCTTTGTTGGGAGCCACCTCCGTAGCCTCTGGTGTTGCTGTTGGAAAGACGTTCACGTCAGGAGGCCCTCCTCTGGTCCCCTGGCTCCTCAGGATGGTTTTTTTAGCAACACTTACCAAACACACGGACACTTGAAGTGGCCTCTGAGGTACCTGCTGCCCCAGCCTTCACTACGCACACGTAGTCCCGTTCATCGCCCACCTGGGCCTCTGCTATCACCAAACGCCCAAGGGAGTCTATTTTGTATGGGGGTCTGCGGCCCCGAGAGTTGTGGATTGTGCCCAGGAACTCTGAGCCCTGTGGTTCCACAGAAGCCAGACGGTGTCGAGCCCCGGAAGCATCAACCTGTGGACGTGTACAGGGGACAGTCTTAGCCTGAGCAGTGAGCCCTTCTTTATATTTTTCTCCAAAAAATTTTTTTCCTCTGGGTCTCAGAAAGGAACTTAGCGGCTACATGCTAAGTAAACACTCTACCACTGAGCCACGCCCCCAGCCTCTCACTGGGGGAATCTAGGCTAGTATTCTACTAGCTACTAGTGAGTTACACCCTCATTCCTCTTTTTATTTTTACCTAACACTTTTTTTGAGACAGGGTTTGTGCATCCCCATTTTTTTCTGGAACTTGTAGACTAGGTTGACTCAGACTCAGAGATCTGCTTGCCTCTGCCTCCAGAGAGCTGGAATTAAAGGTACATGAGACCATGCATGGCCATCCTTCTTCTTCTTCTTTTTTTTTTTTTTTTTTTTTTTTTGGTTCTTTTTTTCAGAGCTGGGGACCGAACCCAGGGCCTTGCGCTTCCTAGGTAAGCGCTCTACCACTGAGCTAAATCCCCAGCCCCCTCTTTTTTTTTTTTAAAGATTTATTTATTTAATGTACATGAGTACACTGTCACTGTCTTCAGACACACAGGAAGAGGGCATCGGATCTCTTTACAGATGGTTGTGAGCCACCATGTGGTTGCTGGGAATCGAACTCATGACCTCTGGAAGAGCAGTCAGCGCTCTTAACCTCTGAGACATCTATTCAGCCCTCAATGGTCATCCTTTCTTAAAACCTTTTTTTTATATTAATTTTTGTTATATATGTGTGTGTGTGTGTGTGTGTGTGTGTCCATGAATTCGGATACCCGTGGAGTCCAGAAAAGGGCATCAAATCCCTCAGAGGTAGGGCCACAGGCAACCGTGAACATAGGAGTGTTGAGCTCAGGTCCTCAGGAAAAGAACCAAGGGTTATTAAGTGTGGCCCATCTTTCCAATCCCTTGGCCTTCTCCTTGATTTTTATATTGCATTTTATACCTCAGTGGGGTTTGACTTCATAGACCCTGAACTACCCTCATGGTTGTCTGGGATTCCAGGCCTGAGAGGCTGTCGTTTCTCTCAACCCTCTGGGCCCATCCATGTCCTCTCTCCTGAGTCCAGCGTTCACCTTCTGTTCCCGTGTCTCCTCTGTCTCTCTCTCTCTCTCTCCTTGCCCTGTCTCTCTCATTTCCTCTCCTTCCCCGTTGTCTCTGGTGGCCCTCACTCCAGCACTGTGTCCTAAGGGGAAACCACTGCTCCCATCTGCCCTGCTCAGACACCTGGCACCTTGCAGAGGCCAAAGCCTTCCTAGGTCTCAGCCTCCTCATTGGTGAAGTAAAAAGGCACCTTCCGATGGCTCCGTGTAAGGTCTTCTGAGCAATCAGTGTAGGCAGAGCTAATGGCTGCTAAGGTGACCAGGCTACTGGACCCTCCTTCCCCCCTCCTCCCCTCCTCTCCTCCCCTCCTCACACCCTCCCAGCCCTGGCCTCCAGCATAGAGCACTCACAAGCAACCACTCCAGCACGTAATTCTCAGGATGCTCCCGTGGTGTGCAGTCCAGGGCAATTTGCTCCCCTCGCATCACCTCCACCCGTGGGGGAACGGACACGTGCAGCTCAGCCTGGGCACCTGCAGATGGGTGCAGCATCGAATGTCCACCCACTGCCATCAAAAGGGATGGCCCTCCAGGCCCCAGCCTCCTCCATCAGATAGGAGTCTAGGCTCTAGCCTCCTCCCTCAGACACAGATCCTCTCTCCGTCCTTGGTCCCCTCTGAGCCTGAGTCCTGTCAGTGTCTTTCCAACTCTTCTTTTTAGAAATAGGGTCTTACCCCATAGCCTTGGCTGCCTGGAATCCTTCGGGCTATGTGAACCAGGCTGGCCTCGAACTCACAGAGATCTACAGCTGCCTCAGCCTCCCTCCTGAGTGCTGGGATTAAAGTCCTGTGCCATTGGCCCAGTCTCTCTGACTTGTAAGGCTTAAAGTAAAGCTTTCTCCAGCATTCCAAACTAAAATCTGGCTTCTTTTCTAGCAAATGTCCCCTCAAGGAAGGGCCAGGCCTGGCTCTCCCCTTGGCCTCCAGCGCACAGAGCAAGACTTGGCCTGGGGCTAAATAACAAACAGGTCTTTCTCCATCTCAGTCCCATTCTATCTCTTGATCCCATCCTATCTTCTCCGGTAGCTCCTAGGGGCCCTCTGCTCTCTCCTGTGTGGGGGGCTGGGGTGTGGGCTGCAGCTGGGCCAGAAGCTGGATGGGTGTGTGGGAGTGGCAAGGGGGGACAGGGCTGGGCAGGTTTCAGGAATGTGGGAGGGCCAGGCTGGCTGAGACCTGCCCGGCTTGGCGCCAGAGCCCCCTACCCGCCCCTTGACAACCCCCCCCCCCATCTCTATACCAGAGAAGCTTGAAAAGGGTGAGGTGAGTCACCTGGGCAGAGGGGCGAGGCTGGGTCCTGAGGGAGAAAGGGCCGGAAGCTTAGACTCCTAGATGCCTGCAGCAGAGCAGGCTGGATGTGGGAAACAAGGACCTCTGAGTCCTAGGGACCTGGGAACTTGGGTCTGGGTTTCCTGTCAGGGTCTGGCGAGTAGCATGGTTCTTGCTGAGAATCTACCCTCTGGGCTGACACCATTCTTTTTCTGCTCAGCCTGGCACAGGCTACTCGTAGGTTTCCACTATATACCACGTTTGTGCCAGGAGCCTGGTTTCTCAGGCACCCACCTCTGGCCCCAGCCTGTCCCTGGGGAGCTGATGTGGGGCCAGGCTGGTGCCACGGACTGGATGTGAGCAGCAAGCAGCAAGGCAGACAGAGATCCTGTCTTCCTTGATCTCTCTTCGCCTTGTCCCCAGTGTCCCTCAGTCCCCGTTTCTCCTCTCCTTTCACCACATGCAGGTGTGTGGATTTATCAGGGGCCCAAGGAAAGGGGCCCTGTCAGTCGGAAACACTTTTCCACGTTCTCTGCCAGGCTCTCTTCTCCCGGCCCTTTCAGAGAGAGGCGGGTCCTTTAGAGACAGCCTAAACTCTGAATTTTGGGGAAACCCCAATATTCTAGAAAGTGCTCTAGCCACAGGGTCCCCAGTTTCTCCGAGGAAACTCTGAGCTTAATCATTTAGAGACAGCTCTGGGATGTTAATCTTCGGTATCTTAGCAGAACCTACTTTGATTATGGGGGAGGGCAGGGGCTGGACTCTAGTCTAAAGGACTAGGGACACAGATCCCAGATTCCAGGTACCCAAGGTTATTAGGGGTCGTAGGGCTTAGATTCCAGGATTCCCGAAGGGCTGGGAAGGGAGCGCTATCTCAGGTTGTGTTTGCTCCAGAGCTGGGTTATCCTTAGCATTCAGATCCGATACACCCCAAGGCCTCCCCGCCTTCCTCCCTACTGGGGAATCCCTAGATTGTGCTCCCTGGGGAAATGGAAGCTTGTTCCCCTTGTCTTCTCCGGGACTCCAGGGGCCTGCCCCACAAGCCCCAACCTCAAGTTCCAGCTCTGCCCTCAGCCGCAAGTCATACCTGAGTAGCCCGACAGCAGGAGGGTGAGCCACAGTAGCCCTGCGCGGGCGTCAGGGGGTTCCATATTCCCTGCAGTGGCGGCAGTGACTGAGCCCGGGCGAGGCTCTCCGCCGCCCTGAAGCTGGCAGCGGAGGCCAAGCCCCTGACCACGCCCCTGACCACGCCCACCCCCATCTCCAAGCTGGGCGCAGGGCCAAGACCTCCCACTGCCCTGAGAGGACCTCCCACCCTCGCGCGCGGGGACCCGCCAGCAGCGGCGCGCGCTCTGCTCCATCCAACCCATGCCCGCGGCTGTCCTCCGCAGCCATGGGGACCGCCCGATCAGTCTAGTTAGTGCCCCGAGCTGGGATCTAAAAGACACCGCGCGGAGACCCTCGGTCCCTTCCTTCCTGGCCACCTGCGGGACTTTGACACGCATTCCCAAGGTGGCTTGCGGCCCTCGGCTGCAGGTGGATCTTTTCCCTAGTTTGTTTTCTTTTTGGAGACGGGTGTCACACTGTAGCACAGGCTGGCCTGGAGCTCACCGCAAGCCTCCGTCGGGTCTCAGTTTCCCAAGGACTGGGATTACAAGGGTGAACCATCACCCTGGTTTGTGAACTGTCGGCTTTGATCAACAGTCCCTGATATGATTAGTTGCCTGTGCTAGCCTCTCTTTGTAGTTTCTCCTGCATGACCGGCTCTTCTCTGAGTGCCCTAGGATGCCCTCCCCTTGGAGCCAGCCACCTTGCTGGGAAGTGCCCCTCCTCTGACGGAGCAGTGGCTTGGAACTGGTCAGGTCATTCTTTTCTCTAATGAGTTTTCAACTCCCAGTCCTGGTAAAGCTCTTTGGTGATGAGGTGGGGATGGGGTGCCCCTCCCTCTGCTCTGCTCTCCTTGACTCCCTCACTTCCCCCCATCCAGGGAATCCAAGGAATGTCACCCCCCTTCCGCCTTCCTTCCCTCCCCGCCATTCCTTCCCCACCTTGGGGGGAGGGGAGGAGAAGTGGGCTGGTGTGGTGGCAGGTGAGTGGTGGAAGGAAAGAGAAGAGCCGGCCACTGGGGCCGCTGGATGGAAGAGAGGGTCACAGGTCAAAGTAAAGGGTCACAGATCAGTCTACTCCAGGATCCTCACACAGCCGAGGCAGTGTGGAACGAAATCCCAAGAATGTTGGATGGGGGCTGGAGAAGGACGGTTCTGCCTCTGTTCAGCGGGTAGAAACTAGCCTGGGATACGGGTATGGATGAGGGGGTGGTATCACTGTGGGTCAGGCTGAGAGAGGTCTCCCTCCCGTTTCTGACCAGTCTGAGGGTGACCAGCGGTGAGCTTCCCCTCCCCGGGAGCCAAGGTTTTACCCATCAGCCTCTGAGGAAAGGCTTGTGTTGTAGGTATTGACTGGGCTCTCAAAGCTGCTTTAGCATTCCCTGACACAGGAAGTAATTGTGAAACCAGGAAACTCGACCTTTGCACGGGGCTCCTTCATCCCCTCTTCAGGAAGTCTTTCTTCAACCCTCTCCTGTCACGTAGGTCCCTGGAAATCTCTGGACGCCCTGTAAGCCCTGCACATCCTGGGATACATCTATCTCCCCATTTGACTCCCAGCCACTATGTGAAGGTCGGGTCTGTCCCATATTCCAATCCCACCCCACAGCAGGCAAGAAAGAGTTGCCAGGTGCCTACTCAAAGGCCCAGAGGCTCACACGAAAATGCCACCCATAGCTAACTGGGTAGAGTTGCCCACTCCAGAGGAGGCAAATGTATCCCAGAGTGCGCAAGGCTGACACGGGGGTCCGGAGATTTGCAGGGTATTCGACAGGCAGAATACCTGTCTGTATTCTGAAGAAGAGGGTTGAAGGAGGACTTCATGAAGAGTAGACGAAGGAGCACCTGACACTCAAGGATGGAGGCCGGGGGGGGGTCGGAACCCAGCACCTCACCAACCAGCCATCACAGCGCATACTGGTTATCCCAGCCCTGGAGAGGTGGAGGCAGGAGGATCAGAAGTTCAATCATCTTTGGCTATTGTTGAGTTTTAGGACGCCTGAGTGTGATGGTGGGCTCCTTTAATCCTAGCACCTGGGGAGGCAGAGGCAGGTAGATCTCTGTGTTCAAGACCAGCCTGGTTTACAGAGCAAGTTTCAGGACAGCCAAGTCTACATAGTGAGACCCTCTCTAAAACATCAAAACAAACAAACAAACAAAAACCCAACGAAACAAAAAGAGTTAGAGAACAGCCTGTGCTACGTGAGGTCCTGTCTCAAACACAGAAAGGGTTGGAGAGACGGCTCAGCTGCTCAGAGCACTTAATGGCTCTTGCAGAGGACCCAAGTTCAGAACCCAGTACCCATGTCCAGTCAGGCGGCTCACAACACCCTGTAACTCCATTTCCAGAGGATTCGATGCCTTCTCCGGCTTCTATGAGCACCAGGCAAACACGTGGTGAATACACGTGCGTATAGGCAAAGACTCATGCATATAAAATAAAATAGACCTTTAAAAATAAATATTAAAAACAAATTAAAAGTAAAACTTTTGAAATAAGCCGCACCAGGGCAGCCATCACAGGGTGCCATGGACATTCTGCAGATGGCTTTCTTACACAGTGCCCGTGTGTTCTCTGGGACTCTTCTGTCCTTCTGGCTCTGGCCTGTGCATCTGATTACTGGGTCTGGTGACTGGCATCAGCCACCTCCTTTGCACCTTTATAAAGTCAGCAGGTAGCTCGAGCATAGTGGGAGCTTTAATCTCAGCCCTCGGGAGACAGAGGCAGGCAGAACTCAGAAGTCTGGTCTACAGAATGAGTTCAAGGGATAGCCAGAGCTACACAGAGAAACCCTGCCTCGAACGAACAAACAAACAAGCAAGCAAACAAACGAACAAGTGAAGAATCTGCAGGCCGCGGCGCTGGGTGAAGGAGGAGGGCCAGGCAAGTGCACAGACCAAAGACATCAGCCCCGGACTTGTAGAAACTAGTACCATAATGCCACGTCCCTTTGTCCCCTACAATTAGGTCCTACAGAACAGCCAGAAGAATCCTGTGAAGATGTGAGTCAGCTCACACTGTTCTGGTCAGAATACGCCCACAGCTCCATCTTACTGAAAGTAAAAGCCGATGTTCTTTCTGTGGTTTGAGAGATCCTAAGTCCTTTCCTTCCCTGACCCCACCTTCCCTGACCCCTCTCCTTCTATCTCCCTCTCAAGCACCATTTTTATCACACTGGTCTCTCTGATGACGTGCTAGTCCATCAACCCCAGGACCTTTGTACTTCCTATCCCCTCTGCCAGGCATCCTTCCACTGAGTGGCTTCCTCCTTCGCTTCTAATCTCCCTGAGGCTTGCCTCATTGGAGAGTTTCAGATACCTGCTTCTGCTCTCCCAGCTGCCCCGCATTTTCCTGCCCTGTCCCCCTTTATCGTAGGGGAGAAATTCTGTTTGCCTTGTATTGTCTGGTGCAGGATCTATGCCCCAAAGGGACAAGAACTCCACAAGGGTCACACTGGACCACTAGGGCCAGGACAGTGCCGGACTTGGGAGATAAGTAAATATTTGTGTCCTGAATCAAGTCATATTCTGCCTCTGTCCTGCTGCCTCACTTGTACAGAGCAGCAGTCACGTGTCACTTAACAATGGGCATCCGTTCTGATAAGGGCGTTGCTAGGCAATGTGTCCTCATGAGCATCACAAAAGTAGATCCACAAGCAAAACCAGCTAGCACCTCCTTAGGCCATATGACTTTATGAGCCGCTGTCACACAGGGGGTCTTGTGCTTGTGACGCGCAACTCTGTCTCACTGTCCCTTAAATAAAAGGTAGAGAAACTGCTACGTAGCTAGGAGCATCTCTCCATAGACTTTACAGTTCTTGTTTATTTATGTGTATACGTACTGTGAGCCCCTCCATGCAGGGGCCGGGATTTGAACTCTGGTCCTCTGGAAGAACAGCAAGTGTCTTAACCGCTGAGCCATTGCCATAGTCACCGTTGTTTTGCTGTGAAGAGACACCACAACCAAGGCAAACTTTAAGTGGAAGTTTCCAGAGATGTCAGGTGATACAGACTCAGGTGGTGAGGCCATCTCATGTGGTGTTTTACTGAGGGAGGACGTGTGATGTTTGGAGAGAGTATAGATAGGACTCAATGGACATTCAATGGACAATGGCATTCGCATAGCTAGCTTTAGAACGCTTCGTTGGTCTCGAGGCTTCATCTTTGTCTTCACTTCATTGAGAGAGGCATGGCAGAGAACTCTTGTCGTCCCGAATGGTCCTGGTCAATGCTTCTGACTCGTGCCGATTTGGTGGAGGTCTGGTGGTTTCTGCTAGATCATGGCTGCTGATTTGTGTTCGCTATCCTGACACTACTCAACTGGACTGCTGGAATCCTGACAACGGAGATTAGAATTGCCTGAAAGAACTATGTCTACACAGGTCCATATCTCCTTGTCCTGTTTACCATCTTTTCCCCCCATCTTTGGAGGGTGGGCTAGAAGGAGGGTTAAAGTGTTTGAGAACCCTTATAAAATTAGGTTTTAAAAATACTAAACCTACATAAACTGTTTTAAAAAAAAGAAGCATTTAATATGGCCCTTACTTACAGTGTCAGAGTTTTAATCCCCTGGCATCATGGCAGGGAACATGGTGACATGAATGGAGAGGAGAGGAGAGGGGACGGGAGGGGAGGGGAGGGGAGAGGAGGGAGACTGGGTCTTGTGTAGTTTTTGACACCTCAAAGTCCACGCCCAGTGCCATACTTCCTCCAACAAGGCCACACCTCCTAATCCTTCTCAAACAGTTCCACTCTAAACATTCAAATATATGAGCTTATAGGGCCACTATCATTCAAATACCCATGGCCATCTCTCCAGCCCCATACTTTATTCATTTATATCTCCTGAGAGTTGAGTCATTTATATCTCCAAGTAGGCACAATCGCTCCTTACCAGAATGCTTTGCTGTTTTAAGGCAGGATTTTATGTGGCCCAGGCTGGCTTAGAATGCTGTATAGCTGAGGATGACCATAAACTTATATTTTTCCTTCCATCTTGTCTCAAGTGTTGGGATGGATTTATTTCTGGGTCCGACTGTGTTTTAATTAATGTTTTTGGGAGAGAGCAGGGTTTCTCTGCTCTTTCAAGACTGGGTTTCTCTGTGTAGCCCTGTCTGTCCTGGAACCTGCTCTGTAGACCAGGCTGGCCTTGAACTCAGATCTGTCTGCTTCTGCCTCCCTAGTGCTGGGATTAAAGGAGTGCACCACCATTACTTGGCTTAATTAATATGTTAATCATCACCACCACCACCACCACCACCACCACCACCACCACCACCATCATCATCATCATCATCATCATCATCATCATTTTGAGATGATCTTATTACTATGTAGCCTTGGCTGGCCACTCACTCCATTGCCCAGGCTGGGTTGAATTTACAGAGATCTGCCTGTTTCTCTGAATGCTAGGATTAAAGGTGTGGGCCACCACCTGTGTATTATTATTGTTGCTATTGTCATGGTTATTAGTGTGTATATGTGTGTGTGTGTGTGTGTGTGTATGCTACACTGTGCATGTAGCATCAAGTGTGGTGGTCAAAGACAACCTTGAGTGCTGATCCTCTCCTTTGGCCTTGTTTGAGACATAGTACTTTGTCACTGTGCACGAGGTGATCTGGCCTGCGTGCTTCTGGGGATTCTCCCCGTCTTACACTGGGATCACAGAGATGAGCTGCCTATCTGACTCTCCGAGGGTCCTGGGGATGTGAACTCATGCTTCAGGCTTCCACACCAAGGGTTTTATCCTCAAAATCATCCACCCACACCATTTTCTTTGTTTGTTTCTTTGTTTCTTTCTATTTTTCTTTTTTTGAGGTAGAGTCTTACTCTGTAACCCAGGTTGGCTTTGATATCTCTCTCTCTCTCTCTCTCTCTCTCTCTCTCTCTCTCTCTCTCTCTCAGATTTAATTATTTTTTTAAATTTTTTTATTTATTTTATATAAGTACACTGTATCTGTCTTCAGCCACACCAGAAGAGGGAATCGGATCCCTTTACAGATGGTTGTGAGCCACCATGTGGTTGCTGGGAATTGAACTCAGGACCTCTGGAAGAGCAGTCAGTGCTCTTAACCACTGAGCCATGTCTCCAGCCCAGATTTAATTATTTTTATTTATGTGCACAAGTGTCTGCATGCACACATGTATATGTACCATGTGTGTGCATATATGAGTGTATGTATGTGTGTAGAGTGTGTGTGCTGAGTGTGTTTATGTGTGTGTGTCTGTGTGTGAGTGTGTGTGTCTCTGTGTGTGTGAGTGTATGTGTGTGTGTGTGTGTGCACACCTGCGCATGTGCACGAATCAATACTATACCTGTGGATGTAGAGACTGGAGAATCACCAGAAGTTCAAAGCCAGCTTTGTCTAAATAGTTCTAAGCCAGCAAAGGGGACTATATAGCAAGACTCTGTCTCAAACAATAACAAAGTCATAAAAACCACAGTAAGTTCCAGGCTGGTCTGATTTACAGTTAAACAAGTTGGATTAAAGGGAGACTGTTCAGTTGGTTAAGTTCTTGCTGAACTAGATTAAGGATCTGAGTTTGGATCCCTAGTGCCCATCCACTTAAAAGCTGGGGTGGGCAGCATGCATCTGTAACCCTAGCACTGCAGAACATGTTTGACAGTATTCCTGGGGAGGCATGTAAAAATGTCTACCCATCCCAGACAGAGAACCCATGACAGACCAATGTGAAATGAGTTTATTGGGGGTCACTTACAGGATCAGGGATGGCTCAAAAGCTGTTCCATCACCAAAGCCCACCCCAGCCTGAGTGAGACTCTGATGGTCACTGCACAGCTTGCAGGCAGCTTGAAGGGTTGGAGAGCCATCCCCTCTTCTCAGAGGCCCTTACTGATCATATAATGATAAAGTGGGGGAGGAGTCAGGTGCAGTTTGTCAGTTTCAGGGACTTCCTGAGATTTGTAAATTCCTCTAAGATGTAGTGCTTTAACTTGGGGGAAACTGCTACACAACAGGCAGAGGCAGGGGGATAGCCAGGGTGTGATGGGCAGCAAGACTGGAGCATGACTAAGGAAGATACTCAAGCTAAGCTTTTGGCTTCCACACATATGTGCACACTGCAATACACCACACACATACACATACATCACACACCCCAATACATCACACACATACCCCAATACATCACTCACACAGCCATATATCACACACACCTATATGACACACACACCCCTAATATATCACATACACCCATCCCAATTCATCACACACACCCTAATACATTACACACACAGCAATATATCATACCTACATGCCATATACATACACCAATACAATACACACCAACACATCACATATACTAACACATACCAGCATACTGAAAAATCCCACACACCAACACAACACACACACTAATATATCACATACACCAACACATCACACACACCCTAATATATCACACATACCCCAATAATTACACACACCAAAATACATCATACACACATGCTACATACATACACCAATACAATACAGACCAATACATCACACACACATACACAGAAAACATCACACACACCAACACATGACACAAGCACACACACCAATACATCACACACAAGAGACAATACATCTCACACCCACATCTCTACACACCCCAAGATACCACATGTACTCATACGTACATGCACACCCCAATCTCTCACTCAGACATATCAATACATCTCACACACCCCAATATATCACGCACCCCAATACATCACACTCACTCACATACTCCCAATACAAGACACACATGCACGCAGGCACACACACACACACACACACACACACACACACACATCAAAGGATAAGAGCTGCAACAGGTGGCACACACCTGTAACCTTAGTACTTGAGTGGTGGAGACAGAAGGATCAGGATTTCAGCCACCTTTGGATCCATGGTAGATTCAAGGCCAGGCTGAGCTACACAGAACTTACGTTTAAAATAAGGTGTTCAAAGGGGTAGTCAATATGCTTTTTTGCTGTTGATGTTTTGAGACAAGATTTCTCTGTGTGACCTGGCTATCCTGGAACTAGCTCTGTAGACCAGGCTGCCCTCGAACTCAGAGATCTGCTTGCCTCTGCCCCGAGTGCTGACATTTCAGGCATGTGCCACCACGCACAGCCTTTAATAATGACTTTTAATAATACATTATTACCATTAATACGGGGGCATCGTGCACTCAGTCAGAGACAACCTTTGGAGTCTATGCTGTCCTTCCTCTGTGCCTTCCAGGGAGCCATTCCAAGTGGCCAGACTTGGTGCCAAGCACTTTTACCGCCCGAGCCATCTCACCAGCACTGTACATGCTGTTAGGCATTGGTAGCTTGCCATCTGCCCCATTCCTATCTTCGGGCAGTCCCTCAAGCTGGAAGCTCCACTCCCTCTATGGAAACGGACAGTGGCAGGTGTTTGTTGTTCTGCCACCGGGAGCCAAGGTGAACTAAGCTGGGAAAGCCATGCCAGACATGTGAATTAGAAGTGAGTGCTGCAGAGGAAACCAGCCTTGGCTAGGCTCTCCAGTCATGGCAGCTGGAGCAGATCCTGTTTTCTAAAGATGGCAGAAACAATTTCTCACCCCACAGGACCGTCTATAATCAGAGCTTGACATTCCCTGCATGAGGAAGTGGGTAGTGGAGCCTCGGCTCAGTAGAGTGTTTGTCTAGAAACCTCCTGTGATGGGGCTGGGGGCGTGGCCAGTGGTAGAGCCCCTGCCTAGAATCTCTCCTTCTGCCCCCCCCCCCTAGTGAGAGGCTGAGGTGGTGGTGCCTAAATGACAGAGTGCTTGATTAACAGGTCAGAGACCTTAGGTTCTATCCTAGCACACAAGGAAACAAGAAAGGAAGGACGGAAAAATGAAAAATAAGGGCCTTTGTTTCTTTCCTTCAGATCTGTGAGGTTTAAGGTACATAACCTACAGAAGGTACTAGAAGCAGAACCACATTCCGCCACGATGGAAAACATGCCACACAACTTCAGCAAAAATCATCGGAGTAGTCGTTCTCCCATATCTGAGAGCTTGTTCTGTTCTATTGTTCTTGATAGTCTTGCTATGTAGCCTAGGCTAGCCTTGAATTTGGGATCGTCCGTTCTGTGATTCCTGACTGCTGGAATTATAGTTGTGAACCACCATGTCCGTCCCTTCAGGAACTTGTTTCTTTGTTTTTTGTTTTTTTTTTGTTTGTTTGTTTGTTTGTTTGTGTTTTGTTTTGTTTTGTTTTGTTTTGGAGGGGGCTGGAATAGAGTTTAGGGCCTCCTGCATGCTGAGGGAGTGTCCTAAAATTTGGTCACGCCCCAGCCCCTCACTGGATTTTAAGCAGGGGCTCTACCACTGAGACACACCCCCAGCCCTCCACTGGGGGATTCTAAACAGGGGTGGTTCTGCTAAAGTAAAACCTCCTGGTCCAGAGACCTACTGATTGCATCTTCTGATGGAATCCTGAGCCAGAACCATCGAGCGAGATCTCTATCATCATTTCCTCACCCGCAGCAATCCCAGTCAGTTAACCGATCACCACCACCAACCGCTACGCTACTCTGATTGACTTCTGATGAGCCAGTGGTGAGCAAAAGGGCAGTGACACCCTGCCTTAGTGACAGTGCAAGCCGCAGGTGACTATGGCGTGCTCAGGTCACTGGGGAACCTGTGCTGTCCTCATCAAACCGGTTCTGTAGAGTGGTTTCAGTTGATGAGCATTGCTGGCTAGCTGCCACAAGTCTCACTGCCTTCCAGTCCCAGTTATCCAAGCTGCTGCTGGGATCTGTGACTGACCCAAAAAAATCCTCTCACTAAATTCCCTTGTGTTCCTGGAGTGGTTTTTTGTTACTTGTTATTATTTGGTACTTATCTGGAGTCTAACTTTCCAGCACTGTTCCTGTGGGACACAGACGCCTCATTTCTAGAATCTCAGATGTCCCCTCTTCCTGGAAGCCTTCCCTGATTAAGGCTAGGTGCCTCCCTCTGGCTTCCTGGTGTCCCCTTCCAAGTGACCTTGCCCATCTTAGGCCAGCTGAGGCCCGTCTTCTCCATTGGACTGTAGGTGCATGTACAAGTGGCCCAGTGGAGAACAGGTACGGAAGACACAAGGTGTGTGGGAGCCATGAGCTGGTTGAACCTAAATAAATGGAGCCTGAGTCCCTCCAGAGTCAGTGAGAGTGGTGGAGAAGAGCCCACAGCTTGCTTGAAACCAGTGGTTACATTATTTTTTTTTTTTGAGAAGTGGCAAGGGGAAAGGGTGAAGCAGGCAAGCGAGGTCTGTAACTGCTGAAAATACCCTGAGGGATTCTCGGGTTTGGGTATCTGGCCCTAAGAGCTGTTGACTGGATGGTGGACAGGGCTGGGTGCATGAGTAGCTGAGAAGTGCGATGTAGGACTCCATTTCTGATGGAGGAGGGACTCCTAGGTGGGAATATCCGAGGTGGAGGGGCCTGGGTTCTGGAGTTAATAGGGCAGAGACCACCCTTCCCCAGAGCCGCCAAGATGCCCCCTGGTGGCGTTGCTGGTCTCCCTCACACACCAGAGGATTGAAAGATCAGGATTAATTTATTTCGGCTTTGTCACCCCTTCCAGCTCCAAGGCTCCCTTCCTCCAGTCCAGGTGCCCTGCCATGGGGAAGAAAAAGGTGTTAGAGTTTTTATTCACTTACTCACTTACTTACAATTTATCTGCTTTTTGTTTTCTTTTCTTTTTTTTTTTTCCGGAGCTGGGGACCAAACCCAGGGCCTTGCGCTTGCTAGGCAAGCGCTCTACCACTGAGCTAAATCCCCAACCCCTTATCTGCTTTTTTGATACAGGGTTTCCCTGTGTAACCCTGGCTATCCTGGACCTCATTCTGTAGAGCAGGCTGGCCTTGAACTCATAGAGATCCACCTGCCTCTGCCTCCTGAGTGCTGGGATTAAGTGAGTGTGCCACCATCACTCTGATTATTTATAAAAGTAGTTTATTTTTAGTGTGTGTGTGCGTGTGTCTGTGTGTCTGTGTGTGTGCGCGTGCACGCGCACATGAGTGTAATGCCTGAGGAGGCCAGAAGAGGGCGATGGACTCCCTTGGAGTTGGGGATGCAGGCAATTGTGAGCCAGCTAACTCTGCCCTGGGCAAGAACAGGGCCCACTCTTAACTGTTGAATTCTCGGGGCTGGGGATTTAGCTCAGTGGTAGAGCGCTTACCTAGCAAGCACAAGGCCCTGGGTTCAGTCCTCAGCTCCGAAAAAAAAAAAAAAAAAAAAAAAGACAACAACAACAAAAAAAAACTGTTGAATTCTCCCTCCCAAACCTTGTTTGTTGCTGTTTAAAGACAGAAGGGCAGAAAGACAGCTTAGCAGGAACCGCCTGCAGACCTGATGACTTGAGTCCATTGCCATGGTGGAAGGGGAGAATGTACCCCCAGGAGTTGTCCTCTAACCACCTGCATACACCTCGGCACATGCCACACCCCACCGCAAAGGAAATACATAAATGCAGTTGTAATTTTTTTCTTTTTAAGGTAAATCTCATGTAGCCCAGGCTGACCTGGGACTCATTATATAGCAGAGGATGACCCTGATCCTCCCGAGTGCTGTGATTACAGACACTTGTTGTTACTCAGTTTACAAAGTGCCAAGGATTGAACTCAGGACTCTGAGGCAGACAAATGCTCAACCGAGAACCAACCACTAGACTCCCTCTCCTTTATTTTGAGACAGGATCTTGAATGCCCTGATGATAACTGTCAGGTCCAGTCACATCTAGGTCAGAGAGTAGTCGGGAGGAAGCAAAGTAGACTCACCTGGCCTCTGGGTTTTGGGCAGAACCGAGGGTCTCGCAGGGCCACCTGGAGGGTGCTTTCCCTTTTCAGGAGCTTCTGTCATGGAGAGAGTCACCAGGTGGTGTTGGTTTCACTGGAGTCCCTCTGCCCACTTCCCCCAAGACCCTGAGGTCTCACAGTGACATGAAGGGCTTCACTTACTCTGTGGCCCCCTCCCTGACCTGGGGCCTGGAGGTGACTTCCCACAGAACTGATGCCATTTTGGGGAGAGGAAGTGGAGGTCGGAGTCTGGGCAGGGTGAACGGTGCCTGAAAGCAAAGGATTGGGGAATGTGTCGTGGGCCAGTGAGACAGTATAAAGGCGCGTGCTGCAAACCTCATGACCTGAGTTCCATCTCCAGGGCCCAGGAGGTGGAAGGAGAGAACTTAGTCCTGCAAGTTGTCTTCTGACCTCCACAAATATGCGGAGAAAGGAGTGTGAGTGTGCACATATGTGTACACACACACACACACACACACACACACAGACAATTAAGAATAAAAATTAAATGTAAACAAAAGGAAACAAAACCAAGCCGGGTAGTGGTGGCACACACCTTTTATCCCAGTCCTCAGGAGGCAAAGGCAAGCGGATCAGAGTTTGAGGCTAGCCTGGTCTACACAGTGAGTTCCAGGACAGGCAGGGCTACACAGAGAAACCTTGTCTCAAAACCAACCAACCAACCAACCCAAAACCCAAACCAACCCATTATAAACAAAGCTCAGACGCTTTCTTCTGTATGGAAGAAATGTCTCAGATTGGGCTGCCAAGGCACCTTAGCAGTAAAGCATATTTGTCCAGCCTGATGACCTGGGGTTAGCTCTCAGAACCCGAGGTGGAGAGAGAATCAACTCCTGAAAGTTGCCCTCTGGACTCCGTTCAGTACTGAGGGCTGCCCTCAAACCTGCCTCAAGCACATACACAGTAATAGTAAATTTTAAATGAAAAGAGATGTCACCACTGCCGGTGGTGCTGTACACTTCAAATCCCTGGAGTAGAGGCAAGGAGGATTAGGAATGCAAGGTCAGTCTTTGCTATACAGTTACTCCCAGGCAGCCATGGCTATAAAAGACCCTGTCTCAAAATACCCTCCCCACAAAAACCATTAAAGCAAAAACACCACCACCAATAACAAAAATTCCAGGGCTGGAGAGAGGCTCAGGGGTTAAGAGCAATGGTCGTTTTTTTTTTTTTTTCCAAGGACCTAGGTTCGATTCCTGGCACTCACCGTTCCGGAGGATCTGATGCACCCTTCTGGCCTGTGTGGGCACTCCACACATGTGGTGCATGACATTCGTGCAAACAAACACATTCATAAATTTAAAAAACGAACAAGCAGGCTGGGCAGTGGTAGTGCACACCTTCAATCCCAGCACTCGGGAGGCAGAGGCAGGTGGATCTCAGAGTTTGTGCCCATCCTGGTCTACAAAGTGAGTTCCAGGACAGCCAGGGCTACACAGAGAATCCCTGACTCAGAAAAAAACAACAACAGAAACCAACCAAACAACTAAAGAAGGAAAAAAAATCAGGATTGGGAAAAACTGAGACAAGAGCATCTAGAGTTCAGATCCAGCCCCTGGCTTTCTGTAGCAAGGTCCTGTCAGCCAAGCACACAGGCAAAGACTGTACACCAAGCTCCATTACAATGGCTATCACCTTGAATGCAGACCATCTCACCCAGGGCCTGTGGTGGGGATAGGTACTGCACAAACCACAGAACAGGTGGCTCAAAGGCTCACAACCTGCAGCCTGGGATCTGGTTCCCAGTTCTAAATCCATCGCCTGTGAGCTTGCACTCTTGGTGTCTCCTCTGGATGCTGGGATCCAGAGTAAGCAGTAAGTGGCACCCACCTTACTAGGCTGTCACAATAATGGCATATGTGAAGAAGCCATGGCCCCCTTTAAGAGGGAGGGAGGGGCTTTGGGCATGGTTCAGTGGCAATAGATACCTGGAGGTCACCAGAGAAGGGCAGGAGGTGCGGCTTAGTGGAGTACTTGTCTAAAATATACGAGTCTTTGGGTGCAATCTTAGAACCTCAAAATAAAGATGGGAGGGGTGTTGGAGAGATGGCTCAGTGACTTAGAGCAAGATTTAGCTCTCCATACGGCATGGCATGGCGGCTCACAATCATCTGTGTGTCCAGTTCCAGGGTATCTGCTGCCCTCTTCTGGCCTTTGTAGACACTGCACACACCTTTGTGCACATAAAATCCAACATGCATCGGGCCTACACACATACACATAAATGAAAGAGGCCAAACATGGTGGTACATGCCTTTAATCCCAGCATGCAGAAGACACAGGCAGGAGGATGTCTGTGAGTACTAAACCATCCTGGTCCACAGAGCACGTTCCAGGCGGGGATACATAGTGAGACCCTGTCTCAAAGCAAAATTAAATAATGGGGCTAGAATGATGGCTCAGGGGTTAAAAGCACTGGCTGCTCGTGCAGAGAACTGGGTTTCAGTTCCCAGCAACCACAACCACACTGTGCCTTAACAACTGTCTGTAACTCCAGTTCTAGGGGATCCAATGTCCTCTTCTGACTTCCCCGGGCACCAGACATGCACACACACAGACATAGAGGCAGACAAGACACTAAAATAAATACATCTTTGTTTGAGACTCTGTCTCTCTGTGTAGCCCTGGGTGTACTGGAACTGACTAGGTAGACCAGGTTGATCTCAAAGTCACAGAAATCTGCCTGTATCTGCCTTCCAAGTGTTGGGATCAGAGACCTGTGCCACTATACCCTGCCTAAAACTAAATAAATCTGATGACGATGACGATGACAACAATGAGAATGACAGGGTGTGTGGAGGATATAGCAATGCCAAGAACTTTGGAACTGCTCTCAAAAGTACAGTACCTTTCCGGTAAGGGGTTTGCCCAAGGCCTTCTCTTTCTTGATGTGTTTGGAGTAGGAGTGCCCAGGAATGTGTAGAGGGCAGGGGACGTCTCATGCCAGGCAGAGGGCACAGCCCTGGCCAAGGGGCACCCATGTGGCTGGAGGTGACCGGCAGGCTGTCGTCCTAGCTGTGGCCCCTCCTTGTCCTCAGGGAGCCAGCTGAGTGCCTCCTAAGGTCTCCATTTGCCTTTGGCCATGGGTCCAGATCTGTTTTTAGCCTCCCTCCCCGGGTGCTCTGGCCCCCCCTTCCTGCTGGCTCTCTCTCCTTGCAGTGGTAGAGTAATGTTCCCGGATTTCCTGAGCTGTTTGAAGACAGCTGGGTATTGATCGCAGCCAGTGTGTGCTCAGCTAGATGACCTGGACCGCTGCCTTCCCTGTAGGGGAGGGTCTCTGAAGGCCCAGGCGTGGGAAGACAATGCAAGACAGAGGCTCATTTAAGGAGTGAGCTTGTGGGAGCTGGGCTGAGGAATGCTGTCCATCCCAAGACTCAGGAGGCTGAGGCAGGAGGATGGAACGTTTAAGCCAGCCTGGATGTCATACTAAGAACCTGCCTTCAAAAGAAGGGGAAAGGGGAGGAGGGAGGGAAAGGAGGGGGAGGAGGAACAGAGAGAAGGAACGGAATAGAGGAAAGAGGACTGAGGTGGGAGAGGAGAGAGAAGTGGGATGGGCATGAGGGAGAAGAGGAAGTAGAGGGGGAAGAGAAGAAAACAGGAGGGCTGGAGGGATGGCTCAGCAGTTAAGAGCACTGCTGCTCTTACGCAGGACCCAGGTTCAATTCTCAGCTCCCACATGACAGCTCACAGCCATCTGTAACTATAGCTCCAGTTCTAGGTCTGTCCTTCTCTTCTGGCCTCTGTGGGTACTACGTGTTCACGGTGCACAGAAATGCATGAAGGCCAAGCACTCGTCGACACAAAATATTTTTAAAAATTAAAAATTTTGGGGTTGGGGATTTAGCTCAGTGGTAGAGCGCTTGCCTAGCAAGCGCAAGGCCCTGGGTTCGGTCCCCAGCTCCGAAAAAAAAGGAAAAAAAAATTTAAAAATTTTTAAATTTTTGTGTGTGGTGGCTTGTGCCTTTAATCCCAGCACTTGGGAGGCAGAGGCAGGGGGATCTCTGAGTTCAAGGCCAATCTGGTCTACAGAGTGAGTTCCAGGATAGTCTGGGCTACACAGAGAACCACTCCCCAAAAAAGAGAAAGTGGGAAGGGCATCTTAACCTTGTTGCTGAGTATGAGTCCATTCCTGTGACCCCCACAGCCCCGTGTGGCCACACTAGGGTGAAGTGAGACCCCAGCCACCCAACTCAGACCTCACTCACCAGTGTCAGCCAGCCTTTGTCTTGGGGTCTCTGAGGGCATGGAACTTCAGGGGGCAGTGGGGGAGCAGAAGGAGTCACCTAAAGGAGACAGAGGAGGCAGAATATGGTCTATCTTCCTCACACCTACATGTGCTTTTACTGGGGGCCAGCAGGAGGCGCTGGGCAGACTCTACAGACAACAGATTCAGGGGCTCTCCCTCAGACCAGACAGCCAGGGAAAGCCAGAGCAACCAGGCACAAAGTCAGGAATGTTAGCATCTAAGTATACTGCTCTAGACCATCCTCCCTCACAACCAGAGTCCAGGTCCCAGCCCCCCTCCCTCAGACCCAGATGTAGAGATTCTAGCCTCCTCCCTCAGATCCAGGACTCCAGTCTCAGCCCTCCTCCCTCAGACCCAGATGTAGAGATTCTAGCCTCCTCCCTCAGATCCAGGACTCCAGTCTCAGCCCTCCTCCCTCAGACTCAGATGTAGAGATTCTAGCCTCCTCCCTCAGATCCAGGACTCCAGTCTCAGCCCTCCTCCCTCAGACCCTGGGAACAGAGGAAATCTAGGTCCTGCTTGTCTCTGCTCACCGATTCCAGTTTCCATTCGGCAGCCTCCTGGTGACAGTTGTCTCCTGAGTCACCTGCAGTAGTCCTGACCTCCATTGACCTCTCCTGTGCCTGACAGATACTCACAGCCTCTCGGCCTTTGATCTCACAGCGGCAGAAGGGACAGGTCTGGCTGTCTGAGTGCTGGGGTTAAAGAAGAAAAATGTCACTCACCCTATGGTCTCCTGCGTTCCTTCTGACTTCAAATGACCCCCAACAAGGGGCATTGGGGGGATGGCAGGGGAGAGACAAGCTCTGGGATGGGAGGCAGGGAGAGGAAGGCTCGTAGCAGGTTGGGAACTGGTATTCTCTGAATCCAGAAGGGACCTACAGACCGGGGCCTAGCCTAGCAGAGCTGCTGAGGCCTTTGCTGTAGGCTCTGTGGAACTGGCCCCACACTGTACCACAGATGAAGGTATCTTAAAGTCTATTCTTTGAGGTCAAGGTCCAGTAAGGGAAGCTATTGACTCCACACAACCTGTTGCAAGGGAGAAAAGGAGCCCTTCCTAAAGTAGAAGCTCAGGGAGAAGTGGAGGGTGGACTTGGCCTGAGGTGGCTACAGAGCAGCAGGGCAGAGCTGGGGCCCTGAGTAGCCTGACCAGACCTCTGTTCTCTTTGGAACTGTGTCTCCTCACAGGCTCAATGAGGCCCCCGGGAGATCCAGATGGGGCTTTTAGGGTAGGGATGGGGAGGTGGGGGCGGGGCAGAGGGCAGATGGCAGCCCCACCTGCCAGGCAGCCAGGCAGCAGCTGCAGAGAAGATGCCCACAGGGCTCAATTCTCACGTCCTTGTCCCTCTCTGTGCAGATCTTGCACAGCTCAAAGGTGGAGTTCATGGCTTGGTAGAGCTGCAGTTGTTCCTGGGAGAAAAATGGAGAGGGGGTGGGGCTGGGAAGGATGGTTCCCCAAATCTGTGCCAACCTGCATACTTCCCCAAGTCCCAGACTGGGGCTGGGGGTTAGCACGGTGGTTAGAGGGTTCGCCTGATGCTCAGGAAGCCTTGGGTTCCAGCCCCTCATAATCTGGATGTGCTGCACAGGTCTGCAATCTTAGCATGGGCTGGGGGAGCAAAGGACATGCGGGAGGGTCCCCTTCAGTTACATAGGAACCTGGAGGCCAGCCTGGGGCTCATAAAACCTTGTCTCCAAACCAAACCCCTACCATCAAAACATAACCCTTCACGGAAAACCGACCCAGGTTGAAGGCCACTGCACCTAAGACTCTCATAGGCACCCGCATTTCTGTATCTTTCCTGGCCACAGGATCTTACTATGCATCCCAGAGGCGGGCCTTAGCCGAACCAGCAGTGGAATCACAGCCACAGGTCCCCACCAGGCCAAGCATGTCTTCAACCCTGGACCAGAGACTTGTTTTCTGGATCCCTCATCACTTGGGAGTGCTGGTGCTTTTTAGCCATTTAGTTTTACACAAGTCTCTAGTTCCTGGGGATCTGACACCCTCTTCTGGCTTCTGTGGACACTACACACAGAAGGGGCACATACATATAGGCAAATGCTCATGCACATGAAATAATTTTTTAGATAATAATTAAATCCCCAGCTCCGAAAAAAGGAACAACAAAAAAAGATAATAATTAAAATATATTTTAAAAGTTATATAAAGTTGGACAGTGGTAGCACATGACTTTAATCCCAGCACTCTGGAGGCTGAGGGAGGTGGATCTTGGTGAGTTCAGGGCTAGCCTGGTCTACAGAGCAAGCTCCAGGATAGCCAGGGCTACATGCACAAAATCTGTCTGTATGTATAATATATATATATATATATATGCATATATATCTTAAACATAGAATACGATGTACTTAGGCTAAAAAAAATTTCATGGAGTCAAATGCCTGTAATTCCTCCAGAGGCTGAGTCAGGAAGATTGGGAGCTCCAGGCTCAGCTACACAGAAAGTCCTTGTACCAATACCTCAAGGGCCAGGCATTGAGGTGCATATCTTTGATACCAGAAGCTAGGAGGTAGCAGCAGGTGGATTTTATGAGTTCGAGGCCAGCCAGGTAGACCACTAACAAATTCCAGAACAGTCAAAGCTACAAAGAGAGATCTTGTCTTGAAATAATAATAACCACCACCACCACCACCACCACCACCACCACCACCACCACCACCACCACCACCACCACCACCACCACCACCGCAGGGGAAATCCCACAAGAACTAAGGCTAAATGTTGGTAGTGCTCTGTGTACATGTGTGCCACGGTGCCATATGGAGGACGGAGGATGACTCAGTTCTCTCCTCCCATCCTGGGGGTTCTGGGAACTGAAATGATGTCATCAGGCTTGGCCGCACTGCCTATAGTCAGTACTCCTGTTACTGCCCAGCCCTTTGCAGTCTTGTCAATAAAGCTATTTCCTTATTTAAAAAACATGGGGCATGGCCCAGTGGTAGAGCCCCTGCCTAGAATCCCCCAGTGAGGGCTGGGGGCGGGGCTCAGTGGTAGAGCTCTAGTGTAGCATGTACAAGTTCCTGGGTTCCATCCTAAAAACAGAAAGAAAACATCTCGGTTCTTCTGGTGCGGGTGTCTGCTCAGACTCAGAGCGATAAACACTCTAATGCATTAGCTATTTTGATGATCTCAGACGCTCTTTTCTTTTTTCCACATCCAAGAAAAACCCTGGAGAGGAGGCTGCAGAGGCTGTAGTTCCCAGTGGAGGAACTCAGAGAGCTTCAGAGAAGCCAGGGTTGGCTCAAGTTTACATGGCTCCAAGCCAGCACCACATGCCCAGGTCTCTGGGCTGAGTAGCTGGCTAGCAGGCACGAGTGTGGAGCTCACCTGTGACACTTGGATGCACTGGTTCAGTTCTGCACGGCAGAGCTCAGTCAAGTCTGGGTTGTGGTTCTTTCCATCAGGGTAGAGGAAGCTGAGGGAAGAATAGAGTTGGCCTCTGAGGAGCTGGACTCACAAGGACCTGCCTACCTCATCTACCTGGTGTGTGTGCATGAGTACATAGGTCCATGCATGCATGCATGTGAATATGCGTGTGTAAGTGCATGCGTGTGTGCGTACACACACATGTATTAATCCTGCCACAAGCCCACATTGGGACTTCCCAGTGCAAGTGTACTCTCTAATCCCTGGGATACAACTGTCCACTTGATCATTTTAGAGAAGCTGCAATGAACTGTGGCCTCCAGTCGGAGAATCAAGAAAGATATCTAAACCTCTGTCCTTCCAGGATTCCATGTTCTTCAGAGTCAAACCTGGAAGGTTGCTATTAGGATGATTATTTTTTTTGGGGGGGGTTCTTTTTTTCGGAGCTGGGGACCGAACCCAGGGCCTTGCGCTTCCTAGGTAAGCGCTCTATCACTGAGCTAAATCCCCAGCCCCTACTAGGATGATTATTACTGCTATTTTGTAGTGTTGTCCTAGCCTGGAGCATTCTAGGCAGGTGCTCTACCACTGAGCCACGCCCCCAACTCCTCCCTGGGGGATTCTAGGCAGGGGCTCTACCACTGAGCCACGCCCCCCAGCCTCTCACTGGAGGATTCTAGGCTGAGGCTCTACCACTGAGCCACGCCCCCAGTCCCTCACTGGGGATTCTAGGCAGGGCTCTACCACTGAGCCACGCCCCCAACTCCTCCCTGGGGGATTCTAGGCAGGGGCTCTACCACTGAGCCACGCCCCCCAGCCTCTCACTGGGGGATTCCAGGCTGAGGCTCTACCACTGAGCCACGCCCCCAGCCTCTCATTGGGAGATTTTAGGCAGGGCTCTACCACTGAGCTATGCCCCACCCCCAGTATGATGGTATAATCTGTACATTTTTTCTTTTTCTCGCCGAACAAGAATCTCACAGTGTGTAGCTTAGAATGCAGATCTCAGGATCCTCCTGTATCTTGAATACTTAACACACACACACACACACACACACACACACACACACACACACACACGCTCATATCTCACTCCTGCTCAAGACCAATACACTTTCAAAACAAAGAACAAGAGACTAAACAAGTTCTAGTACAATAAATAGCCTATAGAAAGGGATGTGACGGCCATGAAGATGCCACAAGGTTGCCTGTTCCTTGAGAGTTACGGTTTTGTATGTAACGACTCAAGGCTTTTGCCATTTTATAGAACAGAAGCCCTGAGAACAATGAGAAGCAACAGGTCTGCCCATCTGTCTCTCTCCTCTCTGTCTCTATCTCACACCAGCCCTGCAGCTCATTGGCAGCGTCTTGCCTAGCTAGGAAGCATCCTCAGCTGAGCAAACCACAAAAGATCTGGGTGAGAGAGAACCCTGGAGGGCAGCCGGCCCCTCCCCTCCCCACCGCCGGCAACTTCCCTCAGGAAACCGCCGGAGGCAGCTGAGGTTACAGGTGGAAAACCGCTAGTTTGACTGTTTCCCCGCCCCTGCCCTGCCAATCGAGACCCTAGAGCAGGATATGGCCACTAGAAGCACAGGGTTTGAAGCCCAGTCTGAGGAAGGAATCCTGCACTTTGTAGCCCGCAGCGTTGGCTGCAGACATTCCCCAGCCATGAGATCCCTGCCGCCCCCTGCTGGGAGCTTGTGGCATTGCAGCTTGGTGCTGGCTGTGTCTACGCTGCGGTACCTTAAGCCAAATAAATGCACGAAGCGTGCTAAATCTCTCCAAGTGGATTTTGCTGACACCCTTTTCCTATCAGGCTGGGGACTCACATGCCGTCCTTTTGTCCTTTCAGGAGCACCTGGAGCAGAGGCTTGTTGAGAGGAATGGTCTGTAGGATGCTTCCATTGGAGCTCACGTACCCAATGGCCCACTGCCCTAGGCGGGTACAGCTGGGCCGGAAGATATAGCTGTGGAAAGACAGATGTGGATGGACAGTGATCGCTGCTGTCCCTTGTTGGGACACCTGGGTGTCTCCGTCCTCATTCTCATCTTCTCAGACTTTTTGGAAGGGGGAGCCTTGCTCCTCATTCACAGTTGCCGACTGAAAGGGTGGGTATATGGCTAGAGCTTTAGATAACAGTGCTCACCATAGGGATGGGTCACATCTGAGAACAAGGCCGACACAGGAAGAAACAGAAGCAAGTTACACTCAAACACTGACCCTCCGATGAAAGGGCTTGAAAGCTTGGATCTGGGCCCAAATCCCACACTCTGGTTCTTTATTTCCATTTTAAAATTTCCCCTTCCTTCCCCCTATACAGCTGAGTGAAGGCTAGCCTGAGCTACGAGATACCTATAGCGACCCATCTAGACAAGGATGCTGCCACTGAACAGCATGTCTGATATGAGATAGACAGAGATACGGACAGAGATAGAGACAGGCAGACTGAGAGAGACCCCCCCTTTGTCTTCTCCTTCCCTCCCCCAGCCTGAAGAGAATGGGGTCTCTAGAGGGTAGCTGCTAGGGCTGGAGAGATGGCTCAGTGGTTAAGAGCAATGACTGCTCTTCCAGAGGTCCTAAGTTCGAATCCCAGCAACCACATGGTGGCTCACAACCATCTGTACTGGGATCTGATACTCTCTTCTGGTAAGTCTGAAGACAGCTACAGCGTACTCATATACATGAAATAAAAAAGGCGAGAGTAGCTGCTATATTATCCTTGTCTTCCAGAGGCGGGAAGGCTTAACCTGTGGACGCTCAGCGTATCCTTAGCCTAAGGAGAGCTCTTTAATCCCAGCCCTTGGGAGGCAGGCAGATCTCTGAGTTAGAGCCCAGCCTGGTCTACAGAGCGAGTTCCAGGACAGCCAGGGCTACACTGAGAAACCCTGTCCCCAAACAGGGCAGAAGCAAATAAATAGACCTTGGCAAACCCCTGAGTGCAGTGGTGACATCTGTGACCCCCAGCACTCAGGGGTGTGAGGGGAGGATGATCAGGATTTCAAGGGTCATCCTTAGCTACATGGCAAGTTTGAGGCTAGCCCAGGCTAAGTGAAGCAAGCCCTGTCTCAAAACCAAAACCGTTTAACAGGTTTACAGCATAGCCTCTAACTTGTCAAGATGGGGCCATATCTCAGGTAGGGCCTTCAGAACTCCTTGGTCGAGTTTCTTTAGTTGTTGGGCTGTGGGATGACCCTGGAGGCTCCAGAAGAGGAGGCGGGGTACTGGGCATCACAGCTCAGAGTATTTTTTTTTTTTTTTTGTGACAATGACTCAGGTAGCCCAGGCTGGCCTTGAACTTTTCATCTTCCTGCCTCCATATCCCAAGTGCTGGAATTATAGGAAAACATCATCAGCCTCCAGGTGTAGAGCTCCTGACCTCTGGGTTCCCAGGAACCTCAATTCTTGGCCTCTCAGAAGTTGAGGGATCCCTCCACCTCCACACCCTCCCCACCCCCCAAACACTCCCCTTCCACCTCCCGCCACTAGCCGGGACTAGACTACCTGATTCATGGAGCCCTGCTTAGCTCACCTGCCCGGTTTGTCCCTGTAGGCCTGCAGACGTGTTTGGACCTCATCGTAGGTGAGGAAGGCCATGTAGCCAGGATGGTTGACAGCCAGGAGTTGCCAATTCTTCAGTAAAGTGGGCCACGGCTGGGAGGGACAGAGATGATCACTAAGGGATCAAGGAAGTAGCCTATGCCCTAGGACCTACAAGGTTCAAGAATCCACCACCCTACTCTCATCCATGGTGGCCCTGAACACTGTCTAAACACACCGGAAACCATATACCCTTTCTTCCCCAAGACTCAGTGGTCCAGACCCGGCCTTCCTTAGAGCCAGTGTGCCCAGTCTCTATCTCCTCCCTCAGACCCAGGGTTCTAGGTCTAGTGCTCAGCCTTGACCTTCCCTGACCTGGAAGAGCCTGGTGAAGATGTCGAACTCAAAGACAGACACGTGGCCGCTACAGGTGAGGTCCAAGGTGGACCGCAAGGCCTGCATGATGGGGCCTGGTTCCACAGGGTGGCAGGAGCACAGGAGGGACTGGAACTCAGCCCAGGGAAGGACACACCTGGATGAGAAGGGGCGTGGTTAAAGCTAGGGATAACAGGATAACAGGAAGCCCCAGGAAGCAGCAGCTCTCATCCCCACTTCCGGTCCTTGGGCAGGGCAGTTAAGGGAGTTGGAGACCACCTTCCCTTGGTGAAGGTTCACTCACCGAACTCCACAATTCTCCCTCCAGAAGGTGTTGGCAGAGCCCTTGGTGATCTGGTACAGGTGCCCACAGTACTTGCCCTCAGGGAAGAGTGCGCTCAACTCCGCATGCATGTGACTGAAGATGAGAGCCAGCTTGGCCAGTTGTCGCCTGCAGAAAAAAGCTATGAGCATCACAGCGGATGCAGGGAGAGTCCCTACAGGTGCAAGGCCTCCAGATTTCCTCTACTGAATCAATGCAACAAAACAGCCCATCTCAGTTCGGAGGCCTCTCTTCTCTGCACCTCCGTTTCCTCATCGATGAAGGAACTGTGGAAGCTAAGATTCAAGCACAGCACAGGCCCATAGCCCGCTATGGCTGGAGAAGTTTCGCCTACTGATATGACGGGAAATAACCATCTGCCATTGGCGGTCAGCGAATGCCCAGAACTGCTTTCCACACGAGTGAGTGTGTTGGCTGCCCTGAGTTTGAGATCAGGATGTAGAAGGCAATAACGGGTTTTCGGACACTTAACAGCTATGAAAGTATTGGAAAATCATTAATGAATGTTTTCCCCAAGTCTCCTCAGTTTCTCACCTGTGAAGTGGAAATAAATATGGGAGTTTAGCTCCTGAATCACTCAACAATAATGAGGGCCTTGACCACACCTTATGAGCATAGAGAGAACACAGCTCAGGGCAGGGTTCAGTAGTAAAGTCCTTGCCTAGAATCCTATACTGAAGGACTGGGGGTGTGGCCCAGTGGTAGAGCCCCTGCCTAGAATCCCCCAGTGAGGGGCTGGGGGTGTGGCTCAGTGGTAGAGCCCCTGCCTAGAATCCCCCAGTGAGGGGTTGGGGGCGTGGCTCAGTGGTAGAGCCCCTTCCTAGAATCCCCCAGTGAGGGGCTGGGAGTGTGGCTCAGTGGTAGAGCCCCTGCCTAGAATCCCCCAGTAAGGGGCTAGGGGCGTGGCCCAGTGGTGGAGCCCCTGCCTAGAATCCCCCAGTGAGGAGTTGGGGGCGTGGCTCAGTGGTAGAGCCCCTGCCTACCATGCTCAGGGTCCCGGGTTCCATCCCGAGCATTTTCAAAATCAAAAGAAACCTGCATAGCATATTGGGTTAGCAGTTGGTTCATGCTGATTTTATTATATTTCTCATTTATACTAATAGCTTCCATGGCCAGGTCTGTAGGGCTTGTGACAGTTTCTTAGCAACCTCACTTCCCAGAATGCAGAGCTGTATAGCTCAATGGGTTTGCCATCAGCAACTCTGGCTGGTTCAGACTACAAGGTCTCTCTCTCTCTCTCTCTCTCTCTCTCTCTCTCTCTCTCTCTCTCTCTCTCTCTCTCCCTCTCTCTCTCTCTCTCTCCAGGATCAAACTCATTCTGGCCTCAAACTAACAGAAATCTGCCTGCCTCTGCCTCCTGAGTACTGAGGTCAAAGGGCTCTGGCACCACAATCAGCCTAGAGTAACAAACTGGTATTTTGTTTGTTTGGTTTTGGGAGACAGGGTTTCTCTCGTAGCTCTGACTGTCGCAGAGAACTCAGAGATCCACCTGCCCACTGCCTGTACCTCCTGGGTGCCAGGACTAAAGGCATGCGCCACCACTTGGCCTGTTTTTTTTTTTTTAAAGATTCCCTTTTGTTTTTAATTTTGTGTGTGTATGTATGCATGCATGTGCATATGTGTGTGTGTGTATAGATATGTGCACATGAGTGTGGGTTCCTGAGGAGGTCAGAAGAGGGGTCAGTTCCTTGGAGCTGGAGTTACAGATGATTGTGAGCCACCCATCCTCTGCGCTGGGAACTTTGGTCCTCGCTAGAACAGTACGCACTCTACCTCTAAGCCAGTAGTTCTCAATCTTCCTAACGCTGAGACCCTTTAATACAGTTCTGCATGTTCTGGTGACCCCCCAACCATAAAAATATTTTCCTTGCTACCTCATAACTGTTTGTTCCTGTTTTGAGTCCTGATGCTAATGTCTGTGTTTTCTGATGGTCTTAGGGAACCCTGTGGAAAGGTGGTTGGATTGCCAGGTTGAGAACCGCTGCCCAAAGCCATCTCTCCAGCAGGTGCTTTGGTTGTGGAATAAACACCAGACTGCAACAAGGCAGGCTGAAAGAAAGCAAGAAAAATCGTAAAAATTGTGGCTAGAGTTGGTTGGGCTGTTAAAAACACTGGCAACCTGTCTTCTGACCCTGATCTGTGTCCTCACACACAGAGTGAAAGCTAATTCCGTGTAGCTGAGCAGTGGTGATGCATATGCCTTTAATGCCAGCACTCGAGAGGCAGAGGCAGGTGGATCTATGTGAGTTCTGGGCCAGCCTGGTCTACAGAGAGAACTCCAGGACAACCAAGGCTACACAGAGAAACCCCAACTACAAACAACCAACCAATCAGCCAACGAAACAGAAGAACGAGTTTATTACTCTGGGCTGATTGTGGTGGCTGAGCCCTTTGACCCCAGCACTCAGGAGGCAGAGGGAGGTGGATCTCTGTGAGTTTGAGGCCAGCCTGGTCTACATAGTGAGTTTAAAGACCAGCTGGAACTACACAAGAAAGAAAGAAAGGAAGGAAGAAGAAGAAGAGATTTGCATTTTCTTTATATATAGTCATGTACACATATACATATACACACACATATACAAATGTATATACACATACATACACACACATATAGTATACATATAGTATTTATAGTTTGTTATATTTCATCATAAGCCAGGCAAGCCACGACTAAGGCTAGGGAGTCAGGTTCAAATCACCAGTTTAGACCTTGCTCTGGGGTCCAGATCCAGTTCGCCTGTGCAGCTGTCCCTCAGAGAGGGCAGGCAAGTACAAGGTCCTTGGAACTGAAGTCCTTGACAGAACCCAGGCAGGTGGGGATGGGGGTAGGGGCGGGAGCTGGCCTGTTTCTCAGGCTGGACAGGTGGGTCCACTTATCCTGCCTCCCCAACAGGAAGTCTGCGCTCCCTACATTCACAAGGCCGTGTGTGTCTAAGGCCTCTAGGGGAGAGACATGCCTGGACCCCAGATGCAAGTTGATCCACAAAAGGAAGAAAGGGGGTCTGGTGGCAGGGGTGCTTAACGTAGGAGAAAATGGGGAAGAGGGTTCGACCTGTACCCTTAGGTCTGATGGAAGAAAGGTCTTGACTCTTGGGTCTGATTGAGGAGGGTTGGAGCCTGGACCCCTAGGTCTGAGGGAGGAGGCTGGAGCCTGGACTCCCGGGTCTGAGGGAACAGGTGGCACACTCCGGAAATCACTAGTTTGTGACTTGTCTCCGAGGTAGGTTAGCACTCACCTGAATCTGGAGCCCTCCGGGAAAACATCCTGGTTCGCGTCCTTTTTGCCGCGGTGTGGCAGGAGCTCAGCCACCTGCCTGCCTTTGGCCTCCAGGTTGGTCAGGTAGATAACCAGAAAATCACCGGCGCCTCCGGGACCCTCGGGGTCTCCCCTGGTCTTATCGCTCCGGGCTTTTGCCACCTCTCGAAGTAGCTGTGCGGTGCGGGGTAGCAGGTCCCGTAGCGACGGGGGCCCCACGAACAGCCTGAGATCCCTGCATTGCTCTTCCAGGCGCTGGAGCAACTTTACCGCCCGGCCAAGCGCGCGTGGCTCTCCCCACTGCCACCCTTGCGGGGCTGTAGCCGCAGCCATGGGTCGCTCGGGTGGCCTGGGACTGGGACGGAGGGGTGTGGCGGGGAAAGGCTCCAGGTTGGGCGGGACCAAAGGGGAGCAAGAGGGCGGGGTCTGGAGGACCGGGAGGGGACTGCAGGTGGCTGCAACCCTAAATGGGCCAGGCTAGAGAGCCTGAGGGGAGAGGGCTGAAGCTGGACCCCTGGGTCTGAGGAAAGAGGTGGCTGGTAGAGGTGAGGACGCTGGGTGCTCGGTTCTCCACACTCTGCAGGGAGGAGCAAGGCACTCCTTCCTGAATTGTGGCTGAAGATGCCAGTCTTTGCTTATAGGGTGGTCAGAGAGCTGAGTCTCCTAAGAACAGAAAGTCAAGTAGTTACTCTGTCCCCGAGGGAAGCTCTGGCTCCCGTGGCAGGTAAGGGAAATTAAGTTGCAGTTTAAGTACCCAGATTTTCAAAAGAGGTGAAAGGGGTGTGGCGGAAAGTGAAGTTCAGGAATGCACAGGACTGCAGGAAGTGGCTGCCGGGCAGGTTTGCACCCCAACCTGCCAGACCTGTAGGGTCGGCCCCGACGTGCTTCAGGCAGCCACCAGAGGGCGCCGTGAACACAGTTCTCTCTGTCCCAGGGCACTCAGGGCACCCAGTAAGCCAGTCACCGCCCCAGCTAGACCGGGTACTGACTCCTCCTCAGTCTGCCTGCTTGCTCTCTCCCTCTCTCGCTCTCTCTCTCCTTTTCACCCTCTTCCCCCTCCTCCTCCCCTCCTCTTCCCTTTTCTCCCTCTCTTCCCCCCTCTCTTCCTCTTCCCTCTCCCCATCTCCCTCCCCCCTCCCTCCCTCTCCCTCACTGCTTGGCAAAAACTCCAGATCCAGGGGATCTGAAGCCTCTATCCACTGAAGGCACCCTGGGTAAGCACATGAGCGCGCGCGCACACACACACACACACACACACACACACACACACACACCACACAGACACATGCACACACACACACACCACAGAGAGACACACACACCACAGAGAGACACACATACACCACAGACACACACCACAGGCACACACACGCACACTCACATACATACACACACCACACACACCACTCACAAGCACACACACCCCCACACACACCACACACGGACATACACACACACACCCTAACAAGGGCTGGGTGGGGGCTACCGCTCAGTTGCTGAGTGTTTGTCCAGAGCATCCAAAGCTCCCTCCCCAGCATCACAGAAATGAAATATAGTGACCTGTGCCTGTTAGCCCATCACTTGGGAAGTGGAGGCAGGGGAATTACCAGTTCCAAGTCTACTTCATCTATGTATCAAGTTCGTAGATTTAGTTTTGGCTATGTGAGAATCTACCTCATTCCCTCCCCAATATAATGACTAAAATAAAAATACTATGTATGCTGCTCTATTTCTGTGAGACGCACAGGATAGGTGGTTTTAAACATTAAAACATAAACGTATTGTTTTAATTTGTAATTAATAGTATGTAATAGTCATTAGGATTTGGGGAAAGACAGGAACTAACAATGGGTTTCTTCTCACTTTCCTTTCTTTTGAGACAGGCTCTCACTAGTATAGCCCATGTAGACCAGGCTAGCCTCAAACTTCAGAGGTACAGAAATCCACCAGCCTCTGCCTTCTGGGTGCTGGAATAAAGGCACATGCAGAACTTTTTTAAAAAAATATTCTATTGAAATTAAATTTATTAAAACAAACAAAACTCCAGAAAACCTAGCAATGGTGATGCACATCTTTAACCCCAGCACTGGGGAGGCAGAGGCAGGCAGATCTCTGAGTTCAAGGCCAGCCTGGTCTACAGATCAAGTTCCAGGACAGCCAGGGCTACACAGAGAAACCCTGTCTGACTTGAAGAAAACAATAACTAAATCTGCTTAACTGATAACATAAAAACTGAACGTTAGTGGGCTGTGCTCATGAAAGTGTCCTGCAAGGCCCGAGTCAGGTTTAGACTTCTCTCTCCTCAAACTCGCATCATTTCTTAAGGTCTTTTCTGTCAAGCTGTTGATTTTATTTAAATTACGTGTATGCCTGTGTGTCTGCAGGATCTCTGAGGGAGCCAGGAAAGGAGGCCAGGTTCCCCTGGAGCTGGAGTTACGGGCAGTTTTGAGCTCTTGATGTGAGTGCTGGGTACTGAACCCCAGTCTGCTGCAGGTGCCGGAAGTTCTCTTTCTGCTGAGCCATCACTTCACCTCTTTCTTTCTTTTTTTATTTTTAAATAATTTATTTTGTTTTGTGTGTATGTGTGCTTTGCATGTGTGTCTGTGAACCACCTTCATGCAGTACCCATGCATCTCCTGGAACTGGAGGTGGCTGTGAATCACCATGGGGTGCTGAGAATTGAACCTGGAACCTCTTCTAGAGCAGCCAGTGCTCTTAAGCACGGACATCTCTCTCTAGCCTTTTATTTGTAAGTAGGTAGCCCAGGATGGTCAGTGCTTCATACATCACTGTATGTAGCTCAGGCTAGCCTCACACTTTCTTTTTTTCTTTTTTCCAGAGCTGGGGACCGAACCCAGGGCCTTGCGCTTGCTAGGCAAGCGCTCTACCACTGAGCTAAGTCCTCAACCCCTAGCCTCACACTTTCTGTTATCTGTTCTAGCCTTGGAAGTGCTGAGATGACAGGTTTGTGCCTCCTCAGTGCTGAGGTGACTGACAGGTGTGTGTCTCTGCAGTGCTGAGGTGACTGACAGGTGTGTGCCTCCTGGGTGCTGAGGTGACTGACAGGTGTGTGTCTCCACAGTGCTGAGGTGACTGACAGGTGTGTGTCTCCACAGTGCTGAGGTGACTGACAGGTGTGTGTCTCTGCAGTGCTGAGGTGACTGACAGGTGTGTGTCTCCGCAGTGCTGAGGTGACTGACAGGTGTGTGTCTCTGCAGTGCTGAGGTGACTGACAGGTGTGTGTCTCCACAGTGCTGAGGTGACTGACAGGTGTGTGCCTCCACAGTGCTGAGGTGATTGACAGGTGTGTGCCTCCTGGGTGCTGAGGTGACTGACAGGTGTGTGCCTTTGCAGTGCTGAGAAAGTCTGAGAGGATAATGAAACAGCACACTTGAATTTGGTGCCCTGTGCACAGGTTGAGGCCTCCATAGGGGTTTAATGAGGGCCTGAACTGATCCTGACCACTAGAGGGCACACTGAGAACAGCCTTTCTGCCTCCCTTGTTTGTGATCTGAGGCCACACTTCCATGTCTCTGGCTCCAACCCTAAACAGAGTCATAAACTAAACCCTTCCTCACACCCCCAATTCAGTTTTTCTTCCTGTGCTAGTCCCACCCATCCCCCCCCCACCATTTTTTAATGTTTTTGTTGTTGTTGTTGTTTCTTTGTCTTTTGTTTTTGACACAGGGTTTTTCTGTGTAGTCTTGGTTGTCCTGGAATCACCCTGGAGCCTTGAACTCACAGACATCTGATTGCCTCTGCTGTGGGGCACCACCACTGGTCTCCTCCTCACCCCCTTATGGAGCATGGGCTATCCTTACACTTTCTTTATAGCCAAGGCTGGCCTTGATCTTTTAATCCTCCTGCCCCCACCTTCAAAGTGCTGGCATGACATGCGTACCCACCATGCCTAGCCTGGTGCTCTCGCCCTCTCTCTTTCCGAAGAGTAAGTCACACACTCACACCAGGGTGACTCACTCCAGACTGGCCTCAGGTGAGTGAAGACTGAACAATTTTTTTTCATCCTTGTAAAATATATTAAGTTGTGTCTGTGTTATGGATGGGGTGAGTGGATGCAGGTGACAGGTGACAGGTGACAGGTGACATGGGAGTGCTGTCACATCTGGCTTTTCCATGGGCTTGTGGGATCGGAACCCAGTTTACCTTCATGACAAATGTCTTTTCCCACTGAGCCATCTCCTTGGCCCTGATTTAGAAATTCTATAGACAGAACTTTCTTCTTTATTTTTTTACAAAGAAAATATTACACCAGGCATTGGTGGTGCACACCTTTAACCCCAGCACTTGGGAGGCAGAGGCAGGGGGATCTGTGTGAGTTTGAGGCCAGCCTGGTCTACAGAGGGAGTTTCAGGACAGTCAGGGTTACACAGAGAAATCTTGTCTCAAAATCAAACAAACAAACAAACAAACAAACAAGCAAACAAGCATCAACCAAAAACAGTCAAAAACTTGCTGAACCCTGTCTAAACGACGTAAAAGAGAACACACAGAAATAACGAAGACTCAGCAAGCCATTCTGTGCCTCAGTTTCCTCTCCTTTCCCTTTCTTATCTATCGATCTCTGTGTGTGTGTGTGTGTGTCCAGTTTCAGGAATGATTCTCATCTTTCAGAGGCAGAGTGTCCTGTCTCGGCTGCTGTGCTGCGGACTGCCGCTAGGTGGTGATCTCGAGCTTCCAGGAGCGGCATCTGACTTTGGCTCCCACCCTGCATTACATTAGTAATGAAGGGATTACGGACATACACTTCAGCATCCAGTTTGCTATCCCCGCCACCCCCACCGATCTCCATCTGTCTGTGTGTGGAGATCAGAGGACAACCTGCAGAAGTTGTTTCTCTCTTACTACTGCGTGAGTCCTGGGAATTGAGCTCAGGTCCTCAGGCTTAGTGGCAAGCACCTTTACTAATGAGCCATCTTGCTGGCCCAGAATTTGGCTTTTTTTTTTTTTTTAAAGATTTATTTATTATATATAAGAACTGTCACTGTCTTCAGACACACCAGAAGAGGGCATCAGATCCCATTACAGATGGTTGTGAGTCACCATGTGGTTGCTGGGATTTGAACTCAGGACCTCTGGAAGAGCAGTCATTGCTCTTAACTGCTGAGCCATCTCTCCAGCCCGAATTTGTCTCTTTTTGTGTGGCTTCTAGGATTGGAGTTTAGTTGTCAAGCTTGCTAAGCAAGGACTTCAACCCCCCAAGCCTTCCTGCCTATCCCTCCGTTCTCTGCTTTTCTATGAAGTCTGGCCCTGTGGTTCAGGCTAAACTTGAGCAGTAAATCCTTGTACCTCAGCCTTCCAAGCAGGTGCTGGGGTCTGTGGAATGCAGGTTGGGTTTACGAGACTGTATGTGAGCACACAGGCTCCTTGGGCTCACGCACACATGCAACACACAGTCAGACACCCACATGTATACATGAATGAAAATAATCTCTAAAATCCCACTAAATACGTGGGAATACAAAGACACAGACAGTCTCATGCACAGGATAGTGAAACAAAGGGTATTTTAAAAAAAGATTTATTAGGGGCTGGGGATTTAGCTCAGTGGTAGAGCGCTTACCTAGGAAGCACAAGGCCCTGGGTTCGGTCCCCAGCTCCAAAAAAAAGAACCAAAAAAAAAAAGATTTATTATTTATTTTATGTATATGAGTACATATGTAGCTGTTTTCAGACACACCAGAAGAGGGCGTCAGATCCCATTACAGATGACTGTGAGCCTCCATGTGGTTGCTGGGAATTGAAGTCAGGACCTCTGGAAGAGCAGTCAGTGCTCCTAACCACTTAGCCATCTCTCCAACTCCCCAATGACATTTTTAAACAATGCCCGGTGGCCACGAGGAAGGCGGAAGCCATGACTTTGGATGTGGCCCCAGCCTGCTGAGACCATCGCCAATATTCAATGCTGGAGACTCCCACATAGGGCTTTGCCCTGTCTCCTCTGGCTTTGCCTATCTTGGGGACATGGAAGGACACATGCTCAGTCTCAAGGTCAGGGAGGCCAGAGAGGGGATTTCCAGGCCTGGAGAGGCCAGATCCTTTGTTTTAGGGAACTAGCTTGCTAAGGTCAGCCATTGAACCCCGGTTTCCAACAGCCGCAGTTTGTAGAAGCTTCCAGCTTGCAGGGCAGCCGCTGTGCTGAGCTCTGACTCTCATGGCCATGGCAGAGACAAGGAAAGTAAGGGTAGGGGTGTTGATATCACCTTGGCCATGTTGGAGGAGATGTTTGTGGATAGAGCTCTGGTCAGGTGTGACAGGCTTGGTGTCTTCGCTCCTGTGAAATTGGGAGGGGGCTTCTCATGTAGCCTAACCTGTTTTGTTTTGTTTTGTTTTGTTTTGTTTTGTTTTGTTTTTTTTAGTGCATTGTAGCTGTCTTCACACATACCAGGAGAGGGCATTGGATCCCATTACAGATGGTTGTGAGTCACCATGTGGTTGCTGGGATTTGAACTTAGGACCTCTGGAAGAGCAATCGGTGCTCTTAACCAATGAGCCATCTCTCCAGCCCCCTGCCCAGGCTGGTCTTGAGCTCAAAGTTTAAGCAGCAATAACCTTGACCCTCCTGCCCCCACCTCCAGATTCTGGGATTCGGTGTGATAGTCTTCTGTGTGGGACCAAATCCACTTCCTTACCTTTACAAACTGAACTTGTGAGTTTCACCTGGGTGTGTCCTTCTAAGATGAAACTATGTTTCTTTTGTCTCCAAGCCCCGCGCCCTAAATTTGATCCTGGGACCCACACAGCAGAAGAAGGCAGCCATCGGCTGTGTGCTGCACACTCTGACCTTCACATGTGCACAGAGGCAGGCCTGTGCCCCAGCCCCACAATTAAACAAGTGTAAACTCTTTCTTACCAAAAACTACATTTCCCTGCATGCTTAGGTGTGGCAGTGTGAACAGTTCAAGGTATACAGTGCACGAGTTGTAGCTTTGAAGAACAAGGGCATAGACTTTCTGGGGGTCCTTTTTAAAACATTTATTTATTATTTTTAACTTTCTGTTGTATCCATTGGTTTATTTTGTGTGTATGTACACATGTGTGTGAACAATGCCACAGTAGGTCTAGGTGGACAAGTTATAGGGGTGGGTTCTTTCTTTCATCCACCTGGGTCCTGAAGAGTGAACTCAGGGCTTCAGGCTTGGGAACAAGTGCCCTTACCCTCCAAGCCATCTGGCCAGAAATGCTTTAGTTTTGACTTCTGGACTTTGAACGGGCATTGCTTTTCCTGCCTCTGCCTACTGGGAGGGATAAGCCCACCACCACACGGGCTTTGCTTCCCTTTCTCTTCCATTTCCTTCCTTCCTTCCTTCCTTCCTTCCTTCCTTCCTTCCTTCCTTCCTTCCTTCCTTCCTTCCTTCCTTCCACCCTTCCTTTTTTCGTGTGTGTGTGAGGGGGGGTGTAAGGGAGAAGGGTTGAAGTTCTGTCACAGAAGTTCTGTCTCTGTGTAGCCCTGACTAAACTTCAACTAGCTCTGTAGACCAGGCTGGCCGGCCTCAAACTCAGAGATCTGCCTGCCTTTGTCTCCTTAGTGCCAGGATTAAAGGCATGCGCCACCACATCGGCCTTCTTAAAGTTTACTTCATGTTTTTCTGTCTGTGTCTTGTCTGCATGAATTTCTGTGCATCACATGCAGTGCCCATGGAGACCAGCAGAGGGCACCGGATCCTCAGGACCTGGAGTTATAAGTGTAGTGCGCCACTATATTGGGTACTGGGAATGGAAGCCGAACCTGAGTCTTCTTGAAGAGCAGCAGGGGTTCTTTACCTCTTGAATTATCTCCAGCCCCTCCTATATCTCGCAGTAGGGCGTCACTGTTGTAGCCCAGGCTGACTTCCACTCATTGTCCTTCTCCCTCAGCTTTTAGAGCTGTGAGATTATAGGCTTGAGCCAGCAAGCCCCGCTAAACTGCTGTTTGGGGGCTCGGGTGTTGTTTTGTCACAACCCTGGAATTAAAGCCACAGTGGCTGTGCACAGCAGCACATTTTTGTGATCCTAGGGCTTGCTGGGTGGAAAAGAGACCACCCCCCCGCCCCGCCCCGGCTCAACTCCCTGTCCACCAGCCCCATAATCCTCAGCTATGCCCTCACCTCAGACGCCATCTTCTCATTCCTCTGAGCTCAAAGACTGGACAGTACCACTCAGAGACCGCCTCAAAGCCAGCTCTCAGCCAGGTACTGTGGCCCAGCCTGTAATCCCAAAATTCAGGACGGGGAGGCAGCAGGATTGTGAGTTCAAGGCCACTCTGGGTTACATTGAGAGTTTCAAGAAAGGAGGGGAAGAGCAGGAGCGGGAGGGGGACGGAGAGAGGGAGAGAGACCGTTTCTAGGGTGGGTGGGCACACAGTGGTACACAGCCTTACAAAGACACAGGTTGGAGGACCACCCCCCTCTTCTTTTCAGGATGAATCCTCCCTAGAGCTTTGGAGGGAGCACCACCCTGTGACAGACTTCAGAACTTTTTTGCCCTCCAGGGCAGAAGACAAATTTTTGTTTCTTGTCTTTTCATTTCTCTCTCTCTCTTCCCCTTTTTTAAATTTTTTGATTGTTTTGTATTTTTGACAAGGTCTTATTATGCAGGCCTAGGGTGGCTTGGAATTCCCCATGTAGCTAAGGTTGATCTTCAACTGTGGTCCTTCTGCTGCAGCACCGTAGGGCTGGGCGAGCTGAGCGAGCTGAGTGAGCCGGCTCACCTTCTCCTCATTTGAAGGCCCCTGGTCTGGGTCTTGTTTGTCAAAACTGCAGAGAACAAGTATGTGCTCCAAGTCGGATGGCTACTGGGACATGCAGGGCCAGAAACACTGGCACAGGGGCCTAAGTACACGCCAAACACACCCGGTCACCAGGTTAGGGGCCCGGGGCACACCGTCATACCACGGAGTCATCTACAAACCCACACGTCTCTCAGATCACTAGGCTGAATAGAGACCTCGCAAACATCCAAAGCTTCAGCCAAGCGTGGAGCCTCATCCTGTAATATCAGCATTCAGGAGCAGAGGCAGGAGGATGGACAGTTCAAGCCAGCCTGGGCTACATAGTGAGACTCCTCCCCAATCCACAACAAAACCAAGAACAGCAGAACGCTGGCTCATGCCTTTAAATTCAGCTCTTGTGAGGCAGAGACAGAAGGATATCTGTGAGTTCAAGGCCAGCCTGATCCACACGTGAGTTCCAGCCTGGGCTACACATTTAGGCCTTGTCTCAACACCTCTCCCCTCCCCAAACAACAGCAGAGAAACTGGAGACAGGTCAGTGGCTGAGACTCTTATTGCTTTGTTAGGATGCATCCAGGTTTGGTTCCCAGTACCCACGCCAAGAAGCCCACAGTCAGCTGCAACCCCAGCTTTAGAGGATCTCACACCCTCTGGCCCTACAGGGCTCCTATAAACTCATATACACACATAAAAATAAATCGTGTGTTGCCATGTGTCTGCAAGTCTATAATCCCAGGACTTTGGAGTTGGAGGGTCAAGAGTTCTGTTTTATCCTTGATCATGTAGTGAGTTAGGGGCTAGCCTGTGCTACATGAGACTCTGTCTCCAAAAAAAAAAAAAAACCCCAAAACTTAACAAAATTAAAACAAAAAGCAAAACTGGGGCTGACTGGAGATGGTGAGATGGTTCAGTAGGTGATGCTACCTCTGAACTGGGTAATCATTTATGTAATTCTTTTTTTTTAAGATTTATTTATTTAATGTATATGAGTACACTCACTGTCTTCAGACACACCAGAAGAGGACATCAGATCCCATTACAGATGGTTGTGAGCCACCATGTGGTTGCTGGGAATTGAACTCAGGACCTCAGGAAGAGCAGTCAGTGCTCTTAACCACTGAGCCATGTCTCCAGCCCCATTTACATAATTCTTATCCTAGAAACCAGGCTTGTAAAAGATAGGATTTAGGGCAGCGTCTCTTTGGTGCGGTGTTGGAGCCTGAATTGTGGTGCGTTCGTGTGCAGGAACCTGCAGCCCAACTTTGTAGCATGAGGGTCGTGCATTTGGTGTTGGTTTTGGAGACTGGATTATTTGGTGGAAGTTGAGTTTTGCTTTCCAAAGTTGTGGTTGTGCTCTAGTGTTGCAAGGGAAACTTGAAGGTTGTGTTTGAACTGCCAGTGTTCCATTGGCTGCAGTTCTATCACAGGCTCAGGATTTTAACTCAAACATATTTGTAATTGGGAGGAAGGCTCTGGCGGGTGGAGACTGCGGCAGGGTTTGCGAAGGGTTGAAGAGGCTATGGAACCTGTGGGGTCATTGTGGCCGGGCTTGCCCACTCCAGCTGCCGCTCCAGGAAATGCATATAGAATTAATATGGATTTGGAAGATTGTTTTTACACTGTTCCTTTGCATCCTGGTGATTGTAAAAGGTTTGCACTTAGTGAGGCTGCTTGTAATTTTGGAGAGTCCATGAAGTGATATCATTGGAAAGTTTTGCCTCAAGGAATGGCTAATAGCCCTACATTATGTAAAAATTTTAATGTAAAAGTTTTAACACCCTCTTATGAAGCTGTTGTTGTGTTAATACAGAATTGTAGGATAGAATCATGAAAATGTTTTGTGAAAGAACCTGATGAAATGTTCAAACCTTATTCCAAACAGCAATTAAATTGATTATTGCAGAATACTGATACTCGGCCTATTGTATGTGCAAAATTTTAAGGCAAATTTGATAATAATTATCCAAAAGACAAGTTGTTACAATTTTCTTCTACACATGCTTTTGTATTTCCTATAAATTTACACATGCAGCCCATAGGAAATGTGCTTACTGTATTTACAGACGGCTCGTTTAATGGGAAGGCAGCGTATGTCATTCTCTTGAGTTCCCCCCTGCTTCAGCACAAATATTGAACTCCGTGCTGTAGCCACTGTTTTTGATTTTTTTTTGGGGGGGGTTCTTTTTTTTCCGGAGCTGGGGACCGAACCCAGGGCCTTGCGCTTCCTAGGTAAGCGCTCTACCACTGAGCTAAATCCCCAGCCCCCGCCACTGTTTTTGAAATGTTGAAAAAAATCAAGCTTTTAATTTGTATACTAATAGCCAATATATAGCTCGTGGTTTACAATTGCTTGAAATTGCTCCTTTTTAAAGATACTGCTAATTCTCAAATTTTGCAATTATTTATACAAATATAACTTAATTTAAGAGGATGAACTGTTACTTTATAGGACATTTAAGAGCTCACACTGGATTGCTCAGACCCCTTAGTAAGGGCAATGCCACAGCAGATCTCCACTCCAGGCAGATCATAGACCTTACAGGGAACAATTCGCCAAGCAATCCCATTCTTTGCATCATCAAAATAGTAATAGCTTGAGACAACAACTTGGTATTTCTAGAGAATGTGCCTGTCAAATCGTAAAGACTTGTCCTGAATGTCCTCAGTTTCTTCCTGTTCCACATATGCTGGTAATCCTAATCAATTAGGGGAAATGGATGTTACCAATATTTCTGATTTTGGAAAATTAAATTATCTACTTGTGACTATCGACACCTTCTCAGGCTTTCTCTTTGGTTTAACAGGAGAAGCAACTAAAAACGTAATTAGTCATTGCTTAAGTTGTTTCTCTATGCTTGGTGTTCCAAATCAGATTAAAACAGATAATGGAACTGACTATTTCGGTCAAGCATTTGAGATGTTTTGTAGACAATTTAATATTAGCCATATTACTGGGATTCCTTATAATTAACAAGGACAAGGTATTGTGGAACTTTGACATAATACCTTCATAAAATAAAAAAGAGGGAGGTAGATCCCCATACACCACACAATTAAATCATATCCTATTTATTTAAAAAATTTTAAAATTTGGGTGTCAAGGAATTCTCTGTTAAGTGTCTATGGCATGCTACAACTCAGCATACTTCTGCCTAGGTGAAATGGAAGGATCCACTTACTGGCACATGGCATGGGCCTGATCAGGTATTAATATGGGGAAGAGGGCACGCTTGTGTTTTTTCTGCAGGATGCTGCAGGAGCGTGCTAGCTGCCAGAGTGACTGGTGAGACATGCTGATGCCGAGTGCCCTGACAATGGTGACAGGGAAGCTGTATTGGACGTATGTTCCTGACCCACCTTTGCTTCCCTGTATCCCAGACTGGACAAGCTGCCTTGCCTCGAGGTTTTAGACCTTGTGGGATAGAGAGCATGGAGACTGTGGAAACTGCCTTCAAAAATTAATCAAAAAGAGAAATTATAATGACTCTTCTCTTTCCTTTAATATGACCAGTTATTCTTTTTTTTTTTTGGAGCTGGGGACCGAACCCAGGGTCTACCACTGAGTTAAATCCCCAACCCCATGACCAGTTATTCTAATTCAATCATGGACTGGTCTAGAAACCAATCCAACCATTATTTCATATTTTAATTTTATTATATTATTTTCTCCTTTATTGGTTTGTTTATACAATGATAGCTAGGTACCTATGATATTTTGTGCATATTTAATGTTATATTTGGTTTTCAATCTTGATCTATGAGTGAATAAAATATTCCATAGAATTCTCAAAAAAAAAAAAAAAAGAAACCAATCCGATATTGGAAATAAGTCTGATTCTGGACATTTTCAGAGACATATTTGGAAGTTAGCTGCAGTTCTTTTTTTTTTCAAAGATTTATTTATTTATTATTTATAAGTACATTGTCACTGTCCTCAGGCACACCAGAAGAGGGCATCAGACCTCATTACAGATCGTTGTGAGCCACCACGTGGTTGCTGGTATTTGAACTCAGGACCTCTGGAAGAGCAGTCAGTGCTCTCAACCACTGAGCCATCTCTCCAGCCCTGGCTGTGGTTCTTTATGAAGATATGTTAGCAGTAGACAGAATTGGGACAGGATCTGGATTTCAAACCAGTATGAGTGCATGTGTTAAAGCTCCTAATCTTTTGTTAATTGGCCATGTTGAAATTACTTTTGTGTCTTCTACAGTATTTAATGTAAGTTGTGTTGACTGTACACCTTTTAAATGTGTTTACTGTGTTGAAATCCGGCATGTCTGTTATGGTGGTCTGTGAACCAGCTTTTGTTTTATTGCCTGTGAGTATCACGAGACCTTGGTATTATGGGAAAAAAAAAGCTACAAATATTGGAAGAAGTGAGTCAGGCTTTAAGCAGAAGCAAGAGGGCAGTGGGCTTGATCATTGCTGGTACAGCAGTTCTGATTACACTAATAGCTAGCACCACAGCTTCTGTAATTGCTTTGACACAAGAAGTTAAGACGGCTACTTTTGTTAATCATTTAGATAAAACGTTACTGCTGTTCTGAGTATTCAAGGGATTTAGACAGGTGTTTGGAACAATGGGCTAGTGCTCTTCATGATTCTGTTCCTCACATTATTGAAGAGGAGCTTCAGAATTTGAGAGTAAGAGGCCACCTGGAGTGTCATGGAAATTACTAATGGATTTGTGTCACTTCTAACATTTACAGTGGCAGTCACTATAATTGGGAAAAAGTTCAAAGACACTCGCAGAGTATCTTGCATAATTCTAACAGCTCTCTGGATGTTTTAACTTTGCATAATGCGATTATGAATTTAAGGAATGCTGCTCCACTGAGTCTTGATGCTGTGGATACTGGTGATAAAATCATTCATGGCCTGAGGTCAGTATTTCCATCTTGGTCAAGGATAGACTATATAGCTTGGTCATGCTGGTCCTTCCTGTCCTGGGAATACTTTTATTCCTGCCCGTGTGATAAAGCTTGCCTTTAACAACACTAATATGTTAGCTGCCAAAATACATGGCTTGAAAGTAAAAATGAATCCCCAGATGGAATCATTAATTTAACAGGCTGGCAGCCAATGATGGGTAAGATTCTGCACAGAGCCTTACCAACCTAAGACAGAAGTGCATTGCTTTTAATAATGCATATTCCATGATGGGTAAAGAAGGCATTCTTGTCAGAACAACCCAAGTCAGGCGCAGTCTTGTTTATGAAATAAAAAAGGGGAGATGTGGAGAACTTTTGGGGCCGCTTCTAGGAATTCGGCAGGAATTTGATATCAGGCTGGGACAATGAAGCAGGCTCAAGACAAATACAGCTGAGGAGTGTATTGTATTCCTTGTGTCTGGATCACCCTGAGAGACCCCTAGACATGGTGACCACGGACTTTGTTTATTGCCTTGATTTTTGCCCTGCTTGTTCCTTGCCCACTTTGTTTATGCATTAAGGACTGACCATATTCTTTGTCTGTACCCAGAGTGATATAAAAGTGGACTGGAAAATTTTAAACTTGCCTCAGCCTCAGAACTACCTAGGGTCATGCTACAGTGTTGTCTGATTGTCTTTTTCTTTTTGATCCTTGCTTCTGCCCTGGAGGACCTGTTGACTGACTGAGCTGGCTTGGTCAAACAATTACGATTATAAGTATGTATTAGAAATACTAGGGGCTGGGGATTTAGCTCAGTGGTAGAGCGCTTGCCTAGCAAGCGCAAGGCCCTGGGTTTGGTCCCCAGCTCCGAAAAAAAGAACCAAAAAAAAAAAAAAAAAGAAATACTAATATATAAGTATACTATAATTGTATAATATATTATATTATGTAATCTATAACATACACACATAATATACTAATATTGTATATTATTTAGATGTATATATATTATACTTGTAATATAATTGCACATAAATTGCAGTATTCCTCAGAAACACTCACAGCCAGAACATTCTGGAAGCCTACAGCATCCCTGAGGAAGATCTCACAATGTTCCAGTAACTCACATCACCACCAAAGCCATTACTAGTCCCAGGCCCTTTCCCCCAGCAGAATATGCTACAAAGTCACTCAGTAGGCAAGCAGGCCTGCACCCACAAGCCCTTGGTTCCACTCCTGGTTATGACAGATCCAAAGCAAGGAATATGATACAAAAATAGTTTATTACAAAAGAAATCTGACCCAAACCTAATAATTTACATCGTGATCAATGTCCTCCCAATCCCCTCTGTTCCTCCGGGTCCGTCGGGGTAGAGGATGGCAGAGGAGGGGCTGTCCTTTGGTTCCTCCACTCAAAGAATCGAATATCTAGTGGATTCCAGAGAGGGAACCTTCGTGCCTGAGATTAAATGGGGCTTAGAGTCCTGGGCAATGGGCGCAACTGGGAGTATCTGTGCTCAGTAGTATGTGCATGTGCCTTGGTGCAAAACCTGGTCCCGAAGACTGGGCGGGGGAAGCAGAACAAGGTCCTCACAGTTTCCAGAAGAGTGGTCTCCACAGGGCAGGGAAGCCCTTCCTCATGAGTCCGGGTCTGCTCCCCCATCCGTCTCAGCTGCTTCCTGGAGCTGGGGAGGGGGCTACGGGCCGGCCAGGGCCTCGGAGGACCCCTGGGAAGGGCAGGAAGGCAGGTGCAGATGTTGCAGGAAGGAAGTAGTTTTGGGGAGTCATGGGGAAGCTTGGAGCATCCTTCGGGGGAGACAGCGAGGGTGAGGAGCTCGGAGAGGACTGGAGGCCTGTGGAGGGAGATCAGGGTTAGGGCAAGGAGAAGCCAGATAAACTGCCTGTAGGGTCCTGAAGGCTCCCAGTTGCAGACTCTCACCATTGGAGCTGAGACGGCTGCTGCTCTCAGGGGAGTTGGTGGCACTTTGGTCTGGGGATGGATCAGGCTGTGACCCTGAAGCAGCCCGAGAGGCCTTTCCCCTTAGGATATCAATGACCTGTTGGAAAATGTAGGTCACCCCAAGGCCATTTCAACCTTTATTCATTCTTTCTTTCCCTCTCTCCCCTCTGTCGACCAAAGTGTTCAGGTAAGGATGTGCAGGCATTTCCTTTCCTTTGTGACTCAGTTTCCCCTAACAGCCTCCCTTCCAGGCACTTTTGTTACCTTGCCGGCCTAAGCTCACGACCCTCCCCAGGCCTGCGCACACCGGCGGTGTCCGGCCCTGTGCTCTCACCCTGCGGCTGCGCGCCACCATGAGGGGTGTGTCATTGTGACAGTTCTTGAGGCCGCTGTCAGCCCCGCTGCGCACCAGTGTGCGCACCAGAGGCAGAAGCCCGCGGCCAGACGCGGAATGCAGAGCCGAGCTGCCAGAGTACATCTGAGCGTTCACGTTTGCGCCGTGCTGTGGGACGGGGAAATTCGAGTCAAGAGCCACGTGGGCCAGTGGCCTCACTTGGCCTGGGGTCAGTTAGGTGAAGGGGACGGACAGGTGATCACAACTGGGGCTCACTCCAGCAGCCAGACCCTGAAAAGATTCTGGACATGGGGCTGGTCAAAGATGACATAGGTCTGTAATCCTAGCACTTGGAGAGTGAATTCATGAAGATCAGGAGTTCAAGGTTGACCTGAGCTAAAAAGTGTGTTCAAATCCAGCCTTGGCTGCATAGGACTCCAAGGAGGGAAGCTAGGAGAATGCCACACTCTCCCAGTCTCTAGGAGAGACTGCCGTCCAGTTATGCAAGGGAGGAAATGGTCCATGGTTCCAAACGGCAGATGGAATTAGTGCGGGAGGGCAGAGAGAGGGTGAAAGCCAGAAGCAGGGTTAGTCTGGCTATCCCAGTGTGAAGCCGAGGCTGGCAGGGCAGCTGGGGAGGAACGGACAAATTGGCAGCCCAGGAAGTAAATTAAAAGATTTGAAAACCAGCCCTGTGTGCTGACAGGCGGCATCAGGTAAAGGAGTCTGCTGTCAAGACTGACCTGAGCTCCAACCCCAGGGTCCCCGTGATGGAAGGAGAGGACTTCTGATTCCTACACACTGTCCTCTGACCTCCACACTATAGCTAACCAAATCTGGTTTTTAAAATGGGACAGGTGTGGTGGCATACCGTTTAATCCCAGCACTTGGGAAGCAGAGGTAGGAAGATCTCTGAGTTAAAGGCTAGCCTGGTCTACATAATGAGTTACAGGACAGCCAGGGCTATGTAGTGAGGCATTGTCTCCAAAACAAGACACCCAAAACAAAACAAAACAAAAATTAAAAGGTAGACTTGAAGGATAGAGATGGCTCATTGGTTAAGAGCCCTGGCTCGCCTTCTAGAGGAACGGGGTTTGAATTCCAGCACTCACATTGCAGCTTACAAGTGTTTGTAATTCCAGTTCTAGGGGATCTGATGCTCTCTTCTGGCCTCAGAGGACACTGAAGGTACCTGGTGCACAGACTTATATGCAGGCAAAACATCCAGGTACAATCAAAAAAGAGAGCTGGATGGTGGTGGTGCACACCGTTAATCCCAGCACTTGGGAGGCAGAGGCAGGTGGATCTCTGGGTTAGAGGCCAGCCTGGTCTACAGAGTGAGTTGGATTGCATGCTAGTCAACTCTATACAGTAAGACCCTTTCTCAAAAGCCAACCAACCAACCAACCAACCAAACTTGAATTGGCAAGTGAGAGGCTGAAGGGAAGAATCCGAGTCAGAGGCAGAACAGTAACCAGGGTCTGAATTGGAAAATGGGGTCCAAGACAGGGGTGGAAGTGACAGCCGGACTGGCGCCAGACATGGAAGAAACCAAAGACAGGAACTAACCAGCAGGAGCAGTTGCACCATGTTCAGGCTGTTGTTCTCCACAGCATGGATGAGTGGGGAGCGGCCGCTCTTAATATCCTGCGGGAGAACAGGTGTCTCAACCTCTCTCTGAAGGCTCTGAGCATCCCTCCCTTTGGTCCAGCCTCCAGCGCCTTAAATACATGAACATTCTGCCACCCTGGCGCCTTTCGCTAGCTCCGCCTCCTGAGCCACACCTCCGTGCGCCAGTCCACGCCCCTCACCGCCTGCCTCGCTGGCTCACCACTGCATCGATGTCTGCGCCACGCTCCAGGAGCAGCAGAACAGCTTCCTGGCACCCGGTGTTCACGGCCACGTGCAGGGCAGTGAGCCCTTGAAGGAGGGGAATCCATAGTCAGTCAAGCCCCGGCTTGGGCTTGGATGGTGTCAACCTCACCTTATCCTCTCTGGGGACTCACCTTCATAATTGCGAGCCTCCAGGTCCACAGAGCCCGGGGTTGCGCTGTCTAGCAGGGCCTGCAGGCAGCTGGGGCTTCGGTGCTCGCATGCCAGGTGGACTGCAGTCTGACCGTGGCGATCCAGGGCCATGGGGCTGGCACCAGCTGTCACCAGGAGCCGGACTATATCTGGTAATGTGGTGATCACAGCCAGGTGGAGCGGGGTCTGGGGAATAGTGACCATGAGGGATCAGAGTAAGGTTGTACCTTTACCTCAGGCCTTTTGAATCTATGGATGCAAGCCTCTGACATCTTTCTCAAACCAAGACAGTCAGAGACCCTTGCATCTTCCCCAGAACCAAAATCTAACCTCAATAAAGCGTTTCTTTTCTTTTCCTTCCTTCCTTCCTTCCTTCCTTCCTTCCTTCCTTCCTTCCTTTCTTATTTCTTTCTTTTTTTGGTGGGGGGAAATGTTGGGAGGAAGGATGTCAAGTAGCCTATGGTGACCTCAGACTTGTTATGTAGATAAGGATGGATGACGTCAAATTCTTGAGACCAAAGGAGTGAGCTGCCACGTCGATTTGGTTGTTTGTTTTGGTTTTAAAAATGTATTTACTTGGGGTTGGGGATTTGGCTCAGTGGTAGAGCGCTTGCCTAGCAAGCGCAAGGCCCTGGGTTCGGTCCCCAGCTCCGAAAAAAAAAAAAAGAATAGAAAAAAATGTATTTACTTTGTATGCGTGTGTGAGAATGTGTATGCCATGGTGCACTTGTGGAAGTCAGGGGATAACTTGTAGTGAGTTTTGAACTCAGGTCGCCAGGCTTGGCGGCAAGCACCTTTACCTGTTGAGCCACACTGCCCCACAGTTTCTTTTAGGACATGGCTTTGCCATAGTATAGATCAGGCAAGCGCTCCACTGCGCGTGCTCAGTTCATATTTACTCTCCCAAATGCTGGATGACAGACATATGTCACCATGCCCAGCTCCACTGCCCTCTTGTCCCAGGATGTGGATGCTGGCTCCCCATGCATCTCTCCTCTGGGGGACCCCTCCTTCCCAGGAACAAGAACCTTAAAGCCCCAGTTCCCAGCCGCCTCACCTGTCGCAGGTTGTTGTGGACATCGACTTCCCTGTTCCCAAGCTTGAAAAGGCTGAGAATTCGGTAGACGGCCGTCTTGTTATTCTGGACCACGGCAATGTGGAGAGGCCTGAGGGGACAAGGGGACAATCGTTGGGATTAGGGGCTGGTCACCACATCGTTCAAAGTGCTGGGTGGGATGCTTTCAGTCATTTCTAACCAGCTGGGGACAGCCCAAATTGGCTTTCTTGGACATTAATTACAGGCCCCACTCCCACCTCCCTGCCCCTGAGCTCTCTGGCCTGTCAGACCATCACATCAAAGCCAGAAGAACATTTTCAGATATGCTTTCCCCTCCAAACTGCTCACTTGATCACAGGTCCCATGTGAGTTAGTCAAAACTGGATATTGTTTGGTTTCAGTGGTGCTAGGAACAAAATCCTTCTACTGGCTAAGCAGGGGAGTGAATGCTGAACCACCTCCCTGACCCCAGCCCCTCACTGGGGGATTCTAGACAGGGCCTCTACCACTGAGCCACACCTCCAGCCTCTCATTGGGGGATTCTAGGCAGGGGCTCTGTCGCTGAGCCACGCCCCCAGCCCCTCATTTGGGGGATTCTAGGCAGGGGCTCTACCACTGAGCCACGCCCCCAGCCCCTCACTGGGGGATTCTAGGCAGGGGCTCTACCACTGAGCCACGCCCCCAGCCCCTCACTGGGGGATTCTAGGCAGGGGCTCTACCACTGAGCCACGCCCCCAGCTTTCAGAGGATTCTTTTCCTGTCAGGATTTTAGTATATAACACAGCCTGTCCCTGATCTCACTAAATGCCCCAGACTGTCCTCAACTTTAAGATAATCCTCTTGTCTCCTGAATGGTAGAACTACAGGTTTGAGACATCATAAATGTGGGTGTGGGTCTACCTATGTAGCTTAGAGTGGCCTCAAATTGGCGATCCTCCTGCCTCAGCCTCGCAAGGGCTAAATCATCTTGTCCTCTTCCATTTCCTTTGACAGCCTCTCCACACTCTCTTCCTCCTGCTCTGGACACACCAGCCACACTTACTTCCTGGGGCCTTTGCACAGGCTCTTCGGTGTGCCTGGAACAGTTTCCCTCAATATCTACAGGGCTTGCCACCCTCACCCCTGCCTCTGCTGGGGCACTGCGGCCGACCCGTGCGCCCTCTCCTCCCGTCTGCCACAGTGGCCTCCATGTTGCTCTCTGTGGCTTACTGTGCAGTTTGCAATCGTTTTCTGTCTCTCCGTCAAAATAATGTGGGCTCCACTGGGCCAGATGCCATCCATCCCCTGTCCGGAGCCCAGGAGGCCCTGACAGAGAACACGTGTGCAGGGACTAAAGGCATCTATCCCAGTGGTCACCCTTGGTGCTTCCTGACTTTCCCCAGCCTTCCCTGGGCTGCAGCTTCCTTATCTGGGAAGTGAGGCATGCGAGCTCATTGTCAGGTCTCCGCCACACATCAGGTTCAGCCTTCCAGGGCTGTCCATGGAGTCAAAGGAGAAAAGGTTTTTTGTTTATTGAGACAGGGTTTCCCCATGTAGACCAGGCTGGCCTTGAACTCACAGACATTCACCTGCCTCTGCCTGGGATTAAAGGCTTGTGCCACCACTGCTCACACTTTTAATCCCAGCTCTCTTGAGGCAGAGGCAGGAGGATCTCTGTGTTTGAGGCTGCCCCGGCTCACCTAGTGAGCTCCAACCCAGCCGGGGCCACAGGGTGAGACCTATTTCAGAATAAAATAAGGAGGAAAGAACCATGTGGGATGTGGGTCTCAGCCCTGGAGCTGGCTTCAGCAGTATAGAATGTCCTTAGAGTGAAGGATCCGTTTCCCAGCTCCTTGAGGCCTTCCCTTTTCCACAGCCTGACAGTCATCTCTACTGGAGAGAGCTACTTCCTCAGCATCAAGTCCTCTGGGGATGGAGGCATCTGTGGTGCAATGAGGCCCAGGGACAGTCATTGTTCCAATCTTCCAGTCCCTCATCTAGGAAGGCCACATTAGCTCCACCATTCAGTGGGGCACCAGACACCTCAGCACCCTCCCCACTGAAGCACCTGCTCTCTTCCGAGGGATCCCAGACTAGAATAACCATTTCCAGCTGAGGGCAAACAGAAGGATCACATCTGTACATGGGGACAGAGGGAGACAGGCTGGCCGCATGCCCTTAGCTTTATGTATTTGCAAGTCCTGATGAGCATGTGTCCTGTGTGTGCATGTGCACACATCGCTGTCTTCCCCCATGCTCTCTCTCTCTCCACTTTACTTTTCTTTCTTTCTTTCTTTCTTTCTTTCTTTTTTTTTCTTCCGGAGCTGGGGATCGAACCCAGGGCCTTGCGCTCGCTAGGCAAGCGCTCTACCACTGAGCTAAATCCCCAACCCTCCACTTTACTTTTCAGTATGTATTTATTTATTTATTTATTTATTTATTTATTTATTTATTTATTTATTTATCGCTCCATAGACCTGGCTGGCCTTGAACTCAGAGATCCACCTGCCTCTGCCACCCTAGGGCAGGATTAAAGGTGTCCACCCCTATACCTGGTTTTGTTTCTTTGCTATTCGTAGATGCAGGCCTCCCTGCATGACTTACTGTGTGTGCCTATTTTTGGCGTCAGAACATGTGTGGAGGTCAGAGGACCTGCAGAGGTCTTCTATCTCCTCCCCTTATGTTGGTCCTGGGGGGACTCAAACTCAGGTTTGATAGATCACCTGCTCTCTAAGCCGCCTCACCAACCCCTCCGCCATAGTGTTTTTTTTTTCCTTGTGTGTGACGTGCATGTGTCTTTGTGCATCTGTGTGGACACAAGCCTTTGCACGTTTGAGCTCACCAGCGTGTGGACATCAGAAACTATCCTCCATCGCTCTTCCACCTTATTTTCTGAGGTGGATCTCATTGAACGGAGGCGATGTGGCTCTCCAGGTTCCTCCTGCCTTTCCCTTCCAGTGGTGAGATTTCATCTCTAGCTTTTTACTGTGGGTGCTGTGGTTCCGGGCTCCTCTACACTTGAGCAGCAGCAGCAGCAATTCAGGCTTCTGTATTTACTCTCTTAATCAGCTTCTAATGCACACGGACCCACCAAACGCCCACCCATTGAACCATCCTCTCATGCCTGGATGACCTTCGTTTAAAGTCTCTTTACTAGACAGACACAGTGGCTGTACATCTGAAAGGATGACGGGGAGTTCGAGGCCAGCTTGGGCTACATAGTGAGCTTCCATCATCAAAACAATGCTTTTGGAGCAGGGCGAGGATGGCATCTTTTATCCCAGAATTTGGAAGGCAGAGGCAGGTGGATCTCTGAGTTCGAGGCCAACCTGATCTACAGAGCGAGCAACCTAATCTCCAAAAACAAAACAGTCTTTGGCTTCAGTACGATGAGAGAGAGCCCCTGCCTAGAATCCTAAGGGCGGGGGGGGGGGGGCATGGCTCAGTGGTAGAGCCCCTGCGCAGAATCTAGGCTAAGAAATACAAGGCTCTAGGTTTCATTCTAACACACACACACACACACACACACACACACACACACACACACACGCTCATTAATGGCGTTTTCACCTGCCAGCTGCCTCTTACTAACCAGGGCAGGCAGGTACAGTGAGCATCCAGAATCCACAGATCACCTCCCCACACTATTCTGAAGAAGTGCTGAAATGTCGCGGTCCAATAGGGTGAGGGGGTGGTGGGTGGGTCCTACCGCCAGAAATGCAAACGGTGCTCCCTAGCGAAGGCCAGGGGCAAAGTACCTCCTGTTTGAGTTTGGTTTTCCTTCCCACAATAGCGCCTAAGGCCGCCGGGGCAGATTATGGTGGGCGAATCCCTGAGTCTAGATCCCGAAGGTGGAAAGCAGATTGGAATAGAAAATGCTAGGGGCGGGGTGGGAGGGTGGGGGGGGCGGGCCCTGAGTCCCCTCCCCGTTTGGCTTCGCTGCAGAGGGATGCAGCATCTCCTTAGAAGCGCCACCCGCTTGGCTCCCTCCCGTCGCGGGCGGGGTTAAGCAAGGGCAGAGGGAGCGAATGATTTCAGAGAAACCGTCCAGGCTTCAGTTCCCATAAACGCGCGGGCCGCAGGGGGTGGGGCGGGGCTGGAGGAAGTGGGGACGGGAGGGGCGGCCCAGCCCTCGGACTTCCAGTAACAGGTCTGCGGGGCGGGGCTGGGCTTCCTGCTCCCGGGGGAGGGAAGCCTGGCCAGTCGGGGATCTACCCAGTCACCCCCTGGCATCCAAACTTCCACACTTCCAATGGGGGAGAAGAGAGGCAGAACCCCAAGTTCTCAAGCCTGGGGCAGCTTCACTGGGTCAGCCTTCAGATGGTTCCTGGTCCCCCTATCCTGGTATCCATACCAAGGGCTTTCTTGGAATCTCAGAGATCCACTGTCATAAGTCGACGAGGACCCCAAGAGGCCCCCTCCCACGTCCCTTGGAGGATACAGGAACACAAGGCTCCAGGCTTTATTCCAGACCTTCAGGCATAGGCAGCTCCGCATTATTACAGCGTGTCGGGGCTCAGTTTGAGAATTTGCTTGCTTTCTGGAACATGGAGGCTAGTGAGGGCCAAGACCCCTGAGCCACCACCCCAACCCCAGTTTAACCTGCTATTCTGTTTTGAAATCCTGTATTTTTCTTTAAAATGCATGGAAGCACTCCCGTTTTGTTTTAAGACAGGGTCGCCACCCGCCAGCCTCAGTTTCCCTGGTGCTGCCATTACAGGCACACGGACCCCATCTCTTTCCCTATTCCCCTTGAAGACGGAGGAACCTCACACCCCAGTTCCAGCCCTGAGACTTTAAGGCATATACCCCGTCCCCTTTGCAGAAAGGTTTTCAGTCTCCCATTTCTGACCTCTCCGGGTTCCAGATGGCCTTAATCTGGAGCCCAGGCTAGCCTTCCTCCTGAACTTGCTGAGTATTACACGTTTGAGCCACACCACGCTGGCTTTTCCTGAGTCTTGCAAGCCCTCCAAGAAGTCAAGGCTCGACCAGAATCTCTGGGATCTAGACTTGAGGTCCCCTGCCCAGCTTCGCTTCCCTGCCTTCCCCTCCCTGCCTTCCCCTCCCCTCCTCCAGCCTGTGTGAAGTGGGGCTGGTGGTTCAGGCAAGCTGGGGCCAGGCCCGCTGCCCATTCCGGTAAGCCCCAGCGGAAGGGGTTAAGGTCGGAGGGAGCATCGGGAGGGGCAGGCTGCGAGGAGTGGAGGATGCTGACGTGGGGGAGGCTGAGCAGCTGGGCTGCGGTCAAGTTGTGCGGGAAGGGATTTCCCCGAGGCGGCAGCTGAGGCAGAAGTGTTTGCGTTGGGGGAGAGAGAGAGAGGAGGGGCTGGGACTGGAGACTGCACCCTGCTTACCAGACCACAGACGACAGCTCAGCCCTGAGGACAGATACAAATTAAACCATCTCAGCTTTTAGCCCCTGGGGTGGGAGGCAGCTAGAGTTGATTGAGTCCTTTAAGGACACTTTCTCTTGCTTGAACTCACGTGGTACCCAACAGCCTTCCCAGGGCGGCTCAGTTCAGACAGTACCTACTCAAGTATTGAGCGCTTACTGTTTGCCCAGCCCTGTTCTGTGTACCTTGTGTATACAGGGTTTTGAAAGGTCTATGACCAGGCCTGGTTTCCAAACAGAAACTGAGGTCCCACAACAGTCAAGCCAGCTATTGGGTCTTTCTCTACACCAAGGGACTTACTGAATTCTGGCTAGGTTTCCAGACTCCCTCCCCCAACCAATTCCCACGCGAGGGTTCTTTAGAAGTATTTTCAGCCAAATGCTAATCCCAGCATGCAGGAGACTGAGGCAGGAGGATTGCTATGAGTTATAAATTGGCCTGGGCTACGTGGTGAGTTCCAGGCCAATCTGGGCTACAGAGTGAGATCCTGTCTCAACTTAAATGAGAAAGCCAGACAAGGTGGTGCAGGTCTGTGATCTCAGCACTGGGAGATAGAAGTGGGATCAAAGTTGTCCCAGGCTAGGTTGTGCATTCTAGGCCAGCCTGGACTACGTGTGACCTCTAGGCAACAAAACAAAAACATTGTTTTTTATATCTCTTCCAAAAAGGTGCCTATTTAGGATTCCTATTTTTAACCTTGAGGGAAACTGAGGCACAGAGGACGGAGAGACAGCCAGCTGAGATTCACGCCCATGTTGATTGAGCGGCAGCAGTCAACTGCTTGGAATGTTCACGCTATGCTCCGCCCAGGCCTGAACCCTCCCTGGCTTAGCAGATAGCCAAGCGATAAATCAGAGAATTGGGAAATTGGCCATGACCATGAAGGAATGACGTGGACTAGAGCAGAAATTATCCAAGACCGTGGGGAAGTCGGGAGAGTGGAGCTTCCCTTTGTGTGAGCCCTGCCTCGAGTTTGTGAATGTGAGTGTGCTTGGACCCTGAAGGCTCGCCCTCCATCCAGGAACAGCAGTGGCTTCCGCGGGGCGGGGATGGGACCCGGGCCGCCCGCCCTGCGTGCTAGTCAAGCGAGCATTCTCAACTGTACTATATCCCCAGCCACTCCTTTTGTTTTCTCTAGTCCAGCCTCTACTTAGCCTCCCCAGAAGGAGGCTTACAGGTGTATACCACCACATGGAGCTCTAGATGAAGTTTACTGGACACATGACCTACGACACACCAGACTCCCATCTCACGTGTGTGTGTGTGTGTGTGTGTGTGTGTGTGTGTGTGACCTCCAGAAAATCAGCAGATAAAACAGTTCCCAGAGTTGGGTGTGGCGAAGAACACCTTTGATCCTAGCGCTCAGGGGGTGGATGAAGGCGTATCTATGTGAGTTTGAGGCTAGCCTGCTCTACAGAGTGAGTTTCAGGTCACTTAGGGCCACATAGTAAGATCTTGACTCAAAAATGGGAAAAGGGCTAGAAAGCGGGCTCGGCGGTTAAAAGCAATGGTTGCTCTTCCAGAAGACCCATAGAAGCTTCCCACTATCTATAACTCCATTTCCAGGGGGATCCGATGCCTTTTTCTGGCCTCCTCAGGCACCAGGCATATATACACAGTGCACAGAAACTCACAGGGACAAAACACCCATATACAAAAATAACAGTAAAAGAAATGAAAACAAAGATATATAGTTCTCATATTTGGATTATAATAAAAATTCTGAGAGGTTGGGGGCGTGGCTTCCTGTTAGAGCAGCAAGAACGGAGCATGTGCAAGGTTCGGTCTCCCACCCCCACAACCAAAAAGAAAAAAAGTCACTGTCCTTCTAACCGTATTAGCCAATGAGTGCCCATTGCCTGTAAAAGGAAGCTGTGAGCAGAGGAGAGGGTGCTGTTCAGTGTTGGCCGGCGGTGGCGGCAGAGCCTGATAGCCCCTTGTTGCGGAGGTCTGAGCTCCTCCCACACCCTGTCACTTACGTGTCTCCGTCCTCATCCACCCGGGTGGCCATGGCAATGTCAGCTGAAAGGGGGTGCTCCACGGGGCAAATCATGGAGTAGGGGTGAGTAGGCAGGTTCAGCAGCGGAAAGGGCGGGGCCATAGTCGGGGTAGAGTACATGGGCATCAGAGGTCCTGGAAGAGCAGAGACAAGCAGAGACCCGGATGAAGCCAACCCCACAGGCCTTTGTGCAGGGGGTCTCTCTCTTTGGGTCTTAGCATCCTCTCAGATGCCCTGTTTCCATTCTTATGTAGCCCGGGATGATCCTGATGCAGCTGAGGATAACCTCGAATCCTTGATCCCCCTGCCTCCATTCCCCTCCGTGCTGGGCTTATAAGAGCTGTATCACTTCATATACTATGAGATTTTTTTCTTTAAAAAAATAAATATTTCTTTATTTTCAAAGTGTGTGTGTGTGTGTGTGTGTGTGTGTGTGTGTGTGTGTGTGTGCCACATTTGTGCATGTGCCCACAGAGGCCACTGGAGGGTGCCAGATCCTCTTAAACTGGCGTTAACAAGGATTGGTAAGTCCTCACATGGGTGCTGGGATCTGAACTCAAGCCCACTGAAAGAACAGTGAATACTTTTAATGGCGGAGCCATCTTCCCTGTCCCAAGGTCCCTTTTCTTTTAAAGATTTATTTTTTTCTTTTTTTCTTTTCTTTTCTTTTTTTTTTTTTTTGGAGCTGGGGACCGAACCCAGGGCCTTGCGCTTGCACCACTGAGCCGAATCCCCAACCCTAAAGATCTATTTTTAGTTATTACTTTTAAAGGTTGTATTCACTGTTTTAATGCCCATGAATAATGCCTGAGTATGTACCACAGGCCTGCCTGACCCCCTCAGAGGCCAGCAGAGGGCGCTGCATCCCCAGAACCGTGAGCAGTCAGATGTGGATGCTGGGAACAAGCTCTAGTCCTCTGCAAGAGCCGCCAAGTGCTTTTAACCACTAAACCCTCTCTTTGGCCCCCACCTCTCCTTTGAAACATTGTGTCACTATGGAGTCCAGACTGGCCTCAAACTCAAGGAGATCCTCCTGCCTCAGCTTCCCAAGTGCTGAGATTACTACAGGCTTGCAGATACCGTGTTCGACTATCAGGTTCCATTAGCTCCTCAAACTTGGCCCTCAAGGTCTAAGACAATGTTCTTGTTTATACCCCTCTTCCCAACTCCTGCACCCTTCATCCCTCAACCCTAACCCCCATCCCTCACCCCAACCCCCATCCCTCATCCCTAACCCCATTCCTCATCCCTCATCCCTAACCTCCATCTCTTACCCCTAACTTCCATCCCTCATCTCTATTCCTTTCTACATCACATCTCTTCTCTCACAAATGTCTGACCTCTAACAGCAGAAAAGACCCTTAAGGGCAGAGAGAGCCCTGTCACCACCCAGTGTGGGACCTCAGGAATAAGACTACACTGAGTAATCTCATAGTTGAAAGAATAAATGATGAACTAATAGGGGTCTTGGGGTCTGGTGCATTGGGAGAGTCAGGAAACTTATCCCTAGAACCCTTTTGGGTGACACGGTTGGAAGGACCATTGCACGGATGGGAAAATGGAGGACAGGGTTCACATCAGACGGAGGAAGGCCTCCTGTCACACAGTGTCCTCCAGCTGAAGCATGGATAGGTAGAAGCTGGAGACCCTGGAGGGCCCAGAGAAACTCATCATCTCTGGGGTATTTAGCAGATAGTAATGTAGCTACTGCAGGGGATGCCCCTTCCTGGATATAAAAGTTGAGGAGAAGGGTATCTGGTTTCCTGCTCTCTGACCAGCTTTAGGGTTCCCTTTCTGAAGTCCTACCTTTCTAGGTCTCTGAATTCCTCTTGGACCTAAGTCCTTCAGTTTCTAACCTCCTCGTGTTCCCCCTCTTAGAACCCTCTGTCCCCAAACCTGCCCCCAGGGCCACCTGACCTAGGAACACTTGTGAGTGCACGCAAATGGCCTGCAGAATGCTGGCTCTGTTTGCTGACTCCTCCGCGTCTGCAAAATATTGGGGTCCTTGGGGCTCTTCATGTCATCGTGTAGAGTTGTGGCCCAAACACGGGGGTGCTCAGACCCAAATGCCTTTCTCTCAATCCCTATACCCCCTGAAACCTTGGTTCCCAAGATTTTAACCTACGGTATCAGCTTCCTTGGACCCCAGGTCTGTTTCTATTCATCTCCCCAAATCTGCTTACCAGAACCCCAGTTTCCAAGGCCCGAGTAACAATTATTTCATAGTCCTGAACATCTGGTCTCTCCCAGCCATTTTGCATCTCTGGAGTGAATTGGGACCCCATATCTGCGCCACTGGACACTGTCTTCTGACCTCCACCCCCAAGGCCATTTGACCCTTGGGCACCTGCCTGGGTGAGCCCCTTGGCACCTTCATGGCTGAGCTCCAGGGTTTCTCAACCTCTTTCCTAGCTGTCTCTGGGACACCAACTTCTACCCTGGAGTTCCAGCTACCAGAAACCCCATCTATTTGTGTCCTATGTTCTGCTGACCTTAGGTGGCCCCCACCCGGCCTTGACTCTCATGGGGGAGGCCACTCACCCTGGTAGTAAAGAGCCTCCGGCCTGGCCACGCAGTGAGGGGGTCCAGGGACAGCCGGGACGTCGCAGTTGCTGCGCAGGGCGTCCAGGGGTCCAGCAGGACCTCGCGGGGCTGCGGGCTCTGGAGACGCGGGACGCAGCGGGCGCTTGCGGAGTGGCAGCGCGGCGCCTGAGATGCCCTTGGGCCGGGTGCGTAGGTCCACGGGCCCCTCGTCCATGGCCCCCGCGGGGCATCGGGGCATCGGGCCGCCCGGAGACGCCGGGGCGTGCGGCGAGCTCAGCACGGGAAGGCGGTCTCGCCGGGCTGCGGGACTTCCCCTGCCGCCGACTGAACTGAAGGGACTTTTGTCAGTCCGGGCGGCGCCCGCCTCCCGCCTCCCCGCCCCCGGGCCCCCGGGGCCACCCGTCCGCCCCAGGGGTTTCCTGGACCCGTGTCTCAGAGGCGGAGCTCCTGGTCCCCACCCGCCACTCTGCTCATTGTGCCTCTGGTCCGGAGCTCTGGATCTGAGTCCTTGAGATTCCCACACTTTCTGTCTGTCTCTCACTTTGTTAGACTGGAGCTCATGTAGACCAGGCTAGCCTCGAAATCGCTATGTAGCAGAGGGTGGTCTTGAACTTCTGCTCCTCCTGTTTCCACCTCCTGAGTTCTGAAATGACTCCTGTACTACTGTGCCTTGATCTATCTATCTATCTATCTATCTATCTATCTATCTATCTATCTATCTATCTATCTATCTATCTATCTATCTATCTATCTATCCTTCCTTCTTTCCTTTCTCTTCTACCAGGGGTCACATAGCCCAGGCTACCTTGAATTTGCTATGTAGCAGAGGATGACCTTGAATTCCGGATCCTCCCACCTCCACCTCATCTTCCCTGGAACACTAAAACAAGCAAACGTTTCTGTTGACTGAGCGGGGGCTCCTGCGTGCTAAGGATCTTGCTTCTCAGCCCGTCCCCCAACCCCCCCCTGAATCTCTTGTCTGTGTCTGGCTATCGGGGTCTACATTTATGAGACTCCCCTCCCACTGGTCCCATCTTTCCTTTAGTGTTTCTGAGTCTTTCAACCAACCATCTCCCTCGGTCCCAACCCTGAAGTTCTTAGAGGCCCCAGGGTTCCTAGGGCATCGGTCTGAATCCTGAGCCCTACTTCCTCATGGGTGACCTTGGCCATGCTCTTCTCCCTCTGAGCCGGTTCCTTTTCGCAATGCTAGAGCCTAGGCTTGTGCACACTGCGCCCTCTCCCAGCCCTCTTTGCGTTCCATTTTAAGACTAAGCTGCCCGGCCTGGCCTTGCCTTTGTTGCCCAGGATGGCTTTGAACTTGAAATCCTCCTGCCTGTCTCTTGAGGTGGGGTGGAATCTGCACCATCAGGGTAAGCTCAGACTCACTCTTTGTGCACGAGAAAAGCCCAGCCCAGGGCAGGGACTGGTTCTTGGCTGATGCCCAGAATGTAGCCACCCTCTGCCTTCCTTGTCCCTCCTGATTCACAGGGCACAGGGTGGTTAGGGGTGCAGGCGAGCTTTGAATGGGTCTCCCTGTCAGGTCCCCAGCAACCAGCTAGAGGCCTCAGAGAAAAAAGCACCAATGAATCCCAGATGCAGAGAGAGGGAAGAGACAGATCCTGAGAGATGCAAGTGTAGATAGGGGGAGTTAAGAGTTTAGATCTGCAGACCTCAGCTAGGGCTCGAGGCCAGACACTTGTGGGGGGTTGGGGGTGCAGGTTGACTCCCTCAGCTTTCCCCACTTCCCTTCCCACCCCAAGGAGGGGCTGGCTGGTGGGGAACAGGCCGGGCTGGTTGGGGCCCTGACTCAAACGCGCAGGAGCCTAGGAGGCGGGGCAGAGGCTCCGCCTCCTCCGGGTCCGCCCCGGGGCGGGACACAGCAGCTCGGGGCTTTCCCGGACATCCCGGGAGGTGGAGCACACACTGGGGTTGAGTCCAGGTCACTGAGTCACAGGGAGGCGGAGGGGGGCGGGGCGGCTTTGTAGACAGAGAGGCAGGGGAATAGGCACCGCAGGCAAACCTGCCCAGAGGATTCTCAGGGTCCCCTGATTTTCTCTCTGCAGGTCCATGTGTCTCTACAAACCTGTCTCCTCATCCTGTTTCCCGACTCCTTTTTTTCCAGACAAGAAGAGTCTCTGTAGCTCAGGCTGGCCACGAACTAGGGACAATCTTCCTACCTCAGCCTCGGTGCTGAGATTACAGGCGTGAACCACCACCTCCATTTTTCTGTCCCTTTTAGTTTCTGTGACCTCCGTGGTGTTTCTTTGGGACCAAGAAAGTGGGTGTGAAGCCTGTGAATGGACTTTGGCCGGCTGGGGCCGCACCCAGGTGGATGGTTAACCTGGTTTGTGGATTCGAGGTGCCAGGTGACTTTACCACTTCCCATCGCCTTTTGTCTCCCTCCGGCTGCCCCACCCCCACCCCACCCCACAGTGTGCCATTAAGGTGAATCAGCTGATTTGAAGAGATCTGTGTTCAAATCTTACCTCCAAGCCACCTGGGGAGTTGCATTTGCCTGTAATTCAAGGTACTCAGGAGCTAAGGAAAGAGTATAGAAAGGTTGAAACTAGCCTGGGCTACAGAGTGGATTGAAGACTAACTGGGCAACTTGTGGACACTCTATCTCAATGATATAAGTCAAAGCCAAAATTGCTGCTTGAGCATGGTGGTGTATGCTTGGCATTCCAGCGCCATGGAGGTAAATTCAGGTGGGCTAGGACCAAGCCCAGCCTTAGCCACCTAGAGAGAACGTTTGAGGCCAGCCTGGGCTACGTGGTCCCACAAATGAAGAAGTGGCCAGTGAGGTGGCCTAACAGTTAAAGGTGCTAATCACCAAGCAGAATGACTTGAGTTCAGTATTGGGTCAGAGGGGACAACTGGCTCCCACAAGGTCCTTCGCACGTCTTGCCCCATGTGCACACACAAACACACTCTAAGTAAATGTCTTATATACATTATATATCCTGGGGTACAGCTCAATGATAAGGTTCTTTCCGGTCATGCCAGGCCCCTGGGTTCCTGTCCCCAATGACCTCAGTGACCTTTTCCATGAACTCAGAGTAGTCAATCTTCTCTCTTGAGACTTGGTTTGTTCTGGACAGCAGGGCAATGTCACCTCTGCCTGCCAGCATGGGAGGGGTGCAGTAAGGGGACAGTAAGGAATCAGCTTCTGATAGCCCACTCCTCTGGGTCCCTCAAACCCAAAGGTAAGGTGGAGAGCTCTGACCACTGTTTAACGAGGAAAGCTGAGGCTGGGGGCAGGGTTTAGGGGTGACTCTCACACTGCCTGCCACCTTGGTACAGGCAGGGCAGTGGCTTGACCCTTATTAGTCTGCAGTAGGTCTTACAAAGTGTACACACCAGACTCAGAGGTGCTGGAGAGGTGGTGTTGATGGTCTCCTGTGTGAGAATGGAAGGGGGACAGAAGGGCCTGGGGGGAAGGATCTATGGGAAAAAGACAGGGTCTAAGGGAAGAGGTGGGGGTCTAAGGGAGGAGGTGAAAGTCTAAGGGAGGAGGTGAGGGTCTAAGGGAAGAGGCGAGGGCCTAAGGGAGGAGGTGAGGGTTTAAGAAAGGAGATGAAGGTTTGAGGGAGGAGATGAAAGTCTAAGGGAGGAGATGAGAGTCTGAGGGAGGAGGTGAAAGTCTAAGGAAAGAGGTGAGGGTCTCAGGGAGATGAGGGTCTAAGGGAGGACGTGAGGGAGGAGGTCTATTTACAAGGGATTTTCAGCCAAAGTCAGTTGAGGGAGGAGATCAGGGGAAGCATGGCCTAAGGCCTTGTGTTTACTAATCTCCTATTCACATTTGCTTATTAACTTGCAGTGTGTGTGCCCACGGGTGCACAAGTGCAGAGGGCCGCATGCAGGACTGAGCTCTGCCCTTCCAGCCCTGGGTCCCAGAGATGGAACTCATGCAGTCAGGCTTGGCACCTTTTACCCATGGAGCTGCCTTACTGGCCTAAAGAAACGGCTTTTGAGGATCCCCTTAGGGAAGGTGGGAGGTTCTGTGCCTGTGGACCCAGCAGGGATGGAGGGAAGAGAGTCAGGCCTGGAATGAGCCCCGCCCTGCAGCTGTCTCTGCTTTCCCAGAAAGTTTAGCTGCTTAGGAAAGTCCCTGATCCCGCAGCAGCCTCCCCTCCAGTGTCGGGAATGGAGGATGTGGAACCAGGATGGCCTCCCCCCTCTTTCCCCCCTGGCTTCTTGAACCCCAGGCGGGGAGGACTAGGGTCTCCCCTCTAGGGTGCTTTAGCTTTTGAGGCCCCCACCCACTGGCAGGGGCAGCCCCTGGATGAGTCCCAAAAACTTCCCAGGGAGGGCTGGGAAGTCCTGCTTGGTGTCTAACCACTTTCCCTCATACAAACACCTAGCTCTTTGTTTTTTTTCCAGTCCTTCCTTCCTGTCTAGTGCACCATCCCTAGGTTCTCCTGGGGAGGAGAGGAGGGGAAAGAAACCAATCAAAGTACCCAGGAGAACAGTGGTAGGGGCCGGGGTAGAAGGCTGAACACCTGGAGGAAGGAACCTGGTGAGGCCCTCATCCTCTCTCACCCACATTAATCTGTTTGTCCCTCTTTGCTTCAGAGGCCTGGGTGCAGATCCTACAAACTGTGCTTTTGTTATGTGACTTCCAGAGAATTAAATGTCGTCACCCAGCCTTAGTCACCTGCAAAGTGGACCAATTCAAGAAAACCTGGTTTTCTTTTCTGTCTTTCCCCCCTTTAAAAAAAGTATGTGTGTGGGGCTGGAGAGATGGCTCAGTGGTTAAGACTGCTCTTCCAGAGGTCCTGAGTTCAATTCCCAGCAACCACATGGTGGCTCACAGCCATCTAGAATGGGGTCTGATGCCCTCTTCTGGTGTCTGAAGACAGCAACAGTGTATTCATATATAATAAATAAATCTTTAAAAAAAAAGATTTACTTATTTATTCTATATAAGTACACTGTAGCTGTCTTCAGACACACCGGAAAAGGGCATCAGATCCCATTACAGATGGTTGTGAGCCACCATGTGGTTGCTGGGAATTGAACTCAGGACCTCTGGAAGGGCAGTCAGTGTTCTTAACCGCTGAGCCATCTCTCCAGCCCATACCTGCTGTTTTTAATGTGGTTTTCCACAATTGAACTCAAGTCCAGTTCTTAGCAGGACAATCACTTTACTCTGAGCAACCCCAGCTCTCACTATAGACCAGGCTGGCCTCGAACTCAGAGATCTGCCTGCCTCTGCCTCCTGAGTGCTGGCATTAAAGGCATGAGCCACCACAGTTTGACTTATGCCTAGCTTTTTAAAAGTGTTTTGTCCACAACTGAGCTCAGGTACTGTGCTTGGTGGAGCAAGTGTTTTACTGACTGCAATTTCTCCCATCGATTGGCCTCTCCCCTGTCTGTCTGTTTGTTGGAGACAGGGTTTTGCTGTGTGGTTCGAGGTTTCCTTCCCCTAAGTCTCCTGAGTGGGCTTTTAAAATATTTTTAAGTTTTGAGATTTATTCATTCTCTGTATATGTGCCTGAGTGCTTTGCCTAAATGTGTGTGTATGTGCACCTTATACATGCCTGGTGCCTGCAAGAGGCCAGAACAGGGCACCAGATCCTTTGGAGCTGGAGTTACAGATGGTTGTGAGTCACCCTGTGGGTGCTGGGAATCGAATTCTGGTCCTCTGAAAGAGCAGCTTCATTGTTGTTCTGATGTAAGTTGCTATGTAGTTGAAGTTGGAACTCATTATGTAGTCCAGGCTAGACCCAAACTATGCCTTAGTTTCCTAAATGCTGGAGTTACTGGTATATATTGTCCTGTCTAGCCACACTGCTTGCCTTAGCTCTCACCCACGCAGCCAGGCCTCCTTGGCACTTTTTATGTACACAAATAAGACAGAAGGCCCAGCTCATCCTGGCCAAGTTCCCACAAGGGTCAGCCCACTTAATCTCTGCCACACCTTGTGAAGAAATTAATCTAATATTTCTGGGCTAATACAACTTGGGCTGTAGCTCTGTTGGTAGAGTGCTTTCCCAGAATGCACTGGGTTCCATCCCAGCTGCACATAAACCCATCAAGGTGACACAGGCCTATAATCCCAACATCTGAGAGGTGAGGGCAGCAGGATCAGAAGTTCAAGACCATCCTCAGCTACTTTGTGAAGTTCCAGGCTAGCGTGGGCTACACGAGAGCCTGTCTAGAGATGGAATGAAATAAAGTAGATTTTCAGTTGCAGTTGAGTCCCTGGTTCACACCACAAGGAAGTGAAAGGGTTCAGGTTTTCAGCATGGTTTCCTGTGTCTTCAGTAATGTCTCCAACGCCCTGAGCTGACCAAGTAGCCATCAGGTTACTTGAAGCCAGAAGGTTCAAACTATCCCTAATTCTCTGCCTTTACTCCTTGGGAAGGAGAGGTTTGGAGGGGGTAACTGAGGCATGGAAGGGTGAGATTGTGGGTTTGGGGACATCTACAGAGATCTGACACCATAGCCCACATCCGTAGCTTGGAGCAGGAGGGAGTTAGCAGGGGGACAGAGATGCCCATTGCAACAAGAGGGAATGGAGTTAGATTTCAGTCACATAAAGAAGAAAGACCCTAGAGCAGTGGTTTTCAACCTTCCTAACACTGCGACCCTTTAATACAGTTCCACATGTTGTAGTGACCCCTACCACAAATTGATTTCATTGCTACTTAATAACTATAATTTTGCTACTGATATGAATTGTAATATAAATATCTGATCTGCAGGATATCAGGTATGTGGCCCTTAGGAAAGGGTCATTCAACCCCCAGCGCCAGCCCAGGGGCTGCAACAGACAGGTTGAGAAACACCAGCCTAGAAGAAGAGGTCACAAGGACCCTCCTCTCCATGCTCCTGACTGGACATCCGCCCTGGGTCCAGTGCTTGCTCTCTTCCTCCTAGGATGCCCTGTCTCTCCCAGGGATAAAAGCAGGCCAGCTTCCTGGAGCGAGATCTGGACCTCTTGGCTCCTCCCTGGGGCCTTGGCAGCTGCCTGAGTCTCTGGCACTAGGCAGAGTCAACCCATCTGGGGTTTAGCCAAGGCTTAATCTTCCTTCTCTCTCTTCTGGCTGGATCTGCACGCAGGAGCTGAGTCAGGGCATTGCAACATCTGGCTTGTTCTCTCTTAGTCCTGGGAGAGTGACACCCAGTGTGCCCCTCCCCCAACCGCGTTGATCAGGGCAGAGGGACAGGGTCAGAATATGGGGAAGTTGGCACCTGCCCCTTGGCGGGTGGTTGGGTGTCTTGGACGGTTGGGTATAGGTCAGAGGGATCCAGGAGTTGGCGGTCAGGCTAGGGGATGCTTGTAGCCACCAGGCCCTCATCTGCGAATGAGACACTATCAAATCGGGTTGAGCCAGGCATGGCGCTGGACACCTGCTATCTCAGCATTTAGAAGCTGAGGTAAGAGGCTCAGGAGTTTGACGTCAGCTTTGGCCACGTAATAAAAGAACAGCTGGAAAAAGGCGAAGCAAAACAAAAGAAAAAAAAAAAACCAAAGAACCAAAAAAACCAGACCTACCATCTGCGCACCTGGTAAACCACTTGCCCTCTCCGAGCGCCGGCTTCCTCGCTTATAAAGTGGGGTAGAACATATGCCTTACCGGATGGTTACGAGGGTCAAGATGGCTCGGCCCCTCTCAGGACAAGCCTGGCACAGGAGAAATGCCAGAACATTCCCGCGATCCCAATGCGTAGAAGGCTAAGTGTTGGAACTAAGTGCATGCGCCATCACCGCCCCGCTGGTTACACTTATTTATTTTGCGTGTGTGTATATAGATATCCACATGTCACAGTACTCATGTGAAAGAGACAAGATGACTTTTGGGAGTCAGGGCTCCTTTCCATGTGGGTCCTGGGGATCGAACTCAGGTTTTTGGCTTTGACAGCAATACCTTTACTCAGTGTGCCAGCCCACTTCTGGTTCTGTACCTCATCAGTCTTGTTTGTCTGGCTCCACAGACGTCCCAGACTCCAGGAAAGCACAGGGTGCCACGTGACCTTCGGAAACAGGGCTCGGCCTTCTAAGCATCTGATCAACCTGGCCTCAGCGCCCAACCCCACCGCCCCGCCCCGTCCCCCAGTCATCTCGCGCTGGCATGATGACGCTGAGAATTACATGTGACATTTGGGAGACTAGGTGACTCGGCAGTTAAGCTTCTGGCATAGCTGTGCCTGGCACAGTGGCACCCACGGAGAGTATCTTCATCCTGCAGTGGGAGGATTCAGGGATCTGGGCAGTGTGGCCTCCGCTGCACCCTGCCTCATCGCTCCCTCCCAGTTTGTCTGGAAGGTGGGGTTGCTCCTTCTTCCTGGGTAGGGCCTGAGGAGATTGGCCGTGGAAACCCCCTGGGAGTCTGGCACGCTCCACTTCCAGGGACAATCAGTAACCAGCCGGTGTCGTGGCACCTGTGGGTGACAGGTAACAGGACTGTGCCCCCAGGGCAGCCACAGAACACACGGTCTGCTCCCAGAGAAGGTTCCTGCTTCTCAGATTCACCTCAAAGGTGGGAGGGGAAGCCCCGATTCTGGTTCATTCTGTGGGAGAAGAGAGAGAAAGGGCAAGAAAGAAGGTTCTGAGGGCGGGGGCTCAGTTGTCAGGAGTGCTGGGCTAGCATGCATGAATCCCTGGGTTCCGGCTTAAAAACCACATAAACCAGATATGGTGGTGTGCGCTTTAATCCCAGCACTTAGCTTGTGGAGGCATCAGAATCAGGAGTTCAGCGTCATCCTTGGCCACACAGCTAATCCAAGGCCAGCAAGGGAGTCAGTAAGATGTCTCAGAGGATAAAGGTGTTTGCTATCACACTCAAGACTTGAGTTTGATCCTCAAAAACCACATAGTGGAAGAAAAGACTCCCTCAAATGGTCCTCTGACTTCCACACTCATGAGGCATGAGTTGAACACACACGCCACACACACACACACACACACACACACACTCACATACCACACATACTCATACCACACCACACACACTCACACACAAACACTCAAACACACACTCATACACACATATGTACTCACATCACACCACAAACATACACACACCACACACATACTCACATTCACATACATCAGACATTCACACACCCAAAACTCACCCACACACTACCATTCACACACACACACTCAAACGCACACTCACACGCACTCACATCACACCACAAAAACACACTCTCACCACACTCACTTTCACACGTTCACACACTCATATTCACACACTCACACAAAACACAGTCCGTACTCACATCACACCACACACTCACACATACAAACACTCACAGAATGCACTCACATGCTTGTGCACACTTACACACAGTTTTGGTTTTTTTTTTTTTAAGATTTATTTATTTTATTTATATGAGTACATTGTAGCTGTCTTCAGACACACCAGAAGAGGGCATAAGATTTCATTAGAGATGGTTGTGAGCCACCATGGGCTGCTGGGATTTGAACTCAGGACCTCTGGAAGAGCAGTCAGCGCTCTTAACCACTGAGCCATCTCTGTAGCCATGGCTGTCTTGGACCTCGTTCTGTAGACCAGGCTGGCTTTGAACTCAGAGATCCACCTGCCTCAAAGTGTGCACCACTACGCCTGACAAAAATCTTTTTGAAAAAGGAAAGTTGGTTCTGGCCCACTGGGGACATAGACCTGTCTGTCATTCTGGCCCTCAGGAAGTTGAGGAGGGTTGCTAGAAGTCTGAGGCCAGCCCAGGCCACATAGCAAGATTGTGTCTCAGTTCCCCTACGTTCCCCTAAAATGAATTAGAGCCAGGCCTGGTGGTGCCTGAAATACCAGTACTCGGGAGGCGAGGTAGGACTAGACATGGTGAGTGTGAGGCTAGCCTGGACTACAGAGAGAGAGAGAGAGAGAGAGAGAGAGAGAGAGAGAGAGAGAGAGAGAGGAGAGAGGAACTGGGTGGTTAGGGCTTATACGAGTAACCCTAGCACGTGGAAACTAAGGCAGAAGCATTGCTATGACTTCTTTAAGGCTAACCTGGGCTACAAAGTGAGTGATGGGACAGCTATTTGAAAGGAAAAAGGGGGAGGGGAGAAGGAGAGAGGGAGAGAGAGAGAGAGAGAACACAAGAGGATGAAGGTAAACTATGAGATCTGGAAGAGAGTGAGCGCGCTTCCCCAGCGGTCAGTCTGGGTCTTGAGTCTCTCATCAAATTCGAACTCACAGGGTTGTACTGTTTGACTCCTCCATCAGAGCCTGTGAGAGCATGTCCAAGTTTTATCCCCAGAATAGGGCAAGGATTTGAGGATGCCATTGAACTTCTGATTCCTCTGCTTCCATATTCCTGGTGCTAGGATAACATGTTTGAGCAACCACAGCCAGTTTAGGACGGTTCTGGGGCGGGAACCCTTGACCCGGTGCAGAGCAGGCTCTACCAACTTTCCACTGCCCAATGGTTACTTTTTAAGCCTTGATTTGAGGAAACATGTCTGCCACCAGTCTGGCCATTCATGAAGTGAGGCAAGGCTCCACCATTAGACTAGGAGCCCTTTTCCCTTCCTTTCTTTTTTTTTTTTTTTTTTTTTTTTTTGGTTCTTTTTTTTCGGAGCTGGGGACCGAACCCAGGGCCTTGCGCTTCCTAGGTAAGCGCTCTACCACTGAGCTAAATCCCCAGCCCTTTCCCTTCCTTTCTTCTAGATTTATTTTTAATATTTATTTTTAATCTAGATTTTATTTTTCTAGGCTGAGACTCAGAATAGCTCTTTTTTTTTTTTTTTTTTTTTTTTTTTAAAACCTAGATGTGTCTATGGATGAATACCACATGTGTACAAAACCCTTGGTGATCTGAAGAGGGCACCAGATCGCCTGGAACGGAAGTTGTTGCTGGATGGTTTTAAGCTGCCAAGTGGGTACTGGGAATCAAACATGGGTCCTGTGCAAGAGCAGCAAGTGCTTCTAACTGTTTAGCCATCTTTCCAGTCCTGGGGAGACCCCTCTTTAAACTTGTGTTTTTTTTGTTTTGTTTTTTTGTTTGTTTGTTTTCCTTTTCTTTTTTTCGGAGCTGGGGACCGAACCCAGGGCCTTGCGCTCTCTAGGCAAGTGCTCTACCGCTGAGCTAAATCCCCAACCCTAAACTTGTGTTTTAAATAACATTTATTTAGGGTATGTGTGTGTCTGTGTATGGCGGGGAGGTCAGAGGGCAAACTGGGGGTCCGTTCTCTCCTTCCACTCTATGAGGACCAAGGTGGGAATTCAGGTTCCTACGCTTGAAGGTAAGCATTTTTATCTGTTGAGACATCTCACTGATCCCTAAAAGCCCCCATGGGACACTGTACGGGAAGTGGGGACAGCTACTTACCTTCCCTGAGCTTCAGCTTCCTCACTTGCAAAGTGGGTAGATCGGTCCCCAGCTCCGAAAAAAAGAAAAAAAAAAAAAAAAAAAAGAGGGCTCAGCCTCTCATGGCAGGCCTGGAACAGTCTAAGTTTCAGTAAAAAAGCGTTGTAGTGGAAAACTGTTATTCCAGCACTTGGAAGACAGGCTAAGGAGCCACACAGGGAGACAAGGCAAAACAGGAAGACAAACAAACAAACAAAACCCAGAAACACCGAAAGGGATGTGGCTAAGCAGAAGAACCCATGCCTAGAATCCCCCAGTGAGGGTCTGGGGACGTGGCTCAGTGGTAGAGCACTGCCTAGAATCCTCATTGAGGGGCTGGGGGCGTGGCTCAGTGGTAGAGCCCCTGCCTAGAATCCCCAGTGAGGGACTGGGGGCGTGGCTCAGTGGTAGAGGACCAGCTTACCGCACTTGCATGAGATCACAGCATAGCTCAGCTCTCATCAGAGAAGTTTCTTCTTGCAGTAGTTGGAAGCTATCACAGAGATCCATGACTGGTCCACAGTGAGAGACCGTGGAGCACTAATCCTTAATTTCGAAGTCTCCATCCAACCCCTCTGCTCAAGGCTTGGGGATCTATGAGGAAGAGGAGATGGAAAGATGTCTCTTGAGAGGCTGTACCAGACCATGACAAATATAGAGGCAGATGCTCGCAGCCAACCACTGAACTGAGAACGGGGTCCCAATTGGAGGAGTTAGAAAAAGGATTGAAGGAGCTGTAGGGGTTTGCAACCTAGTAAGAACAATACCAACCAAACAGTGCTTCCAGGGACAAACCACCATCCAAAGACTACACATGGGCAGACTCATGCTGCATATGTAGCAGAGGATGGCCTTGTTGGGCACCAATGGGAGGAGAAGCCCTCGTCCCTGCCAAGGCTGAACCTCCCCCTCCCCCAGTGTAGGAGAATGTCAGAGGGGGGGAGGCGGGAAGGGGTGGGTGGATGGGTGGGGGAACACCTTCACAGAAGCAGGGGGAGGTGGAGGGGATAGGGAGCTTATGGACAGGAAACCGGGAAAGGGGATAACATTTGAAATGTAAAGAAAAATATATCCAATAAAAAAAGAAAGAAAGAAAGATAGAGATGGAGATAGCAGATGACTCCAAGGAAATAGTGTCTTCCGGACACAACGGGGCAGTGACAGCACACACAAGACCCACACAGGGTTAAACCAGACAAAACCAAACCCAGCACTGAGAAAGGGAAGTGGGCACAAAGCCCCACCCCTAACCAAGCAGTTATTTCCAATTGATGCCTGCTGGGAGAGAAAAAATGGGTTTTCTCCAGAGGACTGTCACTAGGTACAGCGACCACATTCCAGGCAAGCTCCACTCCTGGGGAGAGTTGGCCAACACAAAAGGGATCCAAGATTTCTTGTTTTGTTTATGTATTTTTGACATATTGGGGGTTTTATTGGTTTTGGATTTTTTGTTTTGAGAGAAGGGGAATGAAGTTAGGTAGGTAGGAAGGGGGGGCACAATCTTAGAAGGCTAAGGAGATAGGAAATATGACCAAAATATGTTACATAAAAAGGAAATTTAGTCAAGACAGCTGGCTCACGCCTTTAATCCCAGCACTTGGAAGGCAGAGGCAGGCAGACCTCTGAGTTCAAGGCCAGCCTGGTCTACAGAGTGAGTTCCAGGACAACTAGGGCTTCACAGAGAAACTCTCTTTTGAAAAAAATTGTAATAAAAAATATTTTAGCCAGGTGTTGATGGGGGCAGAGATAGGAAGAATTTCTGAATTCAAAGCCAGCCTGGTCTACAGAGCAAATTCCAGGATGGCCAGGGCTACACAGAGAAACCTTGCCTTGGAAAAAACCCTTGGGCTGAAGAGATGGCTCAGAGGTTAAGAGCACCGACTTCTCTTCCAGAGGTCCTAAGTTCAATTCCCAGCAACCACATGGTGACTCACAACCATCTGTAATGGGATCCAAAGCCCTCTTCTGGTGCATCTGAAGACAGTGACAGTGTACTTATGTATAATAAACAAATAAATCTTAAAAAAACAAAACAGCCCATCTATGACTGTACCACTCTCGTTTCATTCCGTGGACTGAATTTTACATCTGGGATGGTTCATATATGTTCTATAAGTATTTGGCTGCATGTGTCCATGTACATCACATTTCTACAGCGCCCACAGAGGCCAAAAGGGATGATGGATTCTCTGGAACTGGAGTTCTAGAGGGTTGTGAGTCTCTGTGTGGGTGCTGGGAATTGAACCTGGGTCCTCTGCAAGAGCAGCCAGTGCTGATAACTACTGAGCCATCCCTCTGGTCCCCTAAGCTCCTTATCTCCTATCATCAGCTTCAGTATAATCCTTTTTCACTGCAGGGTAATATTCTCTTACACAGACATGTTCATATTTATTAACCCATTAATTAGTTAATTCACAAGCTGATGGGCTTATGGTTTGTTTTTAGTTCCTGACATTTGACCAGGGCTGAGTATGTTTCCTACAGTCCACACATTTTTTTCAAGACAGAGTTTCTCTCTGTAGCTCAGGCTGTGCAAGAACTCATTCTGTAGACCAGGCTGGCCTCCAACTCACAGGGATCTGCCTCCTGAGTGCTGGAATTAAAGGTATGTGCCATGATTGCCTGGCCACATATTTTTATAAAGGCTGTTTTTTATTTGTGTGTACCTGTGTGTCTGGGTCCCTGAGAGTGGGTGATCTATGTCCTTTGTGGGGAGGTCAGAAAACAATGTGCTGAGCTGGTGTCTTCCTCCACATGGGTCTGGCATGAGCCATCATTCACCTGCTAACAGGCATTCTTCTACATTACCCACGGTGAACTTGCTGGACACCACGTTGTCAAGCTACTGGCTTATCTGCCAGTGTTCTCACAGGGTGGAGTCAGGCTATACTTTGATCTCCAGTGTCTCCTGGGACTTATGATTGCTTCACATCCTTGCTAGCTCTGGATCCTTCAGATCTGTGAGTCATCTTAGTGTTAGCATATGAGTATGTGTGTCAGAATTTTCCCAGAGGTATAAGGAGCATTTCCTAGATCACTGAGAACACTGAACACCTTTTCCAGTAGGTCCAGTTAAACAAAGCCAATGGGAAGCTTGGCAATGAGAAGTAAATCTAGAGCCTTGGGCAAACTAGGCAGGTGCTCTGTCAGAGAGCCACAGCCCCTCACTGGGGGGATCCTAGGCAGGGGCTCTACCACTGAGACACGCCCCCAGCCCCTCACTGGGGGATCCTAGGCAGGGGCTCTACCACTGAGCCACATCCCCAGCCCCTCACTGGGGGATCCTAGGCAGGAGCTCTACCACTGAGCCATACTTCCCAACTGCCCCATGCCTGTCTATGCAAACACAGCTCTCTATGATCCCTGCATCCAGAAATTCATTTACTTGTCTTCATCCTGTTTTGTTCTAAGTAGCAAATGCAGTGGAGAACAAAATCCAGAACTCCTACTCTGAATCCTTCTCTAAGCTAGACTTTCATCCCTCAAAGAAAACAGAGAACCAGAATGCTGGAATCCATGTAACTAAAAGTCTTGGATTCTAGAATTCTTTGTTTTTAAGATTGTCATATGCAGAGCAAAAGAAATGGCTCATTGGTTAAAAATGAAGACGGCTTTTGCATGGGACAAGACATAGATTCCCAGCACCCACTTCATGCAGTTCACAACTATTTGTAACTTCAGCCCTGAGGTTTCCAATGCTTTCTTCTGGCCTCTGATGATACTCCACTCTCAGGCACCAATCCACACACAGATATACAAGTATGCATACTAAAAAACTAAATTTTATTTCTAAAAAAAGTATTAGGCTGGGGCTGGGGATTTAGCTCAGTGGTAGAGCGCTTGCCTAGGAAGCGCAAGGCCCTGGGTTCGGTCCCCAGCTCCGAAAAAAAGAACCAAAAAAAAGTATTAGGCTTGATCAGGTGCTGAGGTACAGACCTGTCACCCCAGCAACCCCAGAGGCTGAGGCAGGAGGATCAAAAGATCAAGGTTTGCCTAGGCTATAGAGTAAGATCTTATTCTAAGTTAGAACTGTTAATGAAGAGAACCTCTGTCTAGAATTCCCTAGTGAGGGGCTGGGGGCGTGGCTCAGTGGTAGAGCTCCTGCCTAGAATCCCCCAGTGAGGGGGTGGGGGCGTGGCTCAGTGGTAGAGCCCCTGCCTAGAATCCCCCAGTGAGGGGCTGGGGATGTGGCTCAGTGGTAGAGCCCCTGCCTAGAATCCCCAGTGAGGGGCTGGGGATGTGGCTCAGTGGTAGAGCCCCTGCCTAGAATCCCAGTGTACCCTAACATTGAATAAAACAAAAATATCTCAAAAAGGTAGGAATGATCCAGATTTCTTGTGTGTGAACATCAGACTTATCATGATCTTGAACTTGGTAAACAAAGAAACTTCATAGGTCTGGCCTCCTCGGTGGGTGTGGAATCTGAGATGTGAGGGCACAGGCTGGACTTCTGGTCTACTTTCCTCTTGTGCCCTAGCCACTCTTGCTTCCACTGTCCTCGGGCTGTCCTCACTCCTGGTCTCACCTGGCTCCTGCCTGCCTGGGCTTCCCTGCCCACAAGGATGGATTGTAAGATAGCTGCCCTGACCCCGATAGACAGCCAGAGAACGTGCATACTCCCATCCATACTGTAGCATCAGACACCTACCTCTGCTTGGACTCTTAGCTGAGGCCTCTTCTCTTTGCCAACCCATCCACACCCCTTGACTTCAGCCTCAAAAGCAGAGCACATGGCTCAGTGGTAGGGTGTTTGCCTAGCGCATAAAGCCCTGGGTTCCACCCTTGGCACTCCATACACTGCTGTAGTGCTGCTAGCCTCTAACCCCAGCAGTCCTGGAGGAGAAGCAGGAGTTCAGGATCATCCTCAGCTACATCTGAGACCAGTGGTGGCTCACATCTTTAATCCCAGCCTTCGGAGGCAGAGGCAGGCGGATCTCTGAGTTCAAGGCCAGCCTGGTCTACAGAGAAAGTTTCAAAGCAGCCAGGGACACACAAAGAAACCCTATCTCAAAATGAATAAATAAATAAATACATCAATAAATAAAACCAAGAAAGAAAGAGCCAAGTGAAATAACTATCAAAACATTAAACAAAAAAGAAAACAGCAGAAAGCAAACAAAAGCTCCAGAACCAAAAAAAACACAAAAAAACAACAACAACAAAAAAAAAACAAAACGGCAGAAATGTAGACTGTGTCTGTCAGACTATTAAAAAAGCCTTTTTTTTTTAATTTATTCATTTATTTTATGTGAGTACCCTCACTGTCTTCAGACACACCAGAAGAGGGCATCAGATCTCATTACAGATGGCTGTGAGCCACCATGTGGTTGTTGGGACTTGAACTCAGGACCTCTGGAAGAGCAGTCAGTGCTCTTAACCACTGAGCCATCTCTCCAGCCCCCTTAACAAGCCTTCTTAAGTGCCCTTGACTAGGTCAAGGCTAAGCAGATAAAGGCGCCTGCCACCAAGGCCAAGGGCGTGAGTTCGATTCCTGAAACTTCTATGACGGAGGGAATGGACTCCTGGAAGCTCTCTTTTGACACCGCATGCCCTTTGTGTGATCTAACCTCCTCTAACCAGTAAATAAATGTTAAAAAAAAAATTAAAGCAGCAACACACATCAATCCTCCTGTTTTTTTGTTTTTCATGACAGGGTTTCTCTGTGTAGCCCCGGCTGTCCCAGAACTCACTGAAGACCAGGCTGGCCTTGAACTCACAGAGACCTCTTGCATGCTAGGACTAGAGGTATGTGCCACCATGCTTGGTTTACAAAATAATACTCTTTAACTGTGGCCTGATGCCACCCAGTGTGACCCAGGATGGCTCTTCACTTTCCCAGGTCACCGAAGGAGTACAAGGAAGCAGCTGGGGCCCGGCAGTGCCAGGCACAGGTGCAGGCTCAGGTCCCACCCCTGCCTCCCAGGAATGGGTGGCAGCTGCTCTGGGCTCTGTGGACAGTTCCGCCCTAAAAACTCACAAGGCTCTTCTGTTTGGTTTGGACATATGTCCTGGACAGATCTACAGGACACTTGAGACATCTGTGCCGCCCACGCCCTCCTCTCCTTAGCCAAGATTCTGAGAAGACCAAGATATACCAAAGGGTCACAGTCCTGGTGGGAGAGAGGGGTAGCCAAGCTATCAGCTCTGCGGCTGAGACTCAGAATAGCTCCAGATTTCAGACCCTGTGACTCCAAACATGTAAAAGGACAAGCGAAAATAAATAAAAGTGCACTTGAGCTGGGCACAGTGAGGATGTCACAGCAGGGATCTCAGCACTTGGGAGGTGGAGGCAGAAGGATCAGAAACCCAAAGCTAGCCTGGGCTACATAATGAGTCTGAGTCCAGCCCCCCCCAATGGTCTGGGGATGTAGTCCTTTGGTAGGGCGCTCGTGTAGACACTGTAACCACAGAGTTCAGTTCCCAGCACCCCAAGACACAGTGTGGTGGTGCTCACAGGAGGGTCACAGGTCAAAGGTTATTCTTGGTGACTTAGTAAGTTTTGAGGCTAGCATGGACTACACGGAACTCTGTCTCTAAAAATAATAATAAAATAAAGTAAAACCGGCCAGACAAACTAAACTAAAAAACAAACAAACGCAACAGAAATGCAGTGGATTACGCCTTTAATCCCAGCACTTGAGAGACAGAGACAAGGGGATCTCTGAGTTGGAGACTAGCCTGGTCTACATAGAGAGTTCTGGGACAGCCTGGGCCACACAGAGAAGCCCTTTATTGAAAAAGAGGAAGATTCAAAAGGGAAGGCTAAGGGGTAATGGGAAGAGAAAGAAAGAAGCCCCTCTGGGCCCCTCGTGTCCCCTCATGTCCCCTTGTATCTTTGGACTTGGTTCCTATTTCTTCCTGGCTTCAGCTGTCCTGGAACCTGTTCTGTAGTAGACCAGGCTGGCCTCAAACTCACAGAGATCCGACTGCCTCTGCCTCCCAAGTACTGGGAACAAATGCTTCTGCCAACATGCCTGGCTTCTGTGTTCTATTTTGAGATTCTTTCTAAAACCAGAGCTGTTTCTGCTAGGCTGGCAGGCTAGTAAGTCCCGGGAGTCCGTCCTCACGTGCCTGCCCCAGCACTGGTCTAACATGTGTTCGCTGCTATACCCTGCTTTTCTGTAGGTGCTCAGGATACGATCTCGGGTCTCTGTGTTTATACAGCATGAACTTTACCCACTGAGTCATCAACACAGTGCCCACTGTTTATTTTGTGACAGGCTCACCAGGGTTCACCTTGATCTGTGTTCTTCCTGCCTCGGTTTCCTAAGTATCCCGAAGTGGACTACGTGCAGTGGCTCTCGTCTTTCCTAACATTGTGGCCCTTTAATACAGTTCCTCACATTGTGATGAATCTCTGAACCATAAAACTATTTTCATTGCTACTTCATAACTGTAATTTTGCTACTGTTATGAATCAGAATGGAAGTCATCTGGTGTACAGGATATCTGATGTGCGGCCCCTGTGGGAATCGAGGCCCACACGTTGAGCACTGCTGCTGCGGTACTGGACAGGAGTCCAATTTGGTGGTAATAGGCTTTTCTAGAATCCACCAATGAGCGGATGGGAGAGGGGTTGGATAGTAGAACCTTTGACTAGCAAGTGGGAGGCTTTGGATTCAATCCCCAGAACTGCAACAAGACAAAGAGGAAAACAGCCCAATATGATACTGGCCTTTCATCTCAGCTCTCCGGAGGCAGAGGCAGAGGCAGGGGGATCTCTGTGAGTTCTAGGCAAGCCAGGGCTACATAGTGAGACAGTCCTACAGAACAAAACAAAACAACAAAAATAAGCTTAAAAAATAAAAATGCAAAGGCCAGGCTGTGGTGGGAGGCAGAGGCGGCAGATGTCCGAGGCCAGCCTGGTCTCTAGAGAGAGTTCCAGGACAGCCAGGCCACGGAGAAACCCTGTCTTGAAAAAAAAAAAAGAAAGAAAGAAAAGGAAAGAAAAGAAAAAAAATTACAGATACTTAGGACGGAACATTCTGTGCAGGGGAGGCCAAGTGCAAGCTGTCTCTTCCCGACCTGGAGCCTTAACCATTACCAAACCAGATGTCCTCACTCCACAGCTGGGGAAATTGAGGCAAGGAGCAATGGGCTGGCTGGTTCAGGATCTCACACAGCGTTCGCAGAACTCATCATCCACAGTGCAGTCTCTCTTTCTCTTGCACCCTGGAGCTCAGTGCTGGAGGGAACTGAGTCTGGAGTAAGGGGAGGGGTGAAGCTCCACGTTTAAGGCCATAGAATCAGTAACGGGAAAAGAATTCCTGGAGCTGATGCTGCCTCCCAAGGATGGGTGTGAGACCTATGGTAGCAGGGGAGTCCCCGCAGAGACTTGAGGCTCGTCTCTCTTCCTATCTGCCAGGAGCCGCAGGCTTGGCTCCGGACTTTAACCTCCGGCTGGGGTTGGCGCCGGGAAGGGCAGGCAAGTGGCCCAGAGGCCGTCGGGGCAGAAATTCCCCTGGTCCTTGTGCCAGGGGAGTTACCCAGGGTGTGGGGCTGGGAGGCAGGTGCAGACAGGGGGTCAACTGGGCACAGAGGCGCCTGCGGCTTCATCTGCAGCTCGGTGGGGTGGCAGGGCTTCGCTTTCCCGTGCTTCCGTTTCCCTCTTTATAAAACAGGCGTGCTTCCTACCCTGGATATGAGACCCCCTCTCCCCCCAATGCCCCCTTACAGCTCCAGCCCAGGAGGGTTTCACAGGAGTATGGGGAGGTCTGGTGGTGACACCATGGGCTTCTTATAGTCTGAGTAAGAAGAAAAGTGCCCCATGCAAAAGGGAACAGATCCCTGTCCTCTAACAGGTCAGGGAGCATGGGCACGCGACTGGGGAGACCGCAATGCCCTGCTCAGATCAGAACCACCTTTGTAGCGGAAGAGGCTCGGCAGGCGGCTCACTGGCGCCACCTGGAGGCAGCTACGAGCCAACCTCCCAACCACAGGCCGGGACTGAAGAAAGGCCTCTGGACCCACTTCCTGCGACCTATGCACAAAATCTAGTGGCTTCGCTGTGTTCAACCCGGTAGGCATCGAGGAGGCTCACTTCCGAGGCACAACCTATTGTGCCCTGTGTTCATTTTTCTGTGGCTCCCTGTGCCTTAGGGAGGAGTTCTCAATGGGTCACAGGGATGGCCTCTCTGAGTAACGACTCCAAGCTTCAGGAACTACGGGCAGATGGTAAACCGCGTCACTCTGAGAAGCTACTTTCAGACTTTGCAGAGGCTATTCCTTCTGCTTGGAACATCCTTTCTTCTTTTTCCCTTCTCGTTTTCTACGCACTTCTTCCAGAACCCTCTCTGATTCCCAGGTCAAGGTCACGATCCAATGAGACATGGTAATCACCACTCTCTCTCCACATATGTCCCCACTCCTGGAAGTGCTTATTGAATGAATGAATGAGTGAATGAATGAATGAATGAATGCACGTTGTGCCGAACTGTTTACACTTTAACCAGAAGAGCAGTGGGTGTAATTACAACACCTCAGGATTCTCCTTAGCCCTGGGCCTTCATATATACCCTTCCATCTCTAGGGAACATGTAGGCTGATTCATCCCATACTTAAGAGAGCCTTAGAGAGCTGTACCCCTCCTCCAGGAAGCCCTTCCTGACTACTCTCAGCTCCTACTGCTTCCTGAACTTCCCTATGTGCTGGGCCATGATTATCTGGGGGGACAGGTTTGTCTTCCGAGCCATAAGTCGGGTGATAGAGCCAGATCCTATTCATCTTAGAGGCCTTTGCCTCTAAGCTTACAGCAAAACCATCCTTCAGAGACGTGGGTTTGAATCCAGACTGCCTCTGTTGTTAGAATCTCCTTATAGACCTGTTTCTCACATGAGTGTCTTGGGGTTCTGGGAGGGGCATAAGAAGGTGAAGTCCTGATGTTCCCAGCTGGCCACATGCTGGGTGACTGCGGGTGACCTCCTTCCTCTTTTGGGGGCCTGGCTGGCTGGATGAATGGGTAACAGAGGGTATGTCAGCACACTCATCCTTTTGGGACATTCTGGGAGGCCACACGGGGCTTCCCGAGGTGGGAGGGTAGGGCTAGGCAGAGGGAAGAGGTGTCTGCTGGGTTAGGGGAAATCCAACCTTTCCCATCATAAACGAAGGATGGGGAAACAAACAAGGCAGCTCTGCGGGGCGGGAGGGGAAGTCGGAGAGAAAACAAGGCTTCTTCACAGATGGGTGAAAAACCACAGCCCACTTGACATCCACTTCCCTCCGGAGCCCCTGTGTCTCAGGGTCCAGGGGATGTGTGTCTTACTCTGTTCTCTGGTCCCCCCTCACCTGCTTTTCTGCTTTGTCTGGTAGTTGTTGGGCCTCAAAGTTTGACATGCCCCTGCCTCTTTTCTTCCCTTCCTGTGAGGCTGGTCTTCACAGGCGACTGCAGGGGAGCGGGTGGCATCCAAGTCATAGCTGGTCTGTTCTCTGCCCAGAGCTCTCCACAGTTCCCACCTTCCTCGGGCGACCGACCAATTGTCATGACTCCCACCCCTGTTTCACCCTCCTCTGTTCCACCCTCCTTGATATTCCTCTTGTTTTCTCCCCTGGGACATACTGGCTGTGACCCCCACCAGTCTCCTCCTAGCCGTGGCACATGCAGCGCCCTCTGTCGGTAACGGGCTTCCTTGCGGACTTACCTCTGCTCTTAGAGGCCCCACAGGTCAGAGGACCACTGACTGGCAGCTTCCAAGAATGGAGTGAGAGGCAGAATTTCTTCTCTGGAGCCCTGAGAGGGCATCTCAGGGAATGTCTTAGTTTTAGCTGTAGGGGACATATCTTAAGTCACCAAATTTGTGGTTATATGTTACAGCAGCAGCAGGAAACTCACGTACACCTAATTCTGTCATTATTGTTGTTCTTGTTGTTGTTGTTGTTATTATTATTATTATTATTATTATTAGTAGTAGTAGTAGTAGTAGTAGTAGTAGCAGCAGCAGCAGCAGCAGCAGCAGCAGCAGTACTGTGTCTGCACACACACATTGCGTGCTGCTTTGTATGCCAAAACTGCCATGTGGAGGTCAGAGGGAAACTTTCAGGATTTGGTTCTCTTCTTTCAGATTCAGTTCTAGGGACTGGACTCAGGTCTTTTGCCTTTTGCTGTAAATTCTTCTGTCAGTGGAGCCATCATGCCAGCCCGATTTGTAATTTTTCCATTGTACTAAAATGTTAGAGATTGAACTCAGGGACTCATAGTACTAGGCAAGGGCTCTACCACTGAGCCACGCCCCCAGCCCCTCACTGGGGGATTCTAGGCAGGGGCTCTACCACAGAGCCACACCCTCCAGCCCCTCACTGGGGATTCTAGGCAGGGGCTCTACCACTGAGCCACGCCCCCAGCCCCTCACTGGGGATTCTAGGCAGGGGTTCTACCACTGAGCCACGCCCCCAGCCCCTCACTGGGGATTCTAGGCAGGGGCTCTACCACTGAGCCACGCCCCCAGCCCCTCACTGGGGATTCTAGGCAGGGGTTCTACCACTGAGCCACGCCCCCAGCCCCTCACTGGGGATTCTAGGCAGGGGCTCTACCACTGAGCCACACCCACCCTCTAATGCATATTTTGAATGTCCTTGGCTGGGAGGCTGCTTCTCATCTCCTATCTAAATTCCATGTTCTTGTGTTTCTTTGTTCACGGCTTTCAAGATATCACTGTAATGACTTGTCTACAGACTTCCCTAATTCTCTGCTTCTTATTTGGGCTGCTGAGGCTGGAGACCCTGTTGCCCTCTTCAATACTCACCCTTAAACTTTACAGCTCCCATACAGACTGCACGGCCCACATGCAGGTCCAAGGTGCTTGCTTGCCCGCTCACTCACTCGCTCACTTTATCAAGTGTCTGAGGAGCACCAGTTGTTTTCCTGGCACTGTCCTTGAAGGTGGGCAACGCAGGTGGGGACAGTGTGTGCTTCCCACTCCCATGTACTCTAACCCCTTAAAGAAACTGCACCTTAGGGACAGAACCCATAAAAGCATAACTAAGGCTAAGTGGGCTCATAAAAGAGAAGCTCTACTGGGCAGTGGCACACATCTTTAATCTCAGTACTTGGGAGTCAGAGGCAGGTTGCTCTCTGAGTTCAAGGCCAGCTTGGTCTGCAGAATGAGTTCCAGGACACCCAGGGCTACAAAGAGAAGCCCTGTCTCCATTAAGTAAGTAAGTAAATTAATAAATCTAAATAAAAGTGGGGCTCTGGCTTGGTAAGGTTTGCACCTTTATCAGAGAGCCTGAGTTCTGTCCCATCTGCCTCTGTGTATCTCTCTCTGTGTATCTCAGAGAAGAGACTCCTGTGAGGCCAAAGCAAGATGGCTGCCTACCAGCCCAGACAGGAAGTCCTCAGGGTGCGATCTCCTTCACCAGTGTCTTGGTCTTAGACTTCTGGCATACTGAACCACTCACGCAGTTCTCTGTGCCTTGATGAACCTCAAGTTGGCCACCTTTGGCTATGGACATTCCTGTGACCAAAGACCCACTTCCAGCCTTACTTGGCCATTCTGTTAATTCTTGCTTTTTGGAGATAGTTTCTTTGGCAGCCCAGGCTAGCCTCAAATTTGTTTTGTAGCCGAGGATGACTTTGAAACTTGTGAGCCTACAGCTTCATTTCTGGAGTGCTGGGATTGCAGGTGTGCCCCAGCCAAAGAAAGTGGGTCTTTTATTTCAGGGTCTCACTCTGTAGTCCAGGTTAGCCCGGGGCTCAATTAAAACCTCCGGCCTTCTCCTCCACTGGAATATAGGTGTGCATCCCCTTTCCTGGTTTATGTGGTGTTGGCTTTGTGCATACTCGGCAGGCATTCGACAAGCTGTGCTGTATCCTCCAGCTCAATTCTTGGGCTTTCTTCCTTCCTTCCTTCCTTTCTTTCCTTCTTTCTTTCTTTCTTTCATTTATGTGGGTGTGTGCTCATGTCATGGCATGTAGGCAATGGAATACAGATCATCAGGTTCCAGAGCCAATGTGTGTACCCAGAAGCCACCTTGCTGTCCAGCAACCCCCACCAGCCCAATTCTTATGTTTATTTATTTGCTTTACTCCTCTGGGGTTCTGGGACGTAAAGGAGGGAGTGGGAGAAGTGTGAAGAGAGGGAGGCATTTCCGCCTTAGGAAGGACTCTGAAGCTGGGTGCCCCAGGAACACCTGTCCTGCCGGCATTCAGGAGGCCCTTCCAAGTCAGCCTGGGCTGTGTAGCAAAACTCTGCCCCCAGAGCACAAAACAAACCCACGGACATTCAAGAAAGGTCCAGTGCTGTCAATCGACCGAAGGGAGAAGAAACCTTAGCTCTAGAGGCTTTGATTTTCTCCTGTGAGGTGTTTGTGTGTGTGTGTGTGTGTGTGTGTGTGTGTGTGTGTGTGTGTGTGTGTGTGAAAGAGAGAGAGAGAGAGAGAGAGAGAGAGACAGAGAGAGAGAGACAGAGAGAGAGAGGGAGGTTGAACAAGAGCTCCCACCAGTTGTTGGCAGCTGCTGTGTGGCCCCCTCACTGGAGATTAGAATGGGATGCATGGGTGAAATACCTGTCTTGGCTCTGAAAGGTGAACAGTGGCAGCCGGGCGCCAGGCCCCTCCCCTCCCCTGCAGGCCCCACCCCTCCCCTGCAGGCCCCTCCCCTTCCCTGCAGGCCCCTCCCCTCCCCTGCAGGCTCCTCCCTCTCCTCTCCAGGCCCCCTCCTTGTCCTATTCCCTCCCCACGTTGGCGCTCCAGTCTGCAGAGAAAAAAAAAATGGGGTCAGGCTTCCTTCCTTTTCCTGGCTGGTCTCCACAGGCAACTGGGCCATTGTGTGTGTGGCCTCAAGGTCATTCCCTGTCCAGCCCAAGTCCACCTATGCACATGCTTGAGAAAGAGCATCTGGGGACAGGGCAGAAGGAGCTAGAGATGTGTTGGAGGTGCTCCCCCCACTCCCTGACCCTCCTCCTGTGCTGTAGAATCAGAAGGCTTGGTGGCCTCACTGGTGGTGGAGAACCAGTGACCTGTCTGGGTGGAGGCCTCAGCCTGAGGTATCCTGTGTGGTCCTACTTCTTAATTTAAAATTGGGACAAACTGCCTCTCCCCTTCTCTGCTTGGTTCCTGTCTGTCTGTCTGTCTTCCTCCTCCTCTTCCTCTTCCTCTTCCTCCTCCTCCTCTTCCTCTTCTTCTTTTTCTTTCTTCTTCAAAATTTCTGTATTTATTTTATGTATATGAGTACCTTATCTGTATGTATACATCTGCATGCCAAAAGAGGGCATCAGATCCCAGGATAGATACTTGTGAGTCACCATATGGTTGCTGGGAATTGAACTCAGGACCTCTGGACGAACAGATGGTGCTCTTAACCGCTGAGCCATCTCTTCCCCCTCTGCGTGCTTTCTTTGGGTTGCTTTGTTTTGTCTTGTTTTGCACAGGCTCTCACTGTGTAACCCTGGCTGTCCTGGAACCCACATAAGTAGACCAATCTGGCCTCAAACTCACGGAGATCCTCCTGTGTCTGCTTTCCATGTTCATTCTGGGATTAAAGGTGTGCACCACCATACCTGGCCAAAGGCAGGGTCTTCTGTACCTCAGACTGGCTTGGATCTTGATCGATATGGAGCTAAGAATGAACTGGAGCTTCTGACCTCCCTGCTGCCTCCACCTCCAGAAATTTAGGGTTACAATCGGAGGCCACCTTACTGGGTTTATGTGGTGCCAGGGACAAACCCAGGGCTCCATGCACCGTAGGCTAGCATTCCACCAATACAGCAAATCTCCCACTCCTCTTTTTATTTCTCAGGCAGAGGTTCTTGCTCTGTAACCCTGTGTGGCTTCAAATTTAAAACAATCCCCCTGCCTCAGTATCTTGAGAGTTGGGATTACCCCGACTCATCTAGCTACGGTGTGTGTGTGTGTGTGTGTATGTGTGTGTATGTATGTGTGTGTATGTGTGTTTGTGTGTGTGTATGTGTGTTTGTGTGTGTGTATGTGTGTTTGTGTGTGTATGTGTGTGTGTATGTGTGTTTGTGTGTGTGTATGTGTGTTTGTGTGTGTATGTGTGTTTGTGTGTATGTGTATGGGTGTGTGTGTGTATGGGTGTGTGTGTGTGTGTTGGTCTTTTGAGACAGGGTGTCTTTGTGTAGCCCTGGCTCTGCCTGGCTGTCCTGGAAACAGCTCTGTAGATCGGGCTGGCCTCAGATTCACAGAGATTGATGTGTGTATTTTAAATAAACATTTAGGAGCTTTGGGAACTGAAGCTCCTTTCAAGGTGAATCTTAGAGGGGAGCCTCAGACACTTCATGCATATCACAGGGCCTAGATGCTGTTGGAAGTGATATTGTGGTTGCATGAACTTACACTGGCACAGGGTTATGCCGGAAGGTAGAATAAATTATTTTCACAACACGCCTATTAAGTTTTACACAAAACGAGAAAGACCCACACGTGTGGGATGATGCCCCACAGAAACACATTGCTGTTGTTTTTTCCACCAACTACTGAGGATGGAACCCAGGGACTCGTCATCCTAGCCAAGAGCCATGTCCCAGCCCCTCACTGGGGGATTCTAGGCAGGGGCTCTACAACTGAGCCACATTTTTTGCTCTTCACTGAGGAATTGTAATAGCTCTAACACTAGGAGCTACACCTTAGCCTTAAATAAATGTGTTTGTTTTCTATCTGTCTGTGACTAAAGGCAAATTCCTTGTTGTGGGTCATGAGCATTATTGACAACACTCGGGGCAGGTTTCTTCCTGCATATTCATAGCTTCTTCAGTCTTAAGAGGCAAGTACTATGATGGTGTGTGTTACAGATGAAGAAGTGCAAAGAGCAGATGTTTAGTATTGCCTGTTCAGAAACACGAACTGCGCCCTCTTCTGGCAGGCTTGAGAACTACAATAGCTGGAGTAAAATTTACAGCACTCTGAAAACTTAGTTTCCTCACTTGTGAAAGACAGAACTGGCAGTAACTATGCATAACATGTTATAGGAATTGATGACATAAAAGGACAAAAGTAACCTGGTTATGTGGCACGAACCCAGAATCCTGACACTAGAGGGGATATAGGTGGCAGAATCAAAAGTTCTGTGCCAGCTTGATCTACATGGTAAGAACCTGCCTCAATAAAAACAAAGGAAATGGTGGGCAGGTTGGAGGCTTAGTTCAGTGGTAGAGCCCCTGCCTAGAATCCCCCAGTGAGGGGCTGGGGGCGTGGTCAGTGGTAGAGCCCCTGCCTAGAATCCCCCAGTGAGGGGCTGGAGGCGTGGTTCAGTGGTAGCTTTTCTAGTCTTGACCAGGTCCTAGGTTCAATCCTCAGAAATGAAAAATAAAACTACCCACATTATTCTCATTATCGCTCTCTTGGGGGTTTGGAACCCGAGCTAAGTGCTTTTCACCACCAACCCTGACTACAAGAACTGTTAATATCTCACGGTGATTATTGTTTCTTTCATGGACTGTAAATGAAGGAGACTTATACTGGCTTGAGATGGCGCCTAGAGATGCCCAGAGGGATGTGTGGCTTGGTTGTGGGGACACCTGAGATTCCCTGTACTAAGGATACAGAATCTAGCTTGACCTAGAATCTCTAGAGGTTTCCTCCCTCTCCCTCTCCTGCTGGCCTAATCAAACATCCAGCCCTCATACAGAGTCCCATCTGCACAGCCTCGGGTGGCATCCCTGGTTCCCCAGGTTTTCTGGGATCTGGCTGTGCCTCTTAACGCAGTGGCTGCATGTGAAAGAGTCCATTTTGTCTAGCTGGGGAGGCAGAATTTTCAACTCATCATAGCAGAGGTTGCCAGCTTCTCACTTTGGAACTATTCTCTCTGACCAGAGGCAACAGCAGACCCAAAAGAAAGACCACACTTCTCAGAGTCCCTTGCAAGTGTGGGGGTGGGTGGGTGTGGGGGAGAACCCGGCAGCCATTAAGGTACTTGATGTGATTGAGAAACTGAAAGCCCTGGGCTGAGGAAGATAGAAGTCTATTGCTGAAGACATCGTGGGGACTCCACTCTACTCTCAACAATGAACTTCTGAGCATTTAAATATATATATATATATGTATATATATATATATATATATATATAAAATCCTAGATTCATATAAGATACTTTTACAATGTCAACTCTATTTAGTTTCTCTATACCTTTAAAAAAAAATTTTTTTTTTTGAGATACTGTCTCCTGTAAGCCAGGCTGGTCTTAAACTTCATTGGGGAGACTGGGCTATGCCCTGAACTCCTAACCTTCCTGCCTCCGGCTCTGATGGCATTGCAGACATGCACCACCTCGTTCAGTTGCGTTCTTGATGTAATGGATGAGACCCAGAAAGTGCTGGACAGTCCCTTGAGAAACACTATTCTCTGAGGGGAAGTAACCCTGCCTTAGGCTTGGGTGAAGGCAGGAGTTACCCAGTGAGGCGGGTCTTTTTCTACTCCACACGTTTTGGAGAGGTCGGATCCTAAGCTCCCTGAGGAACGGGTTACACTTCCGTGTGAACTGCACACCTATGCAAGGGCGCCAGGCCCTGCCCGGGAGCTGAGAGGGCGTGGGTCAAGCGTCCCTAGATGCGCATGCGCCCAGCCTGGGCATGCTGTGGGCTGGGTACCAAAGCAAGCTGCGCTTGGCCAGGCTGGCGGCGGTGGAAGGAAAGGCTGACAACCACGTGCATTCATTGGGACGTTTATGGACTGGGCAGCTCTCCCACAGTTCGGCGCTAAGTCTAGATGGAGGCAGCATGGCGGGACCACGGCCCGCATCCGTGCTGCAGGTGAGCGGTCCTGGGCTCAGGGGCGGATGCAGGGAGATGCTGCAAGGGCACGATTCTCTCCAGGTCTCAGCGGCCTGCGCTGCTACTGAAGAGGTGGCGGTGGCTACTCCAGGGCTGTGCAGGAGAACCGGGGCGGGGACGAGGAGGAGGTTGTCAGTCAACAGGAGGACCTTCCCGCGGCCCCGCCCACCGCGCCTCCCGCAGGCCCCTCCTGCCCCGCTCAGCCTGTGCCATGATCTGGGGTCTGGTGCTGCATGAAGGTAGACTGGTCCTCCAGCTGGACTGTGACAAAGGAGTCTGGAAAGGAATCCCCAGGCACACAGGCTTAGCAGTGCGCCTGTGAGAACCCAGACATCTGGTGGCTGGGTCCAGACTGGTCCTGGCTCCGGAAATTTGACTTGAGAGTCTAGTCTGATGCAACAGGCAAGACTCCAGACTCTTGTTCTTCGTCTGGGAGCACCTGTCCAGAGCACCTGCCCTAGTAACAAGGTCTTGAAGATCTCTGGGAATTCCTAGTCTGATGGAAGAAACATGGCCTTTGACTCTGGGAGATACCAATCTGATGGAGACGACATGGCCTTGGACACTGGGTGATACCAGTTTCATGGAGAAGACATAGCCTTGGACTATAAGAGCATGGTTCCTGACTGGGAGCTTCTAGCCTGATGGAGGAGATAAGGTCCCAGTCTGATGGAGGAGACATGGTCCTGACTCTGGGAGCCCCCAGTCTGATGGAAGAGACATGGTTCCTGATTCTGGGAGCTCCCAGTCTGATGGAGAAAGCATGGTCCCTGACTCTGGGAGCCCCCAGTCTAATGGAGGAAACCTGGTTCCTGACTTTGGGAGCTCCCAGTCTGATGGAGGAGACATGGTCCCTGATTCTGGGAGCTCCCAATCTGATAGAGGAGGCATGGTCCCTGACTCTGGGAGTCCCCAGTCTGATAGAGGAGACATGGTCTCTGACTCTGGGAGCTCCCAGTCTGACGGAGGAGGCACAGTCCCTGATTCTGGGAGCTCCCAGTCTGATGGAGGAGACACAATTTTCAGTCTGATGAGAAAGACATGGTTTTCTACTGTGGGAGCCCCCCAGTTTGATGGGGGAGAGGTGGTTCCCAACAGAGAACTCTGTCTGATGGAGGAGACACACCTAGCAGCCTGCATCCTAGTGCACATTCAGGTTGGGAGAGCTCTGGTGTCTGAAGGCGGAAACTTCTTGCCCTCATGCCATGTCTAATGGGGGAGGAAAACACCTGCATTCACCCCGATTCCCCAGTATGGTGGAAGAGGCTGGATCCCCATGGTTTAGTTTCCACTGAACTAAGGAGAAAAGATGCCCACCCTCACATGACACCCCTCTTTATGGCTCTATATCCATATGGCGTATACCTCGGTGGATGTGACCGTTTGAGAGGCAAGAGCTCACATGGGACACTCGGGTCAGATGGAAGAGACACATGCCTGTGTCCCACAGACATGCGAGGGAGGAGGAAGACATCTTTGGGTGCACCCCCACCCCATGCCGCTCACTCACGGGCCACCTGTAGCTCCACCTCCAGAGTGTCGGTCTTGCCCTGCAGTGTGACGGTCTTGAGTGTGTAGCGTCCGGCATCTGTGAGGTTCAGCTTTTGCACCAGCAGTGAGCAATTGGCAAAGCCCACCTCCCGGCCTGTGTGCGCTGGGCCGGCGATCCAGTTCCCTGATGGCAGCTGGCTTAGCAGTCGGTTGGGTTCTGAGGCAGGTCCACGGTACCAGGCGTAGACTAGCAGGTCCTTGGGGTAGCCCTGGACAGTCAGGGTCACGTCCTGACCTTCCATTGGCTTAGTTGGTACAGGGACAATCATCATGGCTACAGCTGCGGCTGGGGAGAGAACCACCACCACTGTCAGTCAGGACTGCGCTGAGTGTGGTGTGGAGTCCTCCCCATCCCTTGGCCAGCTCCCCCACAGATGGTGCTCCTCATGAGGTGCTGGGGAGGAGGCAGAGGATGGAGGTGATTTCTAAGGTGATCACATAGACTCTTTCTCAGTGGTACTTGCCAGAAAGACATCTCCCCTGTTTGGATTTCAGCCTTGGATAATGATGCAGGTCCTATGTAATAAATTGGAAGACCCCACAGGGTCTGGCCATGTCTCCTCCATCAGGGTAGAGAATTCTAAACTCTGGGGGGCCATGCCTCCCCTATCAGATTGGAAATCCTAGAATATGGGGCTGTGTCTCCCCCATCAGATGATTGGAACTTCTCCTCCCACACAGTGTCTTTTCTGTGAGAGCAGCAGACCCAAGACTCCTCCATCAGATTGGAAGACTCTAGGAGAGATGAAGCTGTACATCCTATATCACAAGGAAAATTCTCACAAAGTGTAGATTTTGTCTCCTCCATCAGATTGGGACATTCTAGATTTTTTCAATCAAGTTTGGGACCCAAGAAGCTGGGAAGACTATTCCATTGGCTTAAGATTCCCTAGAAGGTGGGAGCTTCTGTCTCCTCCATCAGACTGAGAAATTGTAGATTATTGGGAGTGAAACATTCTGATCAGGTTGGAGACCTCCAAAGTTGGGAATAATTGTCTCTGTTCTATAGAAAATTTTAATAAAAAGTGGGGACATTATACTCCCCCATCAGATTTGGCAGGTTCCCAAAATGGGATTTGTGTCTCCCCCATCAGACTAGGAAATTTAAAGTAGTGTCATGTTTCCTAATGACCTGGAAATTCTTCCAGGCTGTGCCTCCTCCCTTTCACTAGAGGGTTTTATGTCTACCACACCAGTGCCCAGAGTTGAGGCATTCCCTCTTCTCTTTGACTGGCAGCTTCACTGATCCCTCTGAGGTCAGAGAAAGACCATGCCTCCTCCATCACAACAGCTTGTTTCCAAGGCGGGATAACAGCCATGTCTCTCTGTCTCGATCTCAGCACCTGCCACAGGATTTCTGACATCTTGTGGAGAAGCAGTTTGGGGAATGTTATATTAGGTACACCCTGCACCTACCTGCGGACCTTGGATACCTCCCATGTTGGCCCTGAGGTCATCTCGTCCACCCTGTCTCCAGCAAAGGTCCCTCACAGGAAGGACAGGAGGCACACTTACCTTTGTGACAGTCATCTTTGCTCTGCGTGAGCATGAGACCCAGCCTGTTAGTGGAGGAAGAAGGGAGGGAGGAGGGGGTGGACGATTCCCACTGTCCCCAAGGGACAATGGCCATTTGAGAAGAAACCCAGGTAGAATTGATGAGACTTTTTTTTTTTTTTTTGAGACAAGGTATTGTGTAGCCCAGGCTGACTTTGAACTGTCTGCGTAGCTGAGGATGGCCTTGAACTCCTGATCTTCTTGTGGCATGAACTCTGTTCCCGCAGGTCCCTCGATCTGCCCCCCGCCCCCAACCATGTGTGGAAGAGAGGTGTGAAGACAGTATTTCTCGTGTGCTTCTCCACAACTGTCTGGTTTTCCAGCTGTGGGGTGTGTGTGTGTGTTTGTGTGTGTGTTTGTGTGTGTGTGTGTGTGTGTGTGTGAGAGAGAGAGAGAGAGAGAGAGAGAGGGAGAGAGAGACAGAGACAGAGAGAGACAGAGACAGACACAGAGACACAGACACAGACACAGAGACAGAGACACAGAGACACAGATGTGATGTGTATGTGTGAGAGAGAGACAGAGAGATAGAGATACAGAGAGAGACACAGAGACAGAGAAAAAAAGAGACAGAGAAACAGAGAGACAGAAACACAGACATACGTACATACATACAGACAGACAGACACACACACGAGAGAGAGAGAGAGAGAGAGAGAGAGAGAGAGAGAGAGAGAGAGAGAGCGCACACGCATAGGCACTTAGACATGGGCACTTGCGAATGCCCACATCCTATCTGGACTAACTGACACACAATCTAGTTGGCAGAAGTTCAGGTCTACGTGCCTGGGTTTGGGGTAAAGCTGGTGCCTTTTTTACTAAGCGAGGTAATTGCATGGAAGGACATGGACCCTGGTGTTGACTCTGCCACCTCACAGAAGGGGACGCTTGTTTGTCTCAGTCTAACCTCAAGGCAGAGGATATGAGTCACCATTTCTTTTCCATGCCACGGGCTTTGCCTGCCTCTTTTCGAACCTAGACAAGACGGGGACGATCTGATATGCCACCTTGTTCACACATAGCCAAAGAGTGTGCTGGGAATCCACTTATCTTCTGGGAAAATGGTGGCCCAGTCAGCAAAGGCCAGCTGGGACTCTCTAGAGAGCAGGTAGCTATCAGGCCGGGGCCAACTCACCAGACAGCTTAACCACCACTGAGGCAGAGCCAGACAGCAGCGTCTTGGAGTTCTTAGCAATGCACGTGTACGTGCCCTCGTGGTCTGCACTCATGGAGCTGATGTTCAGGTGATCCTGACCATTCTTCAAGGCCTTCCCATTGAAGGCCCACACATACTCTGGCTCAGGGCAGGACCGGGACACACACCACAGGGTGAGGGACGTGTTGAAGTCCACTTTAATAGTGCAGCCTGTGCGGGTGGTAGAATCTTGGAGGATAGCCACTCGTTCAGGGCCGACTGTAGGGCAGGAGGGAGAGACACAGGAGGGGCAGGGGTGGGGTGGGGTTGGAGGGGACACAGGAGTGCACCTCAGGTCTTCTGTCTACCAGATTGGGTCCCTGGGGCTGGCTGGCAGGGCTGAGCAGAGGGGAGAAAGCGCTTGAATGTTTCTGTCACATCTTGACTTCTAGCACTGCAGTCTTGAGACTCACTAGCCCTTCACTGAGAACTCGTTTGTGTCTGTGTGTTTTGTTTTGTTTTGTTTTGTTTCTGTCAAAAAGAGTGTGTGGAGCTGGGCAGTGATAGCACAGGCCTTTAGTCCCAGCACTTGGGAGGCAGAGGCAGGTGGATCTCTGAGTTCAAGACCAGTCTGGTCTACAGAGTGATTTCCAAGACAGCCAGGGCTACATAGAGAAACCCTGTCTTGAAAAACAAAAACAAAAAAACAAAAACAAACAAACAAAAAACCCAAAAATCAAACCAACCAAACAAAAAGAATCCATGCTTTTAGATTCTAGGCTTCTCAGGCCCTAGCTAAGGTTCTAGACTCTCAGTTGTTAGAACTTGATTCTAGGGCTCTACTTCTAGTGTTCCTAGGCTTTGCAGTCATCCATAGCTTCGTCTCTGGGTCTAGAGTTTTTGGTACCTGAATCCTCTGGTTGTAGGATTCTAGAATTTTAGTTTCTGTATGCCAGCCTTATTTTTGAAATTATTACTGTTATTATTATTACCTTTTTTTATTTTTATTTTTTTGAGAAAGAGCCTCATTATGAAGCCCCGGTTGAACTTGACCTCACAGCCGTGTGCTTGCCTCTGCCTCCTGGGTGCCCACCCCCACCCCCACTCCCACAGCTGAACAACTTGGTCATTTGTATTCTTAGGATTTGACGCACACAGCTGCTGGCACAGGAAGTACTACGCGCTTCTGTGATGAGCTTTTGTGATGAGCTTTTGTGATGTCCCCACTGAGCCCAGAGTTCCAGCGACCAATGACAGTTAACCCAAGTTATCCGTTTCTTTAGGCATCTTTCCTTTTTCCTATCTCTTTTCAGACAGACCTTCGTGTAGCCCGGGCTGACCTTGAACTTAAAATGCAGATGACAAGGACAGGAGCTCAGGATCCCGCCTCCAGTTCTCTAGGACTGGGCTGATCGCCATATACTCACATAAGCATTTTTGTGGTGCTGCAGATTGAGTTTGGTGTAAGCCAGACATATGCGGTGGCCTGGTCTGAATAATGATCTTCCCTCCACCTCCGGATACCTTGGATGGCTGGTGTGTGTTCCCTCTCTCAGCTACAGGGTCCTACATCGACCTAACATTGTCAGCCATAACCTGCACTATAAAGTCAGGTATAGTCTAAGAGGGGCCCTGGCTCCTTCCCCAGCCTGCTTTCTGACTTGCTATGTGACTGTAGAGTCCTTCTCCTGGCCTCAGTTTCCCCGTCTGTGAGATATGGATACCAGGTGCCTTGGAAGACTCACAGTATACCGTCAGGTTCAGCGGCTCGCTGCGGCTGACGCTGACCGGGTTCCACACCTCACACTGGTAGGCGCCTGCCTCCTCCCTGCGGACGCCATGCCGGGTCAGCATCCTGCCATCAGGGGACAGGCCCAAGCGGACAGCGACGGGCAGAGCGTCACCATTGAAGAACCAGCGGACCTCAGCAGGGCTGGGGCTGCTACAGATGAGACGAAGGGTATCCCTACGCTCCACCAGCGCAGTGTCGTTGGCCATGACCGTGGGAGGGGCCAGGATCTCTATGGGCGGAGCGAGAGACAGAGGGGGAGGGGAGGGGCACCGAAGTACCACCAAGCTGTACTTCTGAACCCCGAGCCATAGTGACAAAGAATGGTTTTGGAAGACAGACATTATCCTGGAAGCCAGAATGGAGAAGGTGAGCACGTTTTGTGTTGATTTAGCCACACCCACACCCTACTTTAAAAGGACTTGCAAGATGGGTCAGTGGGAAAAATGCTTGCCACCAAACCTGATGACCTGGGTTCCACAGGGTAGAAAGAAAGCACTGACTCTCCAAAGTTGTTCTCTGACTTCCACGTGCATGCGCGCGCGCGCGCGCGCGCGCACACACACACACACACACACACACACACACACACACACACACACACACTGCTATTTTAAAGAATAAATTGTTGTTTCTTTTGTTCCTCAAAGGAGGGGTAAGGATGAGGAAGAGAGTAGAAAGTCCCGGACATGGCAGAGGGGGTGGCTCACCATAGACCTGCATGTGTCCGTAGCCCACCTCCGTCTGAAACTGCCTGTTCAGAGTTTGCAGGATGTAGGTGCCTGTGTGCCCAGGTAGGGCACCATGGATATCAAGGCTGCCATCGGGACGCACAGCTTCCCGCCCTGTGTGGGCTGGTCCAGGGGTCTCATCACCAGTGCTGACAATGTAACTGGCCACCAGGAAGGTAAGGCTGATCGAAGGCCCTGCATACCAATTGTAGGCAAGCAGTTCCCCAGAAAGCCCATGGACTACCAACGTGACATTGTCCCCCTCTGCAGGTTGAGCAGGCTCGGGGGTGATGGAGATCTCAGCCCCGGCGTTCAGGATCCAGGCTGAGAAAGAACAGAAGGGGCAGAATTGACTTGTCGCCTCATTTGACAAGAGGTGAAAAGCTCAGAGGGTGACATCCCCAGTGTCTACAAGGTCAGACAAAATCAAGAGTTGTGCCTCCTTTACCCACACTTCCCCTGGGATAAAACCTAGAACCTTACCCATACTAGGCTCACCCGAGGCTCTTGCTGGAGGATTCTAGGCAGGGGCTCTACCACTGAGCCACGCCCCCAGCCCCTCATTGGGGGATTCTAGGCAGGGGCTCTACCACTGAGCCACGCCCCCAGCCCCTCATTGGGGGATTCTAGGCAGGAGCTCTACCACTGAGCCACGCCCCCAGCCCCTCATTGGGGGATTCTAGGCAGGGACTCTACCACTGAGACGCGCCCCCAGCCCCTCACTGGGGGATTCTAAGCAGGGGCTCTACCACTGAGCCACGCCCCCAGCCCCTCACTGGGGGGTTCTAGGCAGGGGCTCTACCACTGAGCCACGCCCCCAGCCCCTCATTGGGGGATTCTAAGCAGGGGCTCTACCACTGAGCCACACCCCCAGCCCCTCACTGGGGGATTCTAGGCAGGAGCTCTACCACTGAGCCACGCCCCCAGCCCCTCACCGGGAATTCTAAGCAAATACCCTGCTATTGACTCTGAGCTCCTCCTACCTGTAGCTCTCTGACCCTCAATATTTCGGTCACCTAATTTTGAGCAGGGAGTGGAGTCTGAACTTTCCTATACGATGGAGAAGGCTTGTCTGGAGCTCCCGATCTTCCTGCCCCAGTCTCCTCAGTTTCTGGCATATACCAGCAAGCGAGGCATTCACAAAGACATGTTGTGTGTAGCGTGTCTCTTTCTGCACATACTTCCATTTCCTCAAGGTTGATATGAAAAAAAGAATTCTACGTCCCCTGCCACCTGGCCTGACGCTTGGCATAGCCACTACTCTGCAGAGCAAGGTGGGACACAGAGAGTTTTCCATGAGAGGCGCCAGGCTAAGACTCAAACCGGCTACTCTGCTCATGTAGCCGACTGTGTCTGTGACCTCTCGCAAACATCAGGGCCTGTCCAAGTCTTTCACCCCAGCCTGGAGTGCTCCTTCTGCCTGTCGAGGACCCTCGCCTCGAGAGCAGATATGTGAAGCCCCTTGCTCTCTTTTTCTTTCCTTTCCATCCTTTCCTTTGGTCCCCTTACCTCCCGCCCCTCTCTGTCTATGACCCCAGATAGTCAAGGCTTGCTTCAAGCTTGGCCCATGGCTTGGGATAACCTTGAATTCCCGATCTCTCTGCCTTCACCTGCTTGCTGAGCAGTGAGATTCCGGGCTCACAGCACCACACCCAGTTTACGAAGTGTTGCTGATCAAACCCAATGCTTCATCAGTGTTAGGGGAGCACCTGACAGTCAGAGCCACATTCCGAGCCTCCCCCACCCCTTCACCGCCACAGACGGACAAGTCCCGGCCAGCAGAGCTGGTCCTCACTCTTCCTTCTCGACACCTTGTCTGACACCTCCTCGGCACTGGCACGTCTCACAGGAGACACACTTGCACACTTGGCCTGGCTTTCAGTCCCTTCCCAGTTGAAAGAATGCAGATGGAAATGGCAGGTTCTGGGCTTAAGGCAGAGTTCTGCCATTTGCGTTATGAGTCTCTGGCCAGAAAGCCACCTCTTCAAGCCCTGGGTTTCCTCTCTAGGAAGTCGGGCCTCAGGTGAACATCCTTCTCACGGTGGTTGCTAACTAGAAGAAAGGACTCGGAAGTAGGGAGACAATAGATGCTAATCGACCCTGTGTCTGAGGACCTCTGGCTGAAACCGCCAACCAGGCCCACTTATATATAGTTAAGAGAGCTGTGGCTAAGTAGCAAAAACCAGGCACCGTGGTCACACCTAAGAAGCTGAGTCAAGACAATTGTCTCAAGTGTGAGGCCAGTCTGGGCTACATAACAAGATTCTGTCTCAACAACAACAAGAGCACAACAGCAGCCTCCATCGCTGGGTATGCTGGCACATACCTTCATTCCCAGCACTCAGGAGGCAGAGGCAGGCAGATCTCAGTGAGTTCAATGCCAGCCTGGTCTACACAGAGAGTTCCGGGTTAGCCAGGTCAACAGTGAGGCATAAAGGTACTCGGGATGTAGCTTAGTCTGTAGAGTGCCTGTCAAACCCTGGGTTCAACCCCCCGGCACCCCATAAACTTGGCATGATGACACACACCCGAAATTCCAGCACTAGGGAAGAGGAGGCAGGCAAATCAGATGTTCAAGGTCATCTTCATCTAGAAAGTAAGTTAGAGGCTAACCTGGGCTATAGAAGACCTTACCACAAAGACACCCCAAACCAAGCCACCAACAAGAGTCTGGAAGCCCTGACACTAGTCAACTATGTGGCTTGCTTTGCTCCGGCTGCTCTAAAGCCTCCCTGCTGACATCTCTTAGTGGCAGTCTCCAGCCTGCCCTATAGGCCTCCTCTCAAGAGCTAACTGCTCCAGAGAGAAGCAAAGTTGCTTTCCTTATAGTGCAGGCCTGGAGAAGGCTCACACCTCCCAGGGAGGCCTTCCTCTCTGTCTGGAGGCTTTTGGAGGTGCAGGGAGCTGGCTGGTGAGGTGGGGGACCCCTTCTCGCTCACCAATGAGGAGGAACCAGCTGCCCCAGGTCAATGGCATTTTCATCCCAGGCTGAGGTCCGAGATGGTTGGTGGTGATGGCGTCCCGGTCTCTCGGAGGCCCTTCCTGGTTGAGGCTTGGCTCAGTCTGCCACTGGACCTGGGATCGGTCAGCAATTTGGAACCGGGGCGGATCACCGGAATTTGGAGGGATCGAGTCACAGAAGATCTGGGGCCCTGTTTGGGCACTAGGGTGGGTGTGGCAGGCACCGGCCAGGGGCCATGACCCGGCCAGGCCTCCTGGGGCAGCTGCCTAATCCACTTTGTGCCAAAGGCCCAGATTTGGTACTGAGAGGAGAACCAGGTCGCCAGGGAGGAGGGAGGAGGGAAGAGGGATGCAGGGAAATTCTGAGGCAGTTCTTGACCACCATGCTTGTGGTCTCCCTGCTGTACAGTGGGGTTACTGAGGGGCAGATGTTGGAGACGTCTGCTTCTCCAGCCCTCAGTACTGCCAGAGAGTGACACGTGTAACCACAGTGGATGGCACAGCAGCTCTGTGAGATGGGCATCTTTAACACTTGCAATTGCTTGGGAAGTTGAGGCAGGAGAATCCTGACGTCAAAGTCTTCCTCAGCCAGGTAATGATTAGGAGACCAGTCCAGGCTCCGTGAAACCCAGTCTCAAAAAATCAAGATGGAATAAAAGACTCTTTTTTAAAAAACAAAGCAAAAACAAAAACAAAAAACGAACAACAACAAAACAGGGTTCCATGTAGCCCAGGCTAGACTTGAACTTAATGTATATCCAAGGATGACCTTGAATGCCTGGTCTTCCCACATCTACCTCCTTAGTGTTCAAATTATAGATGTTGGCCACCAAGCCTGGCTTACATGGTGCCAGATCCCAGGGCCCCGTGGATACACTGTAACTGCTCTATTGTCTGACCTAAGCTCTGCCCTCCCCTTCTTCTCTTTTCTCTCCTATCACCGTCCCTTCTTTATTTTATCATTATTACGTGAGGTAGGTGGCATGTGCCATCACAAGCATGTAGAGGCCAGAGGATGCCTTTGGAGATGAGAGGACGCCTTTGGGAGTCTCCTTCCTTCTATCTGTGGCTTCCAGGGATTAAATTCAGGTCACCAGGCTCGGCAGCAAGTGGCTTTATCCACTGAGCCACCTCGCTGATATTTCTTCCCTTTTTCAAAAAACTGGTTATTTTTATTTCTTTTTTTTCTCCTTTTCTTTTTTTTTTTTTTTTTTTTCGGAGCTGGGGACCGAACCCAGGGCCTTGCGCTTGCTAGGCAAGCGCTCTACCACTGTATTTTTATTTCTTAATCATGTGTATTAATGTCTGTGTGTGTCTCTCGGCATGAGGGTGCAGGTGCCCATGAAGGACAGAGGTGTTTGGTCCTCTGCAGTGACAGGATGTTGTGAGCCTCCCAGTTAGGGTGCTGGGAACTGAACTCAGGTCCTCTGTAAGAGCAGTTTACACATTTGACAGCTGAGCCCCACTTTCTGTTTCGACACGAGGTCTCACTACAGAGCATCGATGGCCCACGGCCCATTCAATAGCCCAGAGAAGCTCGGAACTCATAAGCCTCCTGCCAAAGCTTCTGAGGGCTGGAATTACAGATGTGAACCACCACATCTGGCTCAAAAAATTCTTTTTCAAGACAGGGTTTCTCTGTAGCCCTGGCTGTCCTAGAACTCACTATACAAACGAGGCCAGCCTTGAACTCACAGAACTCCCCCTGCCTCTGCCTCCCTAGTGCTGGGATTAAAAGCATGCACCACTATACCCATTTTTTTAATTTATCATATTTTATTAGTTTTTGGCAAAGGGAAGGCACAATATGTCCCTTCCACAGTGGGTTTGTGGAGGTCAGAGGACAACGTGCAGGAGCCAAGTCTCTCCCTCTGTCATATGGGCTCCAGGAACTGAACCCCGGCTATCAGGCTAAGTGACAAGTACATTTGCCCACTGAGCCATGTCTTTAGTCTTTTTCTTTTTCTTTTCTTTTCTTTTTTTTTTAAAGATTTTATTTATTTATTATATATAAGTACACCATAGCTGTCTTCAGAAACCAGAAGAGGGCATCAGATCGCATTACAGATGGCTGTGAGCCACCATATGGTTGCTGGGAATTGAACTCAGGACCTCTGGAAGAGCAGTCAGTGCTTTTTTTTTTTTTTTTTTTTCGGAGCTGGGGACCGAACCCAGGGCCTTGTGCTTCCTAGGTAAGCGCTCTACCACTGAGCTAAATCCCCAGCCCCAAGCAGTCAGTGCTCTTAACTGCTGAGCCATCTCTCAGCCCCTAGTCTTTTTCTTGCCCCTTCTCTCTTTTTTAAGTTAAAATTTTATTGTATGTGCATAGCTGTTTCGTCTGCATGTATGTATGTGCAGTGCCCACAGAGGCCAGAGAGGACATCAGCTCCCCTCAGACACGAGTTATAGGCATCAGCTGCCATTCGGGTGCTGGGAATCAAACCTGGGTCCTCTGGAAAGCAGCCAATGCTCTAACCACTGAGCCATCTCTCCAGCCCCCTCTCTTCTCTTCAACAGCATTTTGCATAGCATTTGCATAATGACCATCTAGGTGACTAGAGGCACAAGGATGATCAGAACGCTTTTTATTAAATAAATAAATTTGATTGACATCATGCCATAAATAGAATGAAATTGGCAAAATTCTGGAAGGTAAGGCTGATTGATCCTTGCGAACAAACATTTCTGGATGACCCGAACTCTTCATACTCCTTTGGTAATTAAAAATAAAAACTATGGGGCTGGAAAGATGGGTCAGTGGTTAAGAGCACTGACTGCTCTTCCAGAGGTCCTGAGTTCAATGCCCAGCAACCACATGGTGGCTCACAACCATCTGTAATGGGATCAGATGTCCTCTTCTGGTGCATCTGAGGACAGTGTACTCACATACATAAAATAAATAAATAAATCTTAAAAATAAAGTCCTAAACTATGAAGCCAGGAGTGTGGCTCAGTGGTAGAGCCCCTGCTTAGAATCCCCCAGTGAGGGGCTGGGGGCGTGGCTCAGTGGTAGAGCCCTGCCTAGAATCCCCCAGTGAGGGGCTGGGGGCGTGGCTCAGTGGTAGAGCCCTTGCCTAGAATCCCCCAGGGAGGGGCTGGAGGCGTGGCTCAGTGGTAGAGCCCCTGCCTAGAATCCTCCAGTGAGGGGCTGGGGGTGTGGCTCAGGGGTGGAGCCCCTGCCTAGAATCCCCTAGTGAGGGGTTAGGGGGTAGCTCAGGGGTAGAATCCTCGTACTGAGGATGTTTAAAACTCGATGCCATTTATAGGAAGACCTGGAGGAACTGTGAATGTTGGCGTCTTCAGGGGGCTCTTGGAACCAGTATCCATCCCAAGTAATGAGGGGCAGCTGTCCCGCCTCCCCTGTCACACCCTGTAGCACAAGCATGCATGGTGCTTACGACCACGCCTGACGTACAGTAACTGCTCAGTAAAAGACAAACTCATTCCTTCCACAAATATCGATGAGTATCTACTGTGTGCCGGCCTTGTTACAGATGTTGAGAGAGTTTAATTACCAAAAATCATTTAAGTCCCTGTGTTTGGCGAGGATCAATGAGAGAAGTAGAACCAGCTAGGGCTGGGGCTCAGTTGGTAGAGTACATTGTGCGCATGAAGGCCCCGGGCTCAATACACAGCAGCACTACGTAAACCAGGCCTGGTGGCTCATGCCTGTCTTCCTAGCACTCGGGAGTTGGAGGCGGGAGGGTCAGAGGTCATCCTCAGCTTCCCAGGGACTTTCAGGTCAGCCTGCGCTATGTGAGACCCTGCCTCAAAACAACAGAAAAGCTTAAAGGTTAGGTTTGTGTCATGATGCAAGAGGATCACTGTGAGTTCCAGGCCAGCCTAGGGTACAGAGTGAGACCCTCTCTAAAAACAAAAACAGAATCCTCACTTCAAATGGGAAAGCAAATTCAGAAAGGAGGTCTGCCCCTTGCACTGGGGTGGAGGGGGGATAGCCAGGCAGTGACCTCGGAGTCTTGGGTCAGCATGTGACAAACGCTGTCATCGATGGCGTAGTTGATGGCATAGTTGTGGGTGCTGGCTCCTCAGCTGCCCTGCAGCCTACTTCTGGGCAGGGGGCCATACCTGTAGCTCTCCTGTCCCAGTTCCTCCTGAGTATCACTGTGTCCTGGGCTGCCCTCAAAAAGGCCAGGCTGTGTAGAGGGGGAGGAGGGCTGAGAGGGAGGGAGAAGGAAGGTGGGAGGTGGCAGAGGCTGGGCTTGCCACCTCTTGCCCCCACTCAACTGTGCCCTTACCTCACCCTGCTCTCCCTGTCTGGCCCTGCTCCCACACTATCGCCTAAGTACTGGGACTGGTTCCCATTGTTGTTCAGAATGGTTCCCCAGTGTCCCTGGGCGCCTCTGACTCACTCACCTTGTCCCAAATTGACCTTCCCATCTTCCCGACCTGCTCCATTTCTCTGCTCTCATCCAGGAAGATGCAATCCTCCCACCCCCACTCCCGAGACTGGTAGAAGGACCTGGGTCTCAGTCCTTATGACTCCCTTACTCCATTAGCACAGTGACTGCTGGGGCTGCCCAGGGCCCACTGCAGAATACAGAATCCTCCCCATGTACATCCAAGCCTCCCGCCTCCTCCAGGAGGTCTTCCCAGGATAACTCTAGCTCCCGCCTTCCTTGTGAGCCCTGGACACCCTCAGCTCTCACTGTTGAGGGCTGTGTCTCTCCCCTCCCTGCACTGTGCCTCACAGTGTCCCCAGCCCTGTGCGTGCTTCAGAATGTTTATGCAAGTTGACACCAGGTGTGGATGACACAGAGCTGAGAGTCTCCGGGGAGGCCCAGGAAACTGGACAGAGCTACCTTTTGTCCCTAACCTGTGTCATGACTTCAAGTTCCCAAAGCATCACATGACCCTTCTCCGTCTGCTGTCCTTGCTATCTCTGCCCTGCTCCCTGCTCCCTGCTCCCTCTCCACTCCCTGGTCTTCTGCTAATATGAACATTTTTGGGGTTTTGAGCTGTTGTCTATGTAGCCCAGGCTAGCCTTGAATTCACTGTGTAGCCCAGGATAACCTTCTCCTCCTGTCTCCATTTCCTGGGTGCTGGGATTACAGGGGGTTTTTATACAGGGTTGGGAATCCATCCTCGGCCAAACACCCTACCAACGAAGGCCCATCCCTGACCCCTGCGTGAACCCTTTGAGTCTAAGCAAAAGTTGCCATTGTTTGTGTACTTGGTATGTGCTTGGTCCAGGGGTGCACATTCAGCCCTTCTGTTGAAGGGAGCAGTGGCTGGCCACAACCTTGACTCCTGTCTCTTCTGAGGTTAGAGCTGGTGTACCTGGGTTGCTGCTGCAGGCCGAGCAGTGACTGTGTGTAAGCACTGTCTGTGTGTGAGCATTGTCTGTGTGAATATTGTCTGTGTGTGATCATTGTCTGTGTGAACATTGTCTGTCTGTGTGTGAGCATTGTCTGTGTGTGAGCATTGTCTGTGTGTGAGCTGGGGGTCCCAGCCTGGAACAGAACAAACACACAGCTCAGTTTCCGGCTGAGAAGTCAACATACACAGATGGCTTATAATGTTACATTAGAAGGAGATCCTGTATTTTTTAAATTTGTTTTTGTTTTTGAAATAAAGTCTCATGGAACCCAGGCTGCCTGGAACTCACTGTGTGTGTGTGTGTGTGTGTGTGTGTGTGTGTGTGTGTGTGTGTGTGTGTGTGCTGGAGGGTGTCCTTGAACCCTTGAACTGCCTCTCGTCTCCCACCTTGTGAATGCTGGGGTTACAGGCACACACTGCCCCACCCGGTTTACTCCATGCAGAAGCTCAAACGCCAGGTTTTGTGCTAGGCAAACACTTTATCAAACTGATCAGAGTTCCTGGACTTTGTTTTTCTTTGCTTTAGATGGGGTCTAAACCTGGGACCAGACTATGTAGACCAGGCTGGCCTGGAGCTCACAGAGACCCACCTGCCTCTGCTTCAGGAGTCCTGGGACCAAAGACAAGAGATCTGTGCCACCACACCAGCCTATTTTCTTTCTGCTACGTGGGGATCTTGCTACATAGCCTAGGCTGGCCTTGAACCTGAGACAGTTTCCTGCCTAGGTTTCTAAAGGAGCTGGAACTGCAGGTACCAAGAAAAGGCCCATCCCTGCCCCTGTGTGAGCATTTGAACTGGAGCCAGCAATGGTGACACATTTACTGTCCCCTTATCCCTTTGGCCTCACCCGAAATCCTATGAGGTTGAATGAGACGCAGAACTATTGCCTAGGACGCTGTAGCTCACATCTGTAATCTCAGCACTTGGGAGGCCGAAGCAAGATGACTGCCGCCAGTTTGAAGTCAGCCTGAGGCACACAACAACTCTCTGTCTCGAAAACAAAAACAACCAAAACCCCCAAACCCCAGAAACCGGGCCAGTGAGCTGGCTTATTGGGCAATGGCCCTGGCTGCCAAGGCTGATGACATCAGCATTATCGTTGGCCCCACATGGTGAAAGGAGAGAACAGTTGTCCTTTGACCTCCACACCTGTGCCAAGGTACGGGCAGTCCCCCAATAGGTAAAATGTAACAAAATTTAAAAACGACAAAATCAACAAAATATTCTCAAAACCACATTAAAAAAAACAATACAAAACAAAGCACAAACAGGCCAATCTCTTGCTTGCTGGGGCCATTTAAGGACACAATTCTGTGGCCTCGTTTTATGGGACTCCCTTCCCAAGCCCTCTTATCTCCTCTGCCACCTTGATAGTTCCCTGGGGAGCTCAAGGCTGGAAGTGGAGCAGCCTTCTCCCTCCCTGCCGACTGCCTGCTCCTGACCTCTCAAGACTCTGGGAATGGGGATTGGGTTTGGGAAGCTCCACGGCAGGACCCTTGTCTCAGTAAAGCAGGAGAAGAGGCCCCCTCCCCATGTTAGTCATCTGGGGGAGCTGAGGACAGCAGTTATGTAAGCCTGACCAGGGCGGGGGTGTCTCTCTAAAAAGGACTGGAAGGCAAAATCCTACAGATTCCAGTTGGGCCATGGAGGCTGTTAGACTGTTCGAAAGACTTCAAGTGCTCTTCACTCCTCACTGTACACAGCATCGAGTGAAGGGTCAGGCCTGGTGGCACAAGCCTGTCTTCCCAGTTATTTGGGAGACTGAAGCATATATTGTACATTCCAGGTCAGTCTGGACAATTAAGTAAAATCCTGTCTCAAAAATAAAAAGTAAAAACGAGGTGCAGAAAAATACCTCAGTGGTGCAGCCCCTGCCTAGAATCCCCCAGTGAGGGGCTGGAGGCGTGGCTCAGTGGTAGAGCTCCTGCCTAGAATCCCCCAGTGATGGGCTGGGGGCGTGGCTCAGTGGTAGAGCTCCTGCCTAGAATCCCCCAGTGATGGGCTGGGGGCGTGGCTCAGTGGTAGAGCCCCTGCCTAGAATCCCCCAGTGATGGGCTGGAGGCGTGGCTCAGTGGCAGAGAACTTGGTTATCACATGCAAAACCTTCGATTTGCTCCACCTAAAAACATAGACACAAACACACAAAGAGAAACATGTATGTACACACATGACAAACCATCCTCTCAGCTAGTGGAGCAGGTGGGTTGGAGAAACAGGCCTCTCGTCCCCACCTTTTTGGCACTCTCCCTGCTCTTCTCCTTGCTTGGGGGTTTCCAAGTCGTTTAATCACCTAGCAAATATTTACTGAACGCTGACTCCATGCCAAACCGCTGGGGACACAGACGGCAGACAGATCTGTTCTCTTATGTGGCTAAATCTTACTGGAGGACACGAGCAGTAATTTTATAAAACCGAACCCTGCTTAGCCTATAGTGTCAGAGAAAGATGAGTGTCATAGTGCCTCGAGATGGAAGACAAGGCAGGCCAGGAGGATAGGGAGGACGCAGGTCATTTTTTCAGCTCCGGAGGTCAGCTGGTATCTGAGGGAGTAAGCTGAGGCCTGACCGAGGTGATAGGGAGCCTGCAGGTACAGGGGGAAGTTGTGTTTCCCGATGCATACCCAGTAGGTGCAAAGGTCCTGAGGCAGGAAAGAGTTTGTAGGTTTTCCATTATAATTTTTAGACATTGTCTTCAGCCCCGCCCCCTCCAATGCTGGACTTACAGCTGTGCACCCCCCCCCCTCCACTCGCTGCTCTTGCAGAGGACCTGAGTTCAGTTCCCAGCACACACATCAGGCAGCTCACAACTATCGGTAACTCCAGCTCCAGGGACTCTGATCTGATGCCCTCTCCTGGCCCCCAAGGGCACACAAACACACACATCTCAAGTGATAAAAAGGACATTATAACGGAAATCAAATGTTTTTTACCCCGTAGAAGGGTAGTATCACTATGTCCTCGTACTCCTGTGCCCGTCACACTCAGAGCCAGTCATATCCCCCACCCCCATCTCCATCGAAGGCACAAGGTTCTGGACGGGATCTGGAGTCAACTCCATGGCTACCCAAGCCCAAGATACTGACAATGTTGATTAGTAGGAGCATGGGCCCAAGACCTTCCAGGGCCTCCTGGGTGTGCATTCAGCCATCTCTGTAAAACTCAGCATGCCAAAGGCTGTCCCACGTGTACAGCTGCCCTGTCACACTGCCACTGTCGGGAGCCACAGCAAGAATGGGAGCCACAGGCTGGAGAGATGGCTCAGTGGTTAAGAGCGCTGACTGCTCTTCCAGAGGTCCTGAGTTCAAATCCCAGCAACCATATGGTGGCTCACAACCATCTATAAATAAAGTAAATAAATTAAAAAAAAATAGGAGCCACATGCTCATCAGAGACACAGGATTCCGTGGTGTGTGTGTGTGTGTGTGTGTGTGTGTGTGTGTGTGTGTGTATGTGTCTGTCTGTCTGTACACCAGTACTTGTGAAGCTAGAGGGGTCTATCTGTCCATCTGTCAGGAGTCTTCCACAATTGATCAACACACCATTATTATTATTGTTACTGCTAACCTTTATTTTTATTGTATGTGTAATGTATTTTAGCACCCATGTATGCATGTGTTCCACATGTATGTAGTTCCTAAAATAGTCAGGACGGGATGTCGGACCCCCTAGGACTGGAGCTGCGGTGCAGAGGGTCGTGAGCCACCGCGTGGGCACTGTCTCTCCAGCCCCACACGGCTGTTGTCAATTTTGTGTGTGGCAGTAGGAGTTGGACTCGGGGTCCCCTGCAGACCAGGTAAGCACCGTGCCACAGCTCCATGTCCAGTGACCACCCTGCCCTTTTATTTTCTTTTTATTTATTTATTATATAGAAGTACACTGTAGCTGTCTTCAGACACACCAGAAGAGGGCATCAGATCTCATTACAGATGGTTGTGAGCCACCATGTGGTTGCTGGGATTTGAACTCAGGATCTCTGGAAGAGCAGTCAGTGCTCTTAACCGCTGAGCCATCTCTCCAGCCCTTATTTTCTTCTCTCTCTTTTTTTTTAATTTCTTTTTTTCTTTTTTTTTTTTTTTCTTTTTTTGAGGTAGGTTCTCACTATGCAGCCCCGGCTGGCCCGGACCTTTCTATGTAGATCAGGCTGGCCCCAAACTCACAGAGATCAACCTGTCTCTGTCTCTGAAGGACAAAGGTCAAAGGTGTGCACTACCATACCCAGCCCTCTTTCTTTTCTTTCTCTCTCTCTCTCTTTCTTTCTTTCTTTCTTTCTTTCTTTCTTTCCTTCCTTCCTTCCTTCCTTCCTTCCTTCCTTCCTTTGAGACAGGTCCTTCACTGACTCTGGAGTCCACCATTTCCATGAGGTGACTGGCTGGTAGTTCCATGGACACCCCTCCTTCTCCCTCCTCCTCCCCTCCCCCACTACCTCCTCCTCCCCTTCCCTCCACCATTACCTCTCCCTCCACCCCAGTCCATCCCAGTGTTAGGGTTTGGGCACAAGTTGCCACACTTGGCTTTTTACCTTGGTGCCAGGCATCTGAACTCAGGCCCTCATTCCTCAAAGAACAAGCACTTTCTCTACTGTATGTGTTCTCTCTCTGTGTGTTCTGGGGGTGTGTGTGTTGCATGTCATGTGTGTGTTTTCTCCCTCCCCCAGCCCCTGACGGCCACATCTCCACTTGTTCCCTGAGGCAGGGTTTCTCACTGGAATTCATCCACCGTCTCCCAGCCCCTCGTGCATATATTGGGTATAATTGGGGACCTGGGAAGTGTGTATGGGGATCTCACTTCAAACAGGGGAGGCTGACTTTGTAGGTAGAGAAGCACCTCGAATCCTCCAGCATGATGATTAGGTCTAATTCTCAACCTCACACACCCTGAAAATCACCTGGGAAGACTCTCCGTGAGGGACAGTTGAGGGCAGCTTCGTGACTGGCGTGTCTGTGACTGGATTGTCTGACTGTGTTAATGGATGTGGGAAAGACCAGCCTCAAAGTGAGAGCCACCATCCCCTGGTCTGGGGCCCTGGATTGTATGAGAGGAAAGAAAGCCAACCATGATGGGCCGTGCTTCTGATCTTAGCGCTGGGAGGGAGGCAGGGGCAGGAGAATCTCTGGGAGTTTAAACCAGTTTGATCTACAGAGTGAGTTCCAGGTCAGCCAGGGCTATGAAGTAAGCTGCTGTTAGAGACAGAGACAGGCAGGCAGGCAGGCAGACAGGCAGACAGGCAGACGGGCAGACAGGCAGACAGGCAGGCAGGCAGACAGACAGGCAGGCAGACAGGCAGACAGGCAGACAGGCAGACAGGCAGGCAGGCAGACGGGCAGACAGGCAGACAGGCAGACAGGCAGGCAGGCAGACAGACAGGCAGGCAGACAGGCAGACAGGCAGACAGCAGGCAGGCAGACAGACAGGCAGACAGGCAGACAGGCAGGCAGGCAGACAGACAGGCAGACAGGCAGGCAGGCAGACAGGCAGACAGACAGACAGACAGGCAGGCAGACAGGCAGGCAGGCAGGCAGACAGGCAGACAGGCAGACAGGCAGACAGGCAGGCAGGCAGGCAGGCAGGCAGGCAGGCAGGCAGACAGACAGACAGACAGACAGCAGAAAGTCCCTCCCTGACCTCTAACTTTGCACTGGTTTCTCTCTTCCTGATTGTGGTGTGCTGTGGATAGCTGTTTCAGTTCCAGCCTTCACTTCCCTGCCACGGAGGCCCGCACCCTGGCATTGCAAGCTATGAGCCGATAAGCGCTTTTCTCAAAGATGGGGTGGGCCAACGGTAGAGCCCATAGCCTCTGACAGATGAAGTCTATTCAGGTGGTCTATGCTCTCCGGTCCAGGGCCACCTCTATCTCAGCTTATCACCTCCCACAGGGGCAGGATGAGGTCAGCCCTGGGACCCTACAGAGGCCTGCACACTGTCCCTGGCACCCTTGGGAATTCTTGGAGTTCTGCTGTGTTGGGAGCTTCGAGGGGCGTCTACACTTCCGGTCACCAGTCTATGCTGGGTGATCCTGTGACCCTGCTGAGTGGGCACAGGACCTTTTGCCCACAGAGGTGGCTTCCGAACAGAAGGTTTTCCCCATGAATCATTTAGACTGTGGGCCAGAGCCCAGCCTACTTCCTTCCCTAGGCCCACTTCCTCATTTATCAAACAAGGAGCCAACACTATCTCTTAGAAGCTGGATGTACCCTGGGAGTGGTTGGGGCGGGGGACAGGGACCCCTGGTGGGAAGATCCTGCTACTGTCTAGTTCCAATCAAAAACACCCAGCTCAGGCAGAACTGGGCTGAGCCGCACTGTCTGGAATCCCATTGTCACTGACACCTGCTTTGGTCACATTTCGGGTTCTTCTCTTTTTTGTTTGCATTCCTCCAAGGAGAGGGAGAGGAGAACCCCAGGCTGAGTTTTGGGGAGCAGAAGGAAGTCCAGTCCTGGGGGTCCCAAAGTGGGGATAAAGGGTAAAGAATCTAAGAGGCCCCTGTTGGAATCACACGTGTGCGCCAACACACTGCTGCTGTGGTTTTTCCGGTTTTGTTTGCTTGCTTGTTTGGGACTTGGGCTTTTTTTTTTTTTTTTTTTTTTTTGGTTCTTTTTTTTTCGGAGCTGGGGACCGAACCCGGGGCCTTGCGCTTCCTAGGTAAACGCTCTACCACTGAGCTAAATCCCCAGCCCCGGGACTTGGGTTTTTGAGACAGGGTCTCTCTATGCAGTCTTGGTTGACATGGAACTCACTATGTAGATCAGATTGGCTTTGACCTCCTAGAGGGATCCACCGGCTCCCGCTAACCCGGAGCTGGGGTTAAAGGGGTGCACCTCACACCCGGCCTGAGAAGTTTGTCTTTAAAGGCACTGGGGGCATTGGCTGGTTCTCGACAGGGAGGGGAAGGGTCGATTTTGAAGCACACAAAGCTCCTTGGGCTGCTTTGTGTGAGGAGGAAAGACAGACCAGGAGAGGCTGGGGTGGAGAGGAGGGAAGCTGCCTGCTCCGGGCTGGGCTGTAGAGACAGGGAAAGCGAAGTTGATAGCATTCTTGCCGCAGGCAGAGGCTGATCAAGGTTGGGTGTTTTGGCCTGAGGCAGTCGAGTGAACTGTGAGTACTCAAAAGCAGGGCGGGAGATGGGGGTGGGGGTGGGGGTGGGGGTGGGTATCAGACGGTGGAAGAGGTCCTGCTAGGTGGCCTGTCTGTTGGCCTATGCTGCCTCCTGCTGGCTCAGCACCGACACCTATTTAATAAACCGTGTGGGCTCTGCAAGGGTCCTAGATCCCAGAATGACTGCTTTCCACACTCCTCCCCGTCCCCTTTTTATATTAAAACCAACCAACCAAACAAAAAAACCCCCCACTTATTTATTATTGTGTGTATGTCGAAGCTTAAATAGTGGCTTGTGGGAGTCGGTTCCTTCCTTCCAGTGTGTGGGTACCAGAGATCAAAACTCAAGCCTGATATCAGGCTTAAAAGCAAGGCCCTTTACCCACTGAACCATCTTGCTGGCCTGTTTCTTAGTTTACAAATACTTAAGCACAAATATCTTAGTGGTCCGAACACTTGTTCCATTGCTCCCCTTCCCAGCAACGTCACCTCTGTGGTTTTGTCCGCACCCCTTTAATTGTCCCGTAGTCTCCTTGCAGGGAGTTCAGCTCTCCAAGGGAGAGCGAGGTCTCTGTTTGGGACCTAAAACAGAGTGCTGTATCCAGAAGGTGCTCAATAAATACGCGTGGAACTCATGACTGGATGGGTTTCTCTTCACCCGTTCTGCTTTCTAAGCCTCCTTTTCAGTCTACAACCAGCCCCTGCCAAGGTTACCCCTGCCGCATCTATCGGCACTTGCGGTTTGTCCCTAGCCTCTATCTTCTGGTCCAGTGTCTGCCGGATGAATGTCCCTGAAAAAAAATAAATAAATAAACGAAGCAGGGCAGGCTTGCTTAGTTCTGTCAGAGGAGCTGGATCAGGGCTCAATTCTCAAGATTCTCTCTGGTGCAGTGCTCCTGGGCTCCCTCTTCTGGTCAGAGTAGAATTGCATGTCTGCCGTCCTTAGCGAACTCTGTACCGCGTGACTTGATTCAGCCAATAGAAAGTGAGTGGAAGCCTTAGTTCTAGCTCGGAGTTTCTAAAAGTCGCTGGGTGCACACCCACGCGCCCTGCTTTTCTTTTCCTTGCCATGAGTAACTCTGTCCGCCTGGTTTCTGAAGATGTCCACATGGTAGCGGAGTTCTCCAAACCCTTGTCACTCCTATCCACCTGAGACAAAAGGGAACAATAAATCTTACAAGCTTTTCAAGCTGGGGACAGCACCGGGCCCATTGTTACTGCAGCAAAATCCAGCTTATCCTGATTACAACACCCTTTCCTTTCCTATCGCCAGCATGCTGCCTTGAGACGACCACCAACTCTCAAGCCCCGGTGTCTCCAGTCACAAGGTGACAATATAACAGACTAAGACTCTTGAAAATCTGAGGTCAGAGGTCATGGACCCCCCCCCCCGACAAAATAGATAATATAATTTACAATACTGTATGATATAGTATGTATATATATGTATGTATGTATGTATGTATGTATATATATATATATATAGTAATAAATAATACAGGATGTCGTCTCTGAATTTGTTGAGTTTTTGGTTTTTTTCTTTCAGAGCTGAGGACTGAACCCAGGGCCTTGCGCTTGCTAGGCAAGTGCTCTCTACCAATGAGCTAAATCCCTGTCGCCGAATATGTTGATTTTAAAGATTTGTTTATTTATTTATTTCAGTCTTTTAGAGACAGGGTTTCTCCATTTCCCCAGTGCTGGGATTAAAAGTGTGTGCCACCAGGCCTGGTTTAGGGATTTATTTTCATGAGTAGGTGTGTCCCTCTGTGTGGGGTTGTACACACGAGTGTAGGACCTGAGGAGGACAAGAGGGCACTGGATCCTCTGGACCTGGGGTCACAGGCAGTTGTGAGATGCCCAATGTAGGTGCTGGGAATTGAACTCTGTTCCTCTGCGAGAGCAGCAAGCATACTCCACTACTGAACCACCCCTCCGATCCCAGGGAACTTCAAATTTTGTCATATTTGGGGTAGGTCTTTGGCATATAATGAGGAAGCGACACCATTCTATCAGTAAGGAGGCCAGAGTGGTGTGGTGGTACAAGCCTGTTCTCCTAGCATTGTGGAATTGGGGATAGGAGGATTCTGGTTTCAAAGGAAGTCTCAGGTATATATCCAGTTTGAGGCCAGCCTGAGCTATATAAAAAAAATCCCCTGTCTCAAAGTGGGGAGGTGACAGGATGTAGTGCACATTAGGTTGGCAAATAATCACGTGCTGTCGGTGTGTCAAGTTCTCGGAGGCGGGGTTACTTGCCCCCATGTCAAACCAGAGCACATTGCCTCAGTGTCCCCAAGGCCCTTGTCTGGGGAAGGACTCAACATCCCCACCTCAGTGGCAGGTAGGAAAAGACAGCAAAACAGCCCAGGAGTGAAAAAATACCGTCTTTGGGAACAGCTAGAAGATACTCTTATTTATTTGTTTATTGTGAGAATGTTTCTGACTTTGGAAGTAGAGGCAGGTGTGCTGGGAACGGAGCTCAGGTCCTCTAGGAAGAGACACGATGCGATGCATGCTCTTAATGGCTGAGCTGTTATCCTTTGTCCTCTGATATAAAGGTCTCTGCAGTCGGAGAAGGTGCCAGGAGCTCAGCCATGTAGAAGCTGCCTGATGTCCGTCCCCAGTAGGTAGGTTCCTGCTGGATAGTGTGAGCATCTGCCTTGATGGTGTTTTGCTATCTACCTTTTGCTCGCCATTTATTACTTTTAATTTATTTTCTATTATTATTATTATTATTATTATTATTATTATTATTATTTGGTTTTTCAAGACAGGGTTTATTCTGTGTCACCCTGGCTGTCCTGGAACTTGCTCTATAGACCAGGCTGGCCTTGAACTCATAGAGATCTGCCTGCTTCTCTGCCTTCTGAATGCTGGGATCAAAGGCATGGGCCACCATGCCTGACTTGCTATTTACTCTTTTTTTTTTTTTTTCTGGAGCTGGGGACCGAACCCAGGGCCTTGCGCTTCCTAGGTAAGCGCTCTACCACTGAGCTAAATCCCCAGCCCCTACTATTTACTCTTTTTACTTTGGCTTGCTATATAATTAATGCATTGATTCAAAAGGGACGCTATGGTTACTGCAGTTCATTCTCCAGAATGTCCTGTGAAAGTGGAATGGTTAGGCTCAGAGGCCTTATCTGGAAAATGCTGCTTGGCCATGGGTTGAAAGTGTGTTTAGAAAGAGCTGGGAATAACGGACTCCCCAAAGAAGTCATATAAATTAGAGAGTTTTGGCATGGTGGATCTGTTGACAGCATCCCCAGCACCCCAATTCTCTCACTTGCTCTGTTTCTTGCAGGGAAGAACTCTCTGTGAACTGTTTATAAAAAAAACTTCTGTCCATTTTTGATTATACTGAACTTAACCACGGGGTAACCAGAGCTAGTTGCAAGGGCATCTGGGAAATGTAGTTTTTATGTTGAAGAGACTGGGTTGCCTCACCTGTGGTCAGAGTGAGCTGGGCTATGCTTCACTAATAAGAAGCTTTACCTACAGTGGGGCTCATTTAGGGTTTATTTCTCACTTCTGTGACACTTCTGTCTCAGGTAGACAGCTATGAAAAGGATCAAGAGAACTCAGTTTTATGTGGGAACCAGCTTGTTCAGGAACCAGACTGACAGGGCTAGTCACTGTGACTGGAGTAGGGAAGGAAAGTGATGGCGCACCTGGACTACTGGATACTAATTATACCCACACTTCATTAATCAGAGCAAGTCACCGTTTGCGTCCTAATTAGGGGCCAAGAAAGTGCAATTCCACATGTGGTTAGAAGAGGGAGCAAGAGCACAGTGCGAACATCATCTGATCAAACCCAACACACACACACACACACACACACACAAATAAAAATAAATTTTAAAAAATTTAAAAAATTATAAGGTTGGCCGGCTGGTGGTGGTACACGCCTTTAACCCAGCAATCAAAAGGCGGAGGCAGGTGGATCTCTGTGAGTTTGAAGCCAGCCTGGTCTACAGAGCAAGTTCCAGGACAGCCAGAACTACAGACTTTATCTCAAAAAATAATTTTTAAAAAGACGTAATTAAGCCCTGCTTCATTTACTCATTCTGCTCTGGCCCTCAGGTCACATGATCGATCTGGGTGGCCACCTTAGTCATCTGTGCGCTGGTCATATGAGATCAAGGTCCGGGAAAGTCCCTCAGAGAGGTTCATTTGCATATTGCCAATCAGCTGTGGCTGTAACTTCCCCTACCTAGGATCCTTCAGCATCCCCATTTCCTGTTTGCTGGAACAACCTGCTATTCAACAGGTGGCTGGAGAGAGATGGCTCAGCGGTTAAGAGCACTGACTGCTCTTCCAGAGGTCCTGAATTCAATTCCCAGAAACCACATGGTGGCTCACGACCATCTGTAATGGGATCAGATGCTGTCTTCTGGTGTGTCTGAAGACAGCTACAGTGTATTCATATAAATGAAATAAATAAATCTTTTTTTAAAAAAGGTCACGACTGGTTTAAAACAACACGAATTTATCACCTTACAATCATAAATGTTGGAAGTCCAAAGTGGAGCGCCCAGAGGTCACAGGGCTGGGTGCTTCTGGAAGATTGGGGTGGGGCAGTTTCTTGAGCTTTCAAGCTTCCAGAGACTTCTCCCAGGCTTGCTGTGTCTTCCCAGTGACTAATGATGATTGTCTCGTCCCCCGCGGCTGAGGACTGAACCCCGGCCTCTCTCCTGCTTGGCAGCAGTCCACCTGCAGAGCCGTGCCCGATCCCTCACGGGTGGATCTCCTGCGAGGGCTGTCTATTAAGCCATGTTCTCAGTCCCTCATTGGTGGGTTCTGGGCAGGCGCTTTACAGCTGTGCCATGGTCTCAGTCCTCTGCGTGGCTGATTTTGAAGCAGCTCAGGGGTCAGGCAGTTTATTTGCCCGGGGCTGTTATCTTCTGGCAAGTGCTCAGCTCTAAGAGAGCAGTGGCTTTCAACCTTTCTATCGTTGAGACGCTTTAAAACACTGCCTCTTGTTGTGGTGACACCCCCCTCAAATCATTTCGTTGCTACCTCACAACTGTAACTTTGCTGCTGTTATGAATCATAGTGTAAATATCGGACATTTCTGATGGTCTTAGGCGAACCCTATGAAAGAGTTAGACTCTCTAAACGGGTTGCGACCCACAGATTGAGAATCCCTGGCGGCTCCATTGGCTTCTGGGTAACTGGTTGAGGTAGAACCAAGGCCTTCTTCCCATCCCTCAAATACCTAGATGAGGCCGGCAGCCTTCTGTGGGGCAGGAGCCTGGTTTCTTAGAGGCAGATGACCCAAGAGGCACAGACTGAAGATTGTTGGGACACTGGGGATCTGGGGCTGTCAGTCTCCTGCCCCGCAGGGCACTGGCCCCATGTCATGCTGGGTCTACGGCAGAGTCCATCTTGCCAGTTTCTCCACAGTGTTGTCCTGTGGGTGCCACGTGTGTCCCTTCTGTGAGGTGTGAGGGTCTGAGGAGTGGGGTCTGGAAGTTGAGAGTCCGTCTTCTGTGCATGCTGGGCCCAGGACCTATCAGGAAGTTGGCACTAGCTGGCAGTATGGGGCTGGGTCGGGGTTTAGTAGGTCCTAGGAGGAAGGGCACAGGAACTGTGAGGGCAGGAGAGGTGGAGGTGGGAGAGAGACAACGGTGGTTGGGGGGTGGGGGTGGGGAGATGACAAACAGAATGGGACCAGGAGACTGAAAGGGGGTGAGCCCCAGAATTAGGGTGTACTAGGGAGCAGAAGAGATGAACCCAAAATAACAGGGGCAAGGCCAGACAGGAAAAAGGAAAGGATTAGATACTAATAAACTAAGAGAGAGAAAGGGGAGAGAGGAAGACCAGAACAGAGAAACACACATGGGTGTAGATAGACTGAGGAGACAAGAGGGGCACCCAGGAGAAGATGGGACAGACTTGATACCCAATCCAGAAATGGGTCCCTTCATGCAGTGGGATTCCATAAAGACCTGACCTGCTCTGCTGTGTGACCCTGAGCAACTTCCTTTCCCTCTCTGAGCCTTGCTCATCCTATACAGGCTTGAAGCTTTCGATCATTTCTACAGAGGAGGAGCCCAGGCCCAGGAAGGCAAGGGGCTCGATCAGTGGGCCAGTCTCAAGGAAGCTGAAGCCGGTTTCACTGGGAAGCTTTCTTGAGGAGAAAAAGATGGAGATAGCCCTGTCCCTACCCACCTGACTTCCCAGATCATGGTTCTACAGGGTTCTTGTGGGGCGGGGTTGGGATCGGGGTGGGGAGCAGCCCATACCTGATAGTGCTGGTTCTCTGGCTGTGGCTCCTGGGATGCTGGTGGAGGCAGGCTCTGCAAGGGAGAGGTACAGGTGAGGGGGTTCCTCGCGCCCTTCAATCTTTGACCCTGGTGTTATGGGCCCGGATTCAGAGTCCCCATGGGCCCTCTGGTTATGAGGCCCCTTAGTGTGGGTCAACACATCTTAGGCAACGGGCCCAGCAGTGAGGACTCTTGGTGTCCTCAGGTGCTTAGCTTCTTCCCAACACGGGGTTTAAGCAATTTGCCTTTGTTTTTTACATTCTCTCTCTGTCTCTGTCAGCCTTCAAAAAAGATTATTATTGCCAGGCAGTGGTGGTGCACGCCTTTAATCCCAGCCCTTGGGAGGCAGAGTCAGGTGACCTCAGAGATCAAGGCCAGCCTGGTCTACAGTGTGGGTTCCGGGACAGCCAGGGCTACACAGAGAAACCCTGTCTTGAAAATACAAATCTGGGGTTGGGGATTTAGCTCAGTGGTAGAGCGCTTGCCTAGGAAGCGCAAGGCCCTGGGTTCGGTCCCCAGCTCCGAAAAAAAAAATACAAATCAAATCAACAACAACAACAACAACAATTGTATGTACAGGGTTTGTGACAGCACCCACATATGGAAGTCTGAGGGTGAGTACGGGGAATCAATTCTCTTTGACTTTTAAGTGGGTCCCAAGGACAGAGCTGAGGTCCCCAGGTTAGTGGAGCAAATGCCTTTACCTGCTCAGCCACTCTCTGGCTCCTTGTCTTCCTGATCTTTTAAAGATTTCTTTAATTTTTATTGGTGTGTGTGTGTGTGTGTGTGTGTGTGTGTGTGTGTGGTCTGTGTATGTATCTATGCTGTGTGTGTCTGTGCTATGTGTGTGTATGCGTGTATTTGCCGTGTGTGTGATTGTGTGTGTACATCATGGCTCGTGCTCCTCCCTCACACCCCTCATACACAAAGGAAGGAGAGGAGGACAGAATATGTTGACTGGAGAGAGAAAGGAAGAGTCATGGCTTCCAGGTGCCCAGGTACCATGGCTAACTCCGGGTTGGGGTTTTGTGAGAAGCAAGATCTAAGGGGACAACACTCACCACGGGTGGGTTTCCTGGCTCCGTGTCACTGATGGGAGACACCAGGAAGACTGGAGATGGCATCACTTCATAGATGTTGCTGTCACCTGAAGTAGAGGAGAAAGGGCGTCCCACGGGCAGATGACTCACTCCTGTAGAACCGCTCTGCCTGCCTGTCCATTTCACTCATTTAGTCACTCAACTAGCATTTGTGCAAATTCCTCCTCCTGCCAGCTGTGTTCTGGGGACACAGTGGTAGCCCAGACAATCCAGGCCGCGCCTTTCTAGAACTCAAATTCCCCTGGGAGAAGAGAGACCCATCCCCAGAGAGTGATAATCCAGAACCTAAGGCTGGGGCTGGGAGTGGGGGATGTGGAAACATAGAAACAGGCCTGGCCAGCCTGGATGTTAGGGAGGACTAACTGGAGGAGGGGTCATCTGAGAACTGGGCAGAGATAGGAGGGAAGCCTACAGTGGCAAGAGAGCCCACTCTGCAGAGTCATGCTAGGGAGACAGAAGTCTGCCCCAAGACACTGGGGGAGCTACGGAAGGCTTATTAGCAGGAGACATGTTAACCCTAGAGGTTTAGGAGGGGTCTTAAATCTCTCTGATCCCGGGGTTGGGGATTTAGCCAAGTGGTAGAGCGTTTGCCTAGCAACCACAAGGCCCTGGGTTCGATCCCCAGCTCCAAAAAAAAAAAAAAAAAAAAAAAAAAAAAAAAAGTAAAATCTCTCTGATCCCCTCAGTGCATCAAGGGTCCCCGAGGGCTCTGACTATGTATGGGAATGGAGGCCTTTAACTGGGGGAGACACAGAATTGCTAGGTGGAAAAACTCTCTTTCCTGGCTTACCAGATTCAGGACTCATGTTCACCTCTGGCTTCTCTGTGGCTGTATTCCTAGGGGTACATAGAAGAACCCTGAGATGTTTGGGTGGGGGAAAGGAACCCCGACATCCTGGAGACTCTGTCTCCCTGATTCCCACCTATTGACTTGATTCTCACCCAGCCCAGGGAAGGCAGGAGAGTTAGAGGAGAAAGAGAGTGGATGAAAGACCCAGAGGGAGTTCTGGGAACTGTACCTGGGGCTCTGGCCCTTCCGATGGCGATGGCGGCGAGTGACCAGGAGGTATGCAATGCCACATAAAAGCAGTGACCCGACAGCAAGACTCCCAACGATGATGGCTGCTGTGATCCCAGCATTGGCAGAGAGGAGTGAGGAGACCTTGCGTGCATCTGGGAGTGAGGGTTGTTTCAGGGAGGACTTTTGTCTGCCCTCACCTAATTCCTAACTTTTCAGTGCCTTGCTAAGCAGGCTAGGGATCCATTCCACCACAGAGCCACGGCCGCAGCCCCTTCCTGGGGGATTCTAGGCAGGGGCTCTACCACTGAGCCACGCCCTCAGCCCCTTACTGGGGGATTCTAGTTAAGAGTTCTGTTGCTGAGCTAAATCTCAGCCCACTCTTATAAGTTATCATTTTTTTAAAAATATTGTTATTTTGAGATAGGGTCCCCTATAGTCTAGGCAGGCCTCACATTTACCATTTAGCTAAGGGTGACCTTGAACTATGTAGCTAAGGATGTTTCTATTCCTGCAATGAGTGTGTGTGTGTGTGTGTGTGTGTGTGTGTGTGTGTGTGTGAGAGAGAGAGAGAGAGAGAGAGAGAGAGAGAGAGAGAGAGAGAGCAGGTGAAGCCGGAAGTTGATGTCAAGTGTCTTCCTCAATCAGTTTCTACCTTGGTGTTTGAGACATGTCTCTCACTGAGTCTGGAGTCATCCGCTGGATAGGCTGGATGGCCAGCAAATGTCAGGGATCCTCCTGCCTATGAGACTGACCCAGACCGGTCTTGCAAGTGTTCACTACCGCATGCAGTTTATATGTTGCTGGGGGTTTAACCTAGGGCTTCATGTATGCCAGGCAAGCACCCTGCCAGTAACTGAGCCACATGTACAGCCTATGTGAATTGTTTTTTTGTTTTTTGCTTTTTTATTCTTTTTTTTGGAGCTGGGGACCGAACCCAGGGCCTTGCGCTTGCTAGGCAAGTGCTCTACCACTGAGCTAAATCTCCAAGCCCTGTTTTTTTTGTTTTTTTTTTTGTTGTTGTTTTTTAATGTTATTGTATGTGTGTGAGTGTTTTGCCTGCATGTATGTCTGTGTCCCATGTGAGTGTCACATGCTTGCAGAGACAAGAAGGGAGACTGGAGCTGTAGGTGGTTGTGAGCTGCCATGTGGTTGCTGGGAACCAAACTGGGATCTTCTGGAAGAGCAGCCAGTGTTCTTAACTGTGAGCAATCTCTCCCAGAGCCGTGTAAATCATTTTTAAAAATCAATCCTTATCCCCCCCCCCCCAATTTTCCCTTCCTCTCCTTCCTCTTTTCTTTTGAGGAAGGATTTTAATAAGTTACCCAGACTGGCTTTGGACTTTCCATCCTCCTGGGTCCGTCATGAGGCTGGGCTTGCATCTCAACCCAGGCAGGGCCCAAGGCCCTGGGCTGATGGTGTTTGAAGTGTTGCGAGTCACTCATCACTTCCGCATTGCTGTCCAACAGACAGAAGCAGTCTCCGAGTGAACTGTCTCCCTCTGGTAACATGTTACTATTTTTCTTGAGCATAAACAGTGAGTTTATCAGCTGAGTAGGTGAAACATTTTAATTTCCAGAGCTCAAAAGGAAACAGTGTCTCTCCCATTCCATTGTGTGCTCTGAGTTGTTATTCTAACAAGCTTGAGAGCCCTCTTCTTGGTTTTCTGTTTGTTTGTTTTTGTTTTTCCAGACAGGGTTTCTCTGTGGTGCCTTGGCTGTCCTGGAACTCACTCTGTAGACCAGGCTGGCCTCGAGTTCACAGAGATTGCCCTTGGCTCTACCTCCAGAGTGTTGGGATTAAAGGTGTGTGCCACCATCGCTTACCTCAGCTCTCTTCTTTGAATGTGGGATACTGACTGGTTTGTAATTAAAAAAATGGCACATCAGTGACACTGCATGGGGACAAGGGTAGAGTTAGCAGCAGCTAAGGGAGCTAGGGATTACTGCTCAGTGGTAGAGCCCCTACCTAGAATCCTCCAGGGAGGGACTTGGGGCATGGCTCAGTGGTAGGGCCCCTGCCCAGAATCCCCCCAGTTAGGGCTGGGGGCATGATCTTTCTTCTTTCTTTTTCTTTGTTTTATCTTTTCTTGGTGTTTTGAGATAGGGTTTCGCAGGGTTCTGGATCTTACGCTGTAGACCTTGGCCCTGAACTCACAGATCTGCTTTCTCTGCCTCCTGAGTGCTGGGATTAAAAGCAAGCACCACTACCACCTGGCATTTCTTTGTCTGTTTGTTTGTTTTCTTTATTAGTTTATTTATTTATTCCTGTGTGTGCCTATACCAGCAAGTGGTGGTCAGAGGACAACTTTTGGGAGATGGCTTTCTTTCTGGTCCTGTGGATCAAAATCAGTCCATCATGCTTGGGTGCAAATGCCTTACCCCTTGAGCTATCTCACTGACCCTGCTGACATTTTTGAAAGACGTTCCTGTTCAGTTGCCCTGTCTGACCTAGAACTCATTATGTGGCTTAGGCTGCCTGAGAATTCCTCACTAACTTTCCTTAATCTACCCAGTGGAGGGTGACATTTATACTCCACCATACCTAACTAAGGGGCATCTTCTTTGGGGAGACCTCTCTGATGACTTCCCCTCCTGTGTCATGTTAGCCTGTTTAATTTTCTGAGCCAGGCAAATTATTACACCAGCATGCCTCAGTTTTCCCCATCTGTAAAATGGAGATAACAATTGCAACCACCTCAGGAAGCTTCTTTAAGAGCAAAATAGTTACTATATTGCGGTGGTCCTCATTCAGGGGTGACCCTGGTTCTGGGAGACACTTGTCAAAACCTAGCATGTGATTCTTGTGAGCAGCAAGCGCTAGTAATGTCTCGCAAGACCAGAGAGGCTATAAAACTTCTATGAAATGCACAGCCCTCTACTCAAAGATATTAGCCAGTTCTAATGATCAGTGTGACCTAGGGAAAGTATTTAGATTCATACTTGGCCTGGTAAGATTCTCAAGAATATCACTGTTGTTTCCTACCTTGTCCCCTAGCCCTTTATCTGGAGTGGCTGCATCAGCAAATACTTGACTTGTGATTAAGAAAATTGAGCAATTCATCAGGGTCATGCATATAAAAGATGCTCAATGAATATAGGAATAGTTATTGTATGGGGAGAACTAATAAAAAAGGGTATATCTTAGGGTCTGGTACTCAGCAGGTGCTCAATCAATGCACATGGTCCATAATGAATGAGGCCAAATGAAATGGTGTTTGCACTTGGCCTCCCTCCCACCATAGCTGTTCCACTTACCAGCCACCTGGACGTCAATCTTGGCCTTCATTGTCCAGGCAGGGTTCACGGTGGCAGCCACCTGGTAGGTGCCGCTGTCTGAAGGTTGGGCACCTCGAAGCAGCATGGAACCATTCGGGAAGCCAACAATGTCTCGCTGTCCCATGGCATTGCCATCCCTCTGGGGTCGTGGTAGTCCAGGGATGTAAGAGAACAGCCTTGTGCCTCCAGATGTCTCTTCCCCCAAGTACCAGATGAAGTCCTGGACAGTGCTGGGGACACCATGAAGGGACAGGAGAAGGTCCTGGTTCTTTTGAGGCTGCTCTGGAATCATCTGGATGTGGAGGGCTGCCTGGGAGCCTTGGGGCAGCCGAAGGGCCAGGAACAAAGCTGTGGGAAAGTATGGAGGAGGCCTGAGGTCGAGTGTTGGGCAGAGGTAACAAAACCCTCCTTTCTACAGACTGTCAACCGCAAGCAAAGACCATAAGGGCTGCACAGTGGGAATGACGATGAGATTGATTAGTGATGTCTGCCCTGGGAGTAGGAATATAGGCACAGATGCCACAGATATGCCACCCCGCTGGCAGAAAGGTTTGCTGCCCTGAAATTCTATGTGATCTATCCCTAAACACTTGGACCCTCTGAAATTATTTATTCAACCAATATTTAAAGGTATATCTATTACATTAGATTATAGGCCAATTACATTATCTAGGTTTGTCTTCTCCTCCTCTTTTTCCTCTTCCTCTCCCTCCTCCTCCTCCTCCTCCTCTTCCTCCTCCTCCTCCTTCTCCTCCTCCTCCTTATTCTTCAAGACAGGGTTTCTCTGTGTAGCCCTGGCTGTCTGGGAACTCACTCTGTAGATCAGGCTGGCCTTAAATTCATAGAGATTCACCTGCCCCTGCCTACTGAGTGCTGGGATCAAAGTCATGTGCCACCACCTCCTGGGTTCTCCTCCTCCTCCTCCTCCTCCTCCTCCTCCTCCTCCTCCTCCTCCTCCTCCTCTTCTTCTTCCTCTTCCTCTTCTTCCTTCTCCTCCTCCTTCTTCGAGTCAAGGTTGCCTGGAACTCACTATTGAAGTCCAGCTCCAATTTGTGATCCTCCTGCCTCAGCCTCCAAAGTTCTGCCATTACAGATACGTACCCCCGTGCCTGACTTGTTCCTAGATTTTTGCTTTTTATTTGAAACAAGGTCTCAAGTAGACCAGGCTCACCTCGAACCGGCTGTGTCCTTCTACCTTCCAAACTCTGGGAGTCTATGTGTGACTCCCCGCTTCAGGCTCAGTCTCTGGTTCCTTCCCTCCCTCGCTCACTCCCCAGAACTCAGAGGAAAAGCAAACACTAATTCCTATCCTCATAGTTCTGACATTCTAGAAGACTCCATGGATGAAATAGGGATGGAGCTGTGATGTCACTACCCTGCCCCATCTGGTCCCTCAGCCCTCTGGGGCCGTTTCCTCCTTACCTGAGAACAGGAGGCCCTTTGAGAAGCAGCCCGGCATCCAGGTCTGAATCTCCATCTTGCTTCCTGTAGAGACAGCAAAGGCACTGAGAACCACAGGGTGGGTTCTTTCTCTCTGAAGTGTGAAATACAGTGGAGCATCCAGCAGGTGCCTCCGGACACAGCCAGGCTCTGCTGAGTCCTAGCATCCCCTTCCAAGGTCTCCCAGCCTCTCGGGGCTCCACCCATGCCCTGAGATGAAGCCAGAACACTGGTTAGACCAGTCTTCCCAGACCTCCATCCCAGCCCCTCCATTCTCTTCCCAGTCGTTGTGACTGGCTAAGGGGAAACAATGAGGCAGCTTCTGTTTGAGCAATACCCCCACCCCCACCCACTACCTCCCCTAGAAGCCAGGACCAGAAACTGAAGTTCAGGGAGGTGGGAAAGTCAGTGAGTAACAGAGGGTTTTTAATATCTGGGGCAGGTTCACTCTAAAGCACTTAAGTTTTTCTTTTAACATTTATTTATTGTTATGCGTGTGTTTCGGAGGGTGGGGTGCCTCCCTCCACCACGTGGGTCTCAGGAATCGAACTCAGGTTATCAGACTTGGCAGCAATTGCTTGCACCCTCTGAGTTATCTTATCATGATTAGTTTTTTGTAGCTGTTCAGACACACCAGAAGAGGGCATCAGATCTCATTACAGATGGTTGTAAGCCACCATGTGGTTGCTGGGATTTGAACTCAGGACCTTTGGAAGAGCAGTCAGTGCTCTTAACCACTTTTTTTTGTTTGTTTGTTTTTAAAGTACTCATCTACTAAATACCGTGACCTTTGCCCAGCTTGTGACCTGATGGGGCTTAAGAAGTGTCCTCTTTGCCTTCAGCCCTCTACGTATCACAGCCCCCCCTTTCAGACCCACCACCAGACAAGGCTGTGATCAGAGAACAGATGAAAACCAAGGAGGACTAGGAGAGCCTCCGACTAACCTAAGGGGAAGGGAGAGCTCCCCGGAGGAAGGGACCTATTGTGAGAGACTTGGAATCAGCAGAGAAGGGATGGGCGGGCCTGTGCCCTAGACTGCCCAGCTCATGCAAAGGAAGGAGGATGGGCGGGTGGGGCTGAGCACCCAAGAGTATCATGGGAACTGTGAAATCTGGGTCACTGAGGCACTGGGAAGGGCTGTGTGAGGCCAGTTGGTGGGAAAGGCAAGTTCCCCAGTTCTGCCTGGCAACATGCTTGCCTGTCTCTGTCATGAGGTGGCAGATGATGGGCAGAACCCTTCAGTCTCCACTTTGGGACAATCAGAAATTGTGGCTTTTTATCCCTGGACTACAGTCACCCCCACTCCCACTGAGCTGGGTGGGCAGTCCTACCTGGAGCCTTGGGCACCTTTCCTTACCCACTTGGCTGCCAAGTGGCCCCCCATTTCTGCCTCTCCAACTGGTCCTCTGAGAGACGAGGATCCACATCGCCCCCGTGTGTTCGTGCCTGGAGTAGTAGCAATCACAGTAGCAGTAACCTAGAGTCGCTGACTTGGACCAGCCCTCCGCCCAAGGCCCAGCCCTCCCATAGAGCCAGAGACCCTCATTTTCTCTATACCTGGAGGGCCTAGCAGAGATGTCTACAGGCATCCCTCAAGCCTTCTTGCTACAGTCCTGTTATTTTTCTGTCTGCCACCAAGTGAGTGTAGACAATGTAGCAATTTTATTGCAAATGGAGAGCAGTGTTTCTTAACTTTCCTATTGCTGGGACCATTTGATACCGTTTCTCACATTGTGGTGATGCCCCAACCATGAAATTATTTTCGTTGCTGCTTCATAACTGTAAGTTTACTACTGTTATGATTTGTAATGTATATATCTGATATGTAGGATAGCTGTTATTTGGCCCCCTAAGGTTGAGAACCACTGATCTGGAAACTTACACACAGTCAGGCTGGGGAGAGGTAAGGTGCTTCCTTCACAAGCTTTAGACCTGAGTTCGAGACCCTGGACCCATGGGGAAAAAAATTCATGTACTGTGGTGTGCGTTTGGGATCCCTGGGGCTGGACGCCTACTCAGCCTAGCTGAATTGGGACCAGCAGGCCAGTAGGGGTCCCTGTAAAACGATTAAATGATAAAGACAGATAGCCAGGTATGGTAGCGCACATCTTTAATCCTACGCTCAGGATGCAGAGGCAGGCTGACCTGAGTTACAGGGCAACCCTCTATGTAGGGAGACCCTGTCGCAAAATGAATGAATGAATGAATGAATGAATGAATGAATGAATGAGTGGGGGAGGGAGGTGCCAGTGTTCATTATAACATTCAGATGATGATACTAGAATAAGAGGTAAGCCAATGAGACCAGAGAGCTAATGTTGCCCAGAGGCCCTTCCTGTCTTCAGAGGCTCATGGGATAAGTTTCTTCACTGGGTTGGAATCTTGAAACCATAGCTGGAATGCAGCAACCATGCTGGCATCAACCTGAGGTAATTACCAGGAGGGAGACAGGAATGAGGAGTAGTCCGGGTGGCTGAGCTGCACACGGTGCCATAGCCAAATCAGATAGCCCAGCTCCTGTCATCCCCAGCCTCCCTTTCAGCGGTGGGTGGTTGAAGCATTTGAAAACCACATTCCCTTTTTTTTTTTAAAAACAACATGTATTCATTTTGTGTATGTGCCCACACTTGCCACACCACGTGCGTGGCGGTCACAGGCCAACTGATGGGGAGTTGGCTCTCTCCTTCCAGAATTTGGGTCTCAGGAATTGAACCCAGGTCCTTAGGCTTAGAGGCAAGCATCTTTACCTTCTGAGCCATCTTGCCAGCCCCAGATGGTCCCATCTTATATAAAGTTGTCTTTCAAGCTGGACAGTGGTGGTGCACGATTTTAATCCCAGCACTAGGAAGGCAGTGGCAGGCAGATTTCTGAGTTCGAGGCCAGCCTGCTCTACAGAGTAAGTTCCAGGACAGTCACGGCTACACAGAGAGAGCCTTTCTGAAAACCTCCCACATCACCGGAAAAAAAAAAAACAAACCCAAACTCAAACCAAACAAAAACAAAAACAAAAACAAAAAAGGCATAAAACAAGGCAAAACAAAAACAACCTCCCAAACAACTCTCCCCCAAAAAACAAAAAAAGCAAAGCAAAAATAACCAATCTTACCAACAAAAACTAGATATGTGCTTTCCTTCCTAGATTTCCCTGTGCTGCCAGTGTAGTCATTCTGAGGGGTTTGAGGGGTTCATTGGCCTACCTGCCTTTTTAAGGCCAGATTCTTAAGGCCATAACTCTTCTCTCCTCACATATACATATACATATACATATACATATACATATACATATACATATACATATACATATACATATACATATACATATACATATACATATACATATACATATACATATACGTGATGGTTTGTATGTGCTTGGCCCAGGAATGGCACTGTTAGAAGCTGTGGCTCTGTTGGAGTAGGTGTGTCACTGTGGTCATGGGTTATAAGACCCTCCTTCTAGCTCCTTAGAAGTCAGTCTTCTTCTAGCAGCCTTCAGATGAAGATGTAGAATTCTCAGCTCCCCCTGCACAATGCCTGCCTGGATGCTGCATGCTCCTGCCTTAATAATAATGGACTGAACCTCTGAACCTGTAAGCCAGTCCCAATTAAATATTATTCTTATAAGAGTTGTTTTGGGGGCTGGAAAGATGGGTCAGTGGTTAAGAGCACTGACTGCTCTTCCAGAGGTCCTGAGTTCAAATCCCAGCAACCATGTGGTGGCTCACAACCATCTGTAATGAGATCCGGTGCCCTCTTCTGGTGTGTCTGAAGACAGCTACAGTGTACTCATACATAAAATAAATCTTTAAAGAAAAAAGAGAGAGGGAGGGAGAGACCAGAGAATATTCCTTCCTTCTTTAATCAAATAATACATTCAGAGCTATGTACCAAAAAAAAAAAAAAAAAAAAGAGTTACTTTGGTTATGGTGTCTGTTCACAACGGTGAAACCCTAAGGCAAAATACATATACATATATACATACATGTGTACATACATACATATATGTTTGTACTGTATATATATAAACATGGATGTTGAAAAGGATATAGATATGATTGATTCTTCTGCTGGTGTCTGACTATTCAACTTGCTGCCTTGATTTGTCTTGTCACCGTGGTCTTTCATCCACATGTGATTCTGTCCCACCCAGCATTCTCCTTGGGTCCCACCAATAACCTTACCGCACACAACTTTTTAAGTCACAGCAGTTTAATAAAGTGCTGGGAGCCATTCAGTCACCAGAGCTACCAACGCCCCCTCCCCCCTCCTCTATTCTGCTGCCCGCTAGTCTGCCTTGTGGGTTAACTCATCTGGAGACAGCAGTGTTACCCAGCCCCGAGATACTCCCTGGGCAAGTTCTAATGCTGTGACTAAACGTGCATCTTCTGATGCTGTAATGGCCCAGAGCCATCTTGATGCACCAGAGCACACATTGTGCCCCAGGTATACCCACATAATGGAGAAGAAGGGAAAACGTATGCTTAATTGCACCCTGGACCACAAGGGAAAAAGACCTTATCCCCGTCCTTTTCCCTCCTCTGGTCGGAGCAGAAGCCAGCTCAGCTGTCATGGCTTACTGGCTTTTATCATGGGAGGTAAGAACTTTAAGAAACTAGGTAGACAGGTTGATCAGGACCTTACAAGTTTCCATTTTCCTGACCTGGTAGTGGTGGCTCATGCCTCTACTGCCAGCACCCAGGGGGCAGAGCAGGTGGGTCTCTGAGTTCAAGACCAGCCTGGTCTACAGAGTGAGTTCCACTACAGCCAGAGCTACACAGAAGACCCTGTCTTGAAAAACAAGACAAAATAAAAGTTTCCATTTCTGAATGAAAACAGCAGTTAGACTTCCTTACAGATGTGATCCTACAAATCCAGAGGTTTAGACTTACTTCTCATGAGATAAGGGGGAATTAAGTCTAGCTTTAGGGGAAATCTGTTGTTTCTATGTTAATTGATCAGAAGTAACTAGAGAAAATCTTGTTATGTACGGTTGGGGAAAATCTCAAAAAGAGACAAAGTTGTAAATCAGATAATTGGTACCAGCCTCTGCTCTGTTGTTCCCCGTGGCTAATAACTCTGCTCTCAGCCCCGACTTGGCCCTTAATTCTCATTCTGGTTGGGTTAACGGTGGGTTCAGCATCTTAAACTATATGTTCAATTATGTATCAGTTCAGTAACATTAATGGTCCTTAGGACCAACTATCCCTCTTTAGGACAGGATGAGTCCATGATTTGACTCATTCACTAAGACCCGTGGGGAATACAACAGGCACCCACCTTAGCAGAACTCTCGCCATGATGGAAATCCCATTCAGGCTGCAAAACTCAGCACCACAGGCAAAACCAAAATCAAAGTCCACAGTTCTGGGAAAAGCCTCTAAATGTACTATCCTGGATTTTTGGCTTCTGTAGCTCTGCTTCTGGCTAACTGTTCTTGTTAGGTGAAGTGATTTTGTGATTGAAAGTTCATTCCGAGAAAGGCTTGGGGCCACGCCAGGATGCCGAGCATTCAGTGTAGCCCCCGACCTGCTTATTAAGACTTTTTGTATAAAGATGTAAACCTACGTGTGGGGGCTTGAATGTGCTTGGCCCATGGGAAGTGGCACTATTAGGGGGCGTGGTTTTGATGGAATGGGCGTGGCCTTGTTGGAGGAAGTGCATCAATGTGCAGGGGAGCTTTGAGGGCTCCCAGTGCACAAGCTCTGCCCAGTGCGGAAGCGATGTTCCTCTTGGTTGTCTACGGAAGACGTCTCCTCCTGGCTGCCTTGGGATCAAGACGTAGAACTCTCAGCTTCTTCTCCAGAGCCATGTCTGCCTGGATACTGCCTGGTTCCCTGCCATGATGATAATGGACAGAACCTCTGAACCTGTAAACCAGCCCCAATTAAATGTTTGCGTTTACAACAGTTGTCTTGGTCCTGGTGTCTCTTCACAGCAGTAAAACCCTAACTAAGATACTATGTCTAAGCTGTCTTCCCTGCTAGGTAACCCGAGATACCTGTCTAAGAACCTATCTTTTAAAAAAAAGGGGGGGGGGTGGTTGGGGATTTAGCTCAGTGGTAGAGCGCTTGCTTAGCAAGCGCAAGGCCCTGGGTTCGGTCCCCAGCTCCGAAAAAAAGAAAAAAAAAGAATTATTTACTTTATTTATATGAGTACACTGTCGCTGTCCTCAGACACACCAGAAGAGGGCATCAGATCCCATTACAGATGGTTGTGAGCCACCATGTGGTTGTAGGAACTGAACTCAGGGTCTCTGGAAGAGCAGCCAATGCTCTTAACCCCTGAGCCATCTCTAGCCTGAACCTGTCTTCATGGAAGAATTACTTGTACTTTGAGGAGAGTTTCGATGTAATTATGCCTCCCTGTGTACACAGGATCTTGTTACATCAGGAAACTTTTTTTCCAAAACTGCACTGTACATAAACATGCTTAAAATAAACTGCCCAGGGCCCCACTCTAGAAGTTTGACCCAACCCAGGCTACTTAGTCACTCTGAACAGGATTTCCTTCTTCCTTACATAGCTCATTACTTTGCCAGCCACGGTGTCTGTGGAGGCCTTCATAACTGACACGCCCTTGGGGGTCTACCCTCAGAGAAGCAAAAACAATTTTTTTCTTTCTTTTTTTTTTTTTTTTTTTTTTTTTTTTGTTTTTCTGGAACTCTGTAGAGCAGGCTAGCCTTAAACTCTGAGACCTGCTTGCCTCTGCCTGACAAATGCTGGGGCTGTAGTTCACCTGGCTGAGCAAAATCCCAGGGCTACAGCTCTGCCACACTGTAATACAAATAACTGTGAAATTCGCTCCTTGGTTTCTGGCCAAGCGAACAACTGAACCATAGTTTATTCCATCCCATGAATGGATTCCTAAGAATGTTTACCAGCTAAAACCGTCTTGGGTAAAACTTGTCTCTGGTCTCTGGTCGAATCAGCCATAAATTCCAATACGATGTGACCCTAAAGCAGGTGAATTGCCTGGTCATTTGACTGCTGTCTGTCTGTCCGTTTCTGGAAACAAATCTGACTGCTGCACATGGCCAGAGCTACCTCTCCTGTATGTCACAATTGTGTGTGTGTGGGGGGTTACCTTTAAAATTCAGTCAAATCGGAGGTTGAGGCTGATTCTTGCTAAATCTCCTTGGGGCAATAACACCAGTGGTTAAAGGTCACAAAGACTCCGTCTGACTTATTCAGGTCTCTCAGGTGTTTCTCTTTAGGTACCCCATAACATTCGGGGTCCTACCAACATCCCTGAGATGATCCCCCGAGCCCTGAGGTGGGGCTCCTCCTAGGAAAGGGTGAGGGCTATTGTTCCTACGGGAGGCCACCGAGATGATGTTCCTCGACCTCAGTAACTGACTACCCCTCTCCAGCTTACCCCTCAAGCTAAGTCTACCTTAGTCTCTGTATTTGGGATCTCTGGAGGTAAGAGAATCCTAGATTTTGGGTTTAAAGAATTTAGCCTGGCAGTGGATGGTGCATGCCTTTAATCCCAGCACTCAGAAAGCAGAGGCAGGCAGATCTCTGAGTTCGAGGCCAGCCTGGTCTACAGAGTGAGTTCCAAGCCAGCCAGGGCTACCCAGGGAAACCCCGTCTCGGAAAGCAAATGAGGTCGAGGTTCCAGGTTTCTGGTTGGCCTGGGGCACCAGCCAGGGCACTTTTTCCAGACTGTACTCAAGTGTGCTCCAAATAGTCTGCCCGGGGTCAGACTCTGGATGTTGGAACCAACACCCACGTTTTAGCCCCGTGGAAGAGGGTTTCCCTCTTGCCTCTCGGGAATGATTACTCTGCCTGCCTGGTATTTGCAGACCCACCACATGGAGAGTGGTATATAGACACACGCTTTTATTAAAGTGTGGTTTTTACATGTGCGCTGGGACCCGAGTCAACTCCTCATGCCTAAGGGTCTTTTAAAAGTATTCCTTGCAGCCACATTTGAGCTCCATGAGCCCCTCCACAGATGAGTTAAAACCTGTCAATTCCAGCCAACCCACAGTAGGCAGGGCCTCTGTCAGGACTTAAGCTAGGTAAAAGGCTGTTTGAGCTGACGGCCCCCACAAGTTCGAGTCTGTGCCCTCTAAGTCTGGCACTTGGAAGGTGGAGGCAGAAGACTTGAGAGCTCAAGGCTAGCCTCAGCTATATATACAGTGACCTTAAGGACAACCTGGGCTAAACAAGGCAAGAAAATAGTAACAATTCATGCAACTATAGCCAGCTGATTTCTTTTGTTTTGGAGACGGGGTTTCTCTGTGTAGCCCTGACTGTCCGGGAACTCACTCTGCAGACCAGGCTGGCTTCGAACTCAGAGATCTACCTGCCTCTGCCTCTTGAGTGTTGGGATTGGAGGTGTGGGCCATTCTCCTCAGATAATGATTCCTTAGTTTTTATAAAGATGCTTTAAAAATAAAATAAGTGGGCTGGAGAGGTGGCTCAGTGGTTAGGAGCACCGACTGCTCTTCCAGAGGTCCTGAGTTCAAATCCCAGCAACCACATGGTGGCTCACAACCATCTTGTGTGTCTGAAGAGAGTGACAGTTACTCAGACATATAACAGAAAAAATCTTTTAAAAAAACAACTATATTGGGGTTGGGGATTTAGCTTAGTGGTAGAGCGCTTGCCTAGAAAGCGCAAGGCCCTGGGTTTGGTTCCCAGCTCTGAAAAAAAGAAAAAGAAAAAGAAAAAAAAAAAAAAACAACTATATTGAGTAGTTTGAGGTCAGCCTGTTCTACAGAGTGAGTTCTAGAACAGCCAGGGATACACAGAGAAATCTGCCTCAAAAAAAAAAAAAAAAAAAAAAAGCAAAAGGCAAAAAAATTAATTAGTAATTTAAAAAAGTAAAAACCTGCTGAGTGGTTAAGCGTATGTGTTGCTCTGGCAGAGGCCGAACTGGGTTCTTAGCACCTGTGAGTGTGTGTGTGTGTGGGGGGGGCGGGCGGGAGGCTGCTCACAAGGGCGTGTAAGCCTGGTTCCACATTTGGGGCCTTCTTCTGGCCTCTGCAAGCAATACACCCACATGAGTGCATGGACACACACACACACACACACACACACACACACACCACACACACACACACACGCACGCACGCACATGCACCACACTGAGATTCTACCTCATTCCAGTCAGAATGGTAGTCATTGAGAAAACAACACTTTTGCAGAAAAAGGGAACCTTTGCATGATGTAACTGCTGGTGCTGGTATAGCCATCCTTACACTATTGATGTACTGTCTCTAAAAACTCGAATGTATAGTAAGTCATTTCTCCACTGGTGAAATGAGCCAATTCACGCCAGATTAGATTTTACTAAATGCAGGTTTATTGGGAAGCTACTCTTGGGTGAGTTCATTGGCTCCAAGGACTGAGGCCAGGGAAGTCACCATTGGGAGGGGGGGAAAGAGGAAGAGAATCAAAGAAATGGCCCATTGAGAGAGAGAGAGAGAGAGAGAGAGAGAGAGAGAGAGAGAGAGAGAGAGAGAACCAAAATGTCTGGATTATAAAGAGAAGAACTTTTGGGGAGGTTCAGTGTTGGGGACAGGGTATGCCAAGTCAGGACTGAGGGTTGCTGGGAGAACCAGGAGGCCAGGTCTGCTTCAATATGTAAAACAAGCACCTCAGTCTCTTGTCCCCAGGTTCAAACAGCCCAGACCACAGGACGGGCTGTAGCATCCCTGGGATTTACTAGAGCCACCACAGAGAGAAGACCGTGCACAGCAGCTCAGATATGGACCCGACCCAGCTGGCCGCCCACAGAGGAACAGGTAAAGAAAGTGCACACACACAGTTGGGGTTTTCAACCTCTGAGAAGAACAAAGTTCCATTGCTTACAAGAAACTGGATACAGGGGCTGGGGATTTAGCTCAGTGGTAGAGCGCTCGCCTAGCAAGCGCAAGGCCCTGGGTTCGGTCCCCAGCTCCGAAAAAAAAAGAAAAAAGAAAAAAAAAGAAACCGGATACAACTGGAGAGAATGGTATCAAAGAAGTCAAGTCAGCCTCAGAAAGACAGCTACAATTTTGTCAAATACAAAACTTTTTTTTATCTGTGGTTCACACATTTTTACGAAGGTCAATAAAATGTTTGCAATGAAGACATACATCAGAATAGTGTCTGGGAAGAAAAAGAAGACGAAAATGGATTGAGAGAAGAGAGGGAAAGGAGCAGGGGTTGGGCTATGTTTAAACTTGAAGACAAATTAAAATAAATTAGTTTACTATCATTCTTGGCTACATAGTAAGTTTGAGGTCAGCCTGGGCTACAGGAAACACTGTCTCAAAAAATATATATTATAACTAGTTTTTTTATAAATATATTACTTTATTAAATATTTTACTTTATTAAAAAGACCTAGCAAAGGAGTGTGGCACACACAAACCTTTAACTGCAGCACTTGGGAGGTAGAGACAGACGGACCTCTGTGAGTTTCAGTCTAGCTTTGGCTACACTCTGAGACCTTGTCCAGAGAGGAGAGAGGGGTTAGCCCCAACTGAGTCAGCTTATAAAGAGAGTCCGCACTTGAGTCTCAGAGGTAGAAGTCTTTCAAGTTTGTCACATACACGAGGTAGAGGATTTACCTTACCCAAAGAAAGACTTCAGTTTCTGACTGTCTCAAAGCCCCTTAGCTTGCCTGTGTATAGACAGGGCTTCTCTCTACAGCCGTGCTAGACTCAACCTTGCTTTATGTGGCCCTCGCTTGCTGAGATGTCAAGTGTGAGTCAGCACACCGGGTTCCATGAGTCCTTTCGACAATGCGGAATTCGGCAGCGGCCAAGGAGACCCCCAACCTTGCTATGTTTGCCACACTGGACAGTCAAGTCTCTCTGGAGGCTTTTTCTTTTGTGGGAGTAGGGTTCCAGTTGTTATGTCTTCAAGTTCCTTAGTTCTGTCTACCCCAGCACCATCACCTCAAGTTGTTCGTCTCCACGTTTGGGACAGAGACGCCATTCGCTGCTGAATAGCGGACGTTCTGGATGGGGGACAACAGACATCACATTTCAGTCAGGGCCTCTTTCAAGTAAACGGTCTTCCCGGTGAAGTGAGGTGCTCAAGGAGCTGGCCCACCTGATCCCTAAGCAGTGGCCATAGGCAGGGATTAGGAGGTAGGCAGACCTCAGAACCTTGGCACTCTGGCATCAGAGGCAGGACTGTCAGAGGCTAGCCTAGGCTACAGTGACATGTCTTCCCCACCCCCCACCACCAAACAGAGAGCTGGATGCAGTGGCACACACCTGTAATCCAGTCACTAGGGAGATAGAGGTAGGTGGGTCAAGAGTTCAAGGCCAGCCTTGGCTAGACATTGAACTCAAAGGATAGCTTGATCTCAAAATCAGATGTATGCTCTCAAAATTCCTTCTAAAGACATACTCAGAATAATAATCCAGCCTCCTCCCACTAGGTCCCATCTTCCTCCCAGTGGGGCACAAGCTGGGGACCTGGAAAATCCCAACTCCCAATGCCACACTGTAGCTATCTGCCCTGCCCTTCTTGAGAAAGTTCCAGAAATAGGTCTGTGGCCTACTCAGACCCCTTCATCCTCCTCCCTTGTGCCTCTGTACTCACCTCCCTGTCTAAGGTCCTGGACTGCCGACCACAACCTGGAGAAACAAGAGAACTTGTCAGGAGGAAAGAGATACTGGAATCATGGGAAGAGGATGTCTGAGACTCTGGAATCATGGGAAGAGGATGTCTGAGACTCTGGAATCATGGGAAGAGGATGTCTGAGGGCATCTGGGCTTCTTTGGTCTTTGCATTGGTGTAGGACAGGGAAGAGCCAGCCATGGTGGTGCACACACTTTAGAAGTAGACCAGTGCTTTAAGGTCATTTCTGGCTACATATAGAATGTGAGGCCAGCCTAGACTACATGAGTCCCGGTCTCAAAAAAAGAAAAGGGGGGTTGGGGATTTAGCTCAGTGGTAGAGCGCTTGCCTAGCAAGCGCAAGGCCCTGGGTTCGGTCCCCAGCTCTGAAAAAAAAAAGGGGGGGGGGTTGGGGGAGGCGGGGGAGATAGCTCAGTGGTTAAAAGCACTGGCCATGGGGTTGGGGATTTAGCTCAGTGGTAAAGCGCTTGCCTAGCAAGCGCAAGGCCCTGGGCTCTGTCCCCAGCTCCGGAAAAAAAAAAAAAAAAAAAGCGCTGGCCATTTTTACAGAGGACCTGGATAGAGTTCCTTGAACCCACATGGTGCCTCACAACCACCTGTAACTCCAGTTCCAGGGCATCTGACGCCCTCTTCTGGCTTCTGTGGGCACTGCATGTATGTACTATGCAGACATAAATGCAGATAAAGCACCCATGATACCACGTTAAAACAAAAAACAAAACAAAATATAAAGCCAGGCATGGTGGTGCACACCTTCAATCCCAGCACTCAGGAGGCAGAGGCAGGTGGATCTCTGTGAGTTCAAGGGTTCCCTGGTCCATATACTGGATTCCAGGCCAGCCTGGGCTAAGGAGTGAGAGCCTGTCTCCAAAACAAAATAATTTGTCCAAGAGCCAAAATTCTCTCTCTAACCCTTTAGGGCTGGTGTGGCGTTGGGGCTAGTGAGTTAACCTCTGTGTGCCTGAGTTCCCTCAACTCTCCAGCAGGGGTCAGTCAGTAAATGGAAGGTGTCTCTTTTGTGACAAGAAGACATTGGAGACACAGCTGAGACCAAGAGACAGACAGCCTCACCTTTCTGGAAGTTAATAGTGAGGATAATTATTACTAAAGCCAATGATGGCCATAGCTAACGCACCCCCCTAGCACGTGCCTTCTCAGGCGGCAAGGGCTGTGCTAACCATGTCATCTGCTCTGGTATATGTCAATCCACAGAGACAAAGTTGCTCCTCCCCCGGGATATAACCACTGAGACAGGGCTAGGATTTAGCTTTATCTCAGGGTGGAGGGAGAGGCCCTGACATTTAGCCCAGGTTGGCTTCTAAACTCACAATCATCCCGTCTCAGCCTCCAAAGTGCTGAGATTAAAGGTGTGTGCGCCACCATTGCCTGGCACGTTTTGTTTTTTTGAGGAAAGGTCCCAGGTAGCCCAAGCTGACCTATGTAGCAGGAGATACCTTTGACCCTGACAGTTCCTGCCAAGTCCTCTGTGCTCACAGTCCACTGGGACAGATACACACGTCCCCACACAGGGCTGTGACATATGTGACCACCAGGACTGAGGAAGGCTGGTCTGGGCGAGACTGAAGACAGCTCTTGATCTGCTCTGTGAGAGGTCAGAGGGGATTCTGTAGAGGAGGAGGCAGAAGCCAGGTGACTGGGGACAGGGTGGGGGCCAGGTTTATTTCACGTTTTGAAGAAAAAAATCAGTCACAAAGGATGGCCTTCTATGACCAACCAGTCATTCTGTGTGGCTACAGCAGCCAGGTTGGTCAGTTAAAACACACATCCCTTCCCCCACACAGCATAGGCCCCTGTGCAGACTACACTGGCATTCAGACCTAGTGCTTAGACAGTGTGGTCTACGGAAAGCAAAGGGCTTGGGACATGGTTCAGTGGTAGAGCTCCTGCCTAGAATCCCCCAGTGAGGTGTTGGGGTGTGACTCAGTGGTAGAGCACCTGCCTAGAATCCCCAGGGAGGGGCTGGGGTGTGGCTCAGTGGTAGAGCCCCTGCCTAGAATCCCCAGGGAGGGGCTGGGGTGTGGCTCAGTGGTAGAGCCCCTGCCTAATATAAACAAAGCCCAACATTCCATCTCTAATACTTCAAAACCAAATCCGAAAACTCTCTGGCTGTACCGTTGATCTGTGCCCGTGGATGCTTGGGACCCAAGGTTGCACAGAGTGGGGCTCCTTGAAGTGGCTCTCAAAAGAGGGTAAAGGAATGTCCTAAGGACGAAAAGACTTACCACGCCTGTATTTCCAGAATACAATGCCTGCTACTACTCCGATGATCAGGACACAAAAGACGATGGCAATGATGTAGCCAGTGCCTAAGCTTGTCTTTGGCGGCAGAATCTCAGATGCCTCTGGAAAATGGGCAAGCAGGTGAGGACAGTTATTGAGCTTTCATGTTGCCTCTGCATCTTTGAAACAACTCCCCGAATTCCACCTCGCTCAGTTTACAGTGTCTAGGTGTTGACCACCCTTTCTGGTCATTACAGCGGGACTGTTCGTTTTAGTTTTCTGTTTTGAGATAGGGGCTCGTGTAGCCCAGGCTGACCACAAACGTTTTATGTAGCCAGGGATAACCTTCCACCCCATTTCTCCTCCCTCTCTGTCTCCCAAGCACTGTGATCACAGGTGTGTACCACAGCACCCAGCAGATAACATGCTAGGGTTTGGACCCGGGCCTCATGCCTGTTAAGCAAGCACTCTACCAAATAAACTGTATCCTTGGCCCTGGTCGCTCAGGCTTTTGGACCTTCTTCGTCAGCCCTGCCAGGGGCCGAGAGGTGTGTGCCCCTACGCCTGGCTTCCAAGATAAGAGATGTAAAGAAATTCCTGGACTGGCACCCGGATCCAACCATACCTGAAGCTGCACCTTCACCAACTTATTTTTCAAGTAAGAATTACAATTATTCATGTGCATGTGTTTGCAGATGTGTGTACATGTGCCTTGCCATAGTAGGTAAGTGGAGGTTGGAAGGCGACTTGTGGAAGTTGGGTCTCTCCTTCCGATGAATGTGCCAGGGATCGAACTCAGACCATCAGGCTTGGCAGCAAGCCCCTTTAGCCGCTGAGCCGCTTCTGTGCCTCCTGCCCTTTCAGATTTTCTTTGCTTAATATGTCCAAGACCCTTGGACTTCTGAGTCCCTCTGTAGAGAGAATCTCTTATAAACATCCCCTGTCAATAAACAAGCTTATGGCCAATGAGCTGAGGCAGGAACTAGAAGGCGGGGCATCCAGCAGGGATAGAGCCAAGTGTGGGAGGATTGGCCCAGACATAGAGGACGATGGCGTATGTAACTAAGGACCAGGTAAACAGCCACGCGGCAGAATTTACAATAGAATAGTGGGGTTATTAAATTATAAAGCTGTCGGGGAACATGCCTAGCTATATGGCCTAGGCATTTGTAAATATATTTGAGTCTCTGAGTCATTATTTACAGGAGTTTGGGGCTGAGAGGAAAAAGACGGACTTACAGAAAACTTCTTATTACATTCCTTGGTCAGAGGTGTCCCGCACCTGCCCCAGTCCGGGCTGGTGAAGTATGTGACTGCTATCATTCTTGGCCACCCCACCCAGATCCCACTGCTAAGGGGCCATCCTCGCGTACCTCCCCTCCTTGTCCGAGGACTGCTCACCTTTAACTAGGATGGTCACTTGGCCCTGCCCAGACCCTAGGGCATTGATGGCTTTGCACACAAAGATCGTGTTATTGAGGTCATCCACGGTGGAGATTAGCAGGTGACTGCCGTTTTCCTGGAAATGAGTGGAGTTGGGAAGGGGACCCGTGGCCCTGGGGAAGACAGGATAGTAAGCAGGCAGCCTCTGTGATGGGACACAAATGCTGTAGCGGGGGCTTTAGCTTCAAGTCCTCGCCTCCGGCTGTCCCCCATACGGCCACCAGAGGGCACACGGACCCAGATCCATTTCCAGGGCTCTCAGGGCCAGGCCTCACTCAGGGCAAGGCCCACGTGATCCGACCTCCCCCCTCTACCTGTGCACATTAACACGAACTTCCCGCTCCAGGCACCTACACCTCCCTTAGACCTTTGCAGAAGCAGGGGCCGATGATGGCAGAGAAGCACTTGCAAATGCCATTCTCTCACTGTGGGTACAATGCCCGTCCTCCGGTGCTGAGCTCCGCCTGGCCTCCCCCAGGCTTCTGCTCTCAGGCACAGCCTTGGTGACAGAGCAACCCTCCTTCTCTAGTCCCCACCCTGTTTTACCTATCCCAGACATTTATCTTTCTCAGACATTCTTTTACAGTTTTATGTTTCTCGGCGGGGCAGAAAGCCCAGAAACACAGAGACTTTGGTCAATCTTATGCACCAAGCTGGGTTGGAGGATGGGCACAAGCCATAAGGAAGTATCCAAGCAGGGAGGCAGCAGGTGTGGAAGTGTGGAGTTCTCAGCCCTGAAATGACTCAGAGGTGCCCTACCACTGAGTCAGGCTCCCGGTCCTTAGATGCCAAATGTTGACGTCATTTCCTTTCCACTAAATACTGGTAACGTGGTGTGGGCCTTAACCACCAAGGCATGCATGGTTGCACAGTTAAAATACAGAAATGGTCACCTTATCACACAATATGAACAGATTTGCTCTATTTTAAGACAGGCTCTCACCGCGTAGCCCTGACTGGCTAGAATCTGCTCTGTAGACCTGGCTGGCCTTGAACTCACGAAGACTGGCTTGCCTCTGCTGAGATTAAAGAATGTGCCGCCACACCTGGCCCTAAAGACTGCTTAAATAACTGATTAATATATAGAGTGTAAATTCTAACAACGTGGGCAGGGTCTAGTAGTGACTCCAGGAACCATAGCAAGCAGGAGGCCGAGGGAACAGGGCCGTCAATTTGTGGACCGCGCATGTGGTGCCAGAACTTGGGACCCTGAGGCAGGGTTGCAGCAAGTTCTAGGCCAGCCATGCTGAGGTCTATGTAAGGAAACTGTCTCAAAAAAGCCCAAAATGGGGCCAGTAAGATGACTCAACGGGTGGAAAGTGCTTTTGCCAAGCCTGACGATCCAAGTTCTATCCCCGAGTTCTACACATGGTAGAAGGAGAAAACGGATGCCTGTCTTCTGACCCCCACACGTGCATGGTGGCATTGGCTGCTTCCTCCCCACAAAATAAATGAATCGATGGAATAGTTTTTTTTTTCTTTTTTCTTTTTTTCGGAGCTGGGGACCGAACCCAGGGCCTTGCGCTTGCTAGGCAAGCGCTCTACCACTGAGCTAAATCCCCAACCCCGGAATAGTTTTTTTTAAAATGCCAAAGTAGAGGCAGTGAACATCAGTCAGAAAATCCTCGACCTGAATTTCTTTTTTCTTTTGGGCATTCACTTGGAAAATTCCTATGACAATGTATATTGGAAATTTCCCTAACAAGAAGAAACAGGGTTGTGAAACTATGAGCTCCGCTATGTTTAGAACGTGGGAGGGAAGATGTGCAAACTGCGCCCAGGACAAGATTACAGCTGTCGGGGGACCAGAAGAATAGGGAGGGGTGGTGCATGTGTGCATGCATGTGCGTCTGTGTGCACACACGTGGGACTAACCAAAGTGGGTGGCTATACTTGAATACATGCACTAATGGGTCTGTTTGAAAGTTCTAGAATGGCTCATCCCAAGTATTTTTGAAATAAAGAAAGAAGTCTAATAAAACTTATGTTCAATTATTTATACATTAGGCAGGTGTCATAGAGCTTGCCTAGAATCCCCCAGTGAGGGACTGGGGGCATGGCTCAGTGGTACAGCCCCTGCCTAGAATCCCTCAGTGAGGGGCTGGGGGCATGGCTCAGTGGTAGAGCCCCTACCTAGAATCCTCCAGTGAGGGGCTGAGGGCGTGGCTCACTGGTAGAGCCCCTGCCTAGAATCCCCCAGTGAGGGACTGGGGGCGTGGCTCAGTGGTAGAGCACCTGCCTAGAATCCCCCAGTGAGGGACTGGGGGCGTGGCTCAGTGGTAGAGCCCCTGCCTAGAGTCCCCCAGTGTGGCTCAGTGGTAACATATTTTCCTAGAGTTTATGAGGCCCTGGATTCTAACCTTAACTGAAAAAGAAAATCACCCTGTCTTTCTCTCTTCCTTTCTTTCTTTCTTTCTTTCTTTCTTTCTTTCTTTCTTTCTTTCTTTCTTTTCTTTCTCTCTCTCTCTCTCTTTCTTTTTCCTTCCTTCCTTCCCTTCTTTTCTTTTCTCTTTGAGATGAGGTCTTTATTCATGTGGGTGCTGGGGATTAGCCTCAGGTTCTCTTGTTTGTACAGCAAACACTTTCCCACCTGAGCCATCTCCCTTTCCTGTCCATATAACCTCAGCCTCCAGAGGCATTTGGAGCTTCTGACGGCTCTGAGGTAATTTTCTTATCTGTACACTGGAATGACTGGTGGCTTCAGGAGTGGCAGATGTAGGTGGTCAGGAATCAAAGGGATCTGGATGAAGGCAGACCTCTTTGATTTATTTATCTATCCTGGGTGACTCACCTAAGGATTAAACTATTATCCCAGCTTTTTTTTTTTCCTTGACCTTTAACCTGCACAGAGAAGGGGATTTCCGAGGGGTATGGTGGAAAAAAAAATCCCTGGACAGCTAGTGTGGCCATGGTCTGAATCCAACCACCCTGAAAACCCCAGGCACAGTCACAAGACTAAAATTTTTTTTTCTTTTTTCTTTTTTCTTTTTTTTTTTTCGGAGCTGGGGACCGAACCCAGGGCCTTGCGCTTGCTAGACAAGCGCTCTACCACTGATCTAAACCCCCAACCCCTAAGACTAAAATTTTACTAGGACTATGATTCTACTGATTTTGATTGGGGGGGAGGGGCAGGGTTTCTCTGTATAGCCCTGGCTGCCCTGGAACTTACTCTGTAGACCAGGCTAGCCTCCAACTCACAGAGGTCCACCAGCCACTGCTACCAGCATGCTTGGATTAAAGATGTGGGCTACTATGCCCAACTCTATTTTAACTGCTCCTGTATTTGCCCTTCTCTCTCAAACCTGTGGGTCCTGACCCCAGCTCCCCTCCCACAGATGGCGTTCCAGGTCCCAATCACTCACGTGCTCCAGCTATAGTTGGTGGGCGGTGGTTTGCTGCGAGCTTCACAGGTCAGGTTCACGTTAGTGAGGCCAATGTACCAGTTGCCTTCATAGCCAGAGATGGACACTTCGGGTGGATCTGGAGAAGATGGGCATGAGGCTGAGGTCTGGGCAGTGCCTGGGGGGCCTCTCCTGAGCAGGAGGCAGCTTGGCAGCTTTGGGGATCAACCCATGATAGTCAGGTCTGGGCTTCCTTAGTCAGGGGGACACACAGGACTTCTCAGGTTCCTCCTTTAAGTGAGTTTCCCTGCAACAAGTCTTGGCTTGTCTTGGGTGTCATGTGAGCAAAGGCCTTTCTGGACACTGCAAACACATTCATGGCTCTGACAAGAGAGCCCAGGGTAGACAGTGATGACAAGGAAGGTAAGTGGAGTGTCTCAAGAGCTTGTATAGGAGCCAGGCATTGACCAGACACTTGGGAGGTGGAGGCAGGAGGACCATGAGTTTGAGGGCAGCATGGGCTACATTGAAAGATCCTACCTCAACTCAGTCCCTGAAAAAGCAAGATTGTGTCGACTCTGTTGATGAGCTTGGTGTAGACAGGGTGTGGGAGTGCAGGGTGGATGCCACTGATTGGGGGAAAGTTCAGTCCTAGGGGAGCAAGCAGTAAAGACGAGTGTGTGTGTGTGTGTGTGTGTGTGTGTGTTGCACGCGCGCGCGCGCGTGCTAGATGGGGCAGCATAGATGACCTAGGAGTTTAAATCCCAATAGTTCAAGATGCTACCCCCAGTTACAGAAACTCTCACAGCTTCAGAGACAGCTAGTTTGAGAGGCACTAACTTGAAGATTTAGTCTGGCAAGATGACTGGAGAGATGGCTCGGCGGTTAGGAGTATTAACTGCTCTTCCAGAGGTCCTGAGTTCAATTCCCAGCAACCACATGGTGGCTCACAACCATCTGCAATGGGATCTGATGCCCTCTTCTGGTGTGTCTGAAGACTGCTATAGTGTGCATAATAAATAAACCTTAAAAAATAAAGGTATCACCAAGACTGAGAAGTCAATCCTGTGTCAAAATTGGGCCAGCGAGATGGCTCAGTGGGTGCCTGCCATGGCCACCTGGCTTGATGACCCAAGTCAAGCCTTGACGCTCATATGGTGGGGGGGTGACACTCGAGGGACTCTGATTTCCACACATGCATAGCTGTCTCCTCTGGACACATGATTAAGAAATACTTAGATGTCATAAAATTTTTAAAAATTAACCTTTTGGATATTTAGGGTTGGGTAAAATCCACTATGATCATTAATTGCATTTGGGTTTGTTTGTACTGAGCATGTCGTAGCCGAGGCTGGCCTCAAACCTGAATGCCCTGACCTTAGCCTCCTGTGTATTGGGATTCCAGGTGTGCACTACCATGTCAGACTTACGGGGTCTCATGTAGCCTAGGCTGGACTTGAACATGCTTCCATCAAGCCGTGAGAGCAATGCTTCCCAACCTTCCTAATGCTGTGACCCTTTAATACAGTTCTTCATGCTGTAGTGACACCCCCCCCCCCATAAAACTCTTTTTGTTGCTACCTCATAACTGTAATTTTGCTGCTATGAATCATAATGGCTTTCAGTGACTCCTGTGGAAAATGTTATTTGACCTACAAGGGGGTCAAGACCCACAGGTTGAGAACCACTTCCGGGACGCTGGGATTATAGGTGTGTGCTACTATGCCAGGCTTATGTGATGCTGGGGTTCAAACCAATGACTCTGTGCAAGCTGGGTGAATAGTTTGCTGTGTCCTACTTTGGTTGGGTGGACTCTCTGCCTCTGTCGGTAAATCTGCAGGTGTCCCTGTCAATTAGGCATCTAGGGGAGGTGACCCTGGCCCCACAGAGTGTGAGTCCCAACCACGGAGCACAGCTAATTACATGTACTGATGGCCGGGAGACAGGCAGCCCAGAGATGAGCCAGTGTAGACAGTGCCAGGGCGTTTGGACTGTGGACCCAGGATTCAGTGTCAGACTGTGGGGCGGTGTCCACATAGCCTGCCATGGTTGGGACATTGGAATGTAGGTGGGCTGGTCGGCATAGACAATGTGGGAGAGAGGGGTACCATATTGGGGAAACAGTGGGTGCCTTAGAGAACCAGGGTAAAAATAGGAAGAGGGTGTGTGTGTGTGTGTGTGTGTGTGTGTGTGTGTGTGTGTGTGTCTCAGTGACTATGCCCCACAGCTGGTCTAAGGAGTGAGTGTGGATGAGGGACCGTGAATTAGGGAGGAGACAGAGGCTGCCAGGGGGTCAGGGTTTGTACGCATGCGCAACACACTCACAAGGTAGGGAAAGGATCAATGGCTGCTGGTCCGGCTCCTGGAAGCTTTCATGTTCCACTGTGCAGGTGATGTTCGTGCCATCTGCCTGGCTAGAAGGCACCATGGAGAGGTAGCTGATAACTGTGGTGGTGCCCGGCTGGGACCCTGTTTCCTTCATTTCACGGTAGCTTCCATTCACATTCGAGGACCACGTGATTCGTCCAGGAGGGTGACCATCAGCAGAGATGCATTTGGCCACGTCCTGCGGCATCAAGGTGGGAGAGGGCTCCAGGGCCTCTGCTGTGTTTTTAGGTCGGGCTGCAAGAACCATTAAGGACACATTCCACAGGCCATTCAACAGCCAAAGGAAGAAAGCACATTATCCTGCTTTGTTGTTGTTTTTGTTTTTGTTTTTTTTTTGTTTTGTTTTGTTTTTTTTTGGAGCTGGGGACCGAACCCAGGGCCTTGCGCTTCCTAGGTAAGCGCTCTACCACTGAGCTAAATCCCCAGCCCCCTTGTTTTGTTTTTGAGACAAGATCTCACTATGTAGCCCAGGTTGGCCTGGAGCTCATAAGCCTCTAGCCTCAGGTTCCTTGGTGGTGGAATACTGGCTTGTGCCACTACGCTTGGTGTTAGAGGGGTAGCTTAAGGGTATGAGACGGCCAATTGACTCAGTGGATATAGGTGTTTCCTGCCACGCCCGATAGCCTGAGTTCATTCCCCGGACTCACAAAGGACAATTCCTCTACCTTTGTCCTTTGACTGCCTCCTGTATAGGCACACAGATAAATAAAATATAATGAAGAATATGAAGTAAAATCTCAACTCTGCTTCTGAAGAGCCAGATAGATGCAGGTTAAGTCTATGTATCAGGGGAGAGAGAATAAGAATACACGGGCCAAGCACTCAGAATGAGGTTTAGGAGGGGACCAGAGAAGTGGCTCAACAGTTCTGAGCACAGGCTAATCTTCCAGAGGACCCAGGTTCAAGTCTCAGCACCACAACTTCCAAGGCAGCTCACAACTATCTATAACTCCAGTTCCAGGGGATCCAACATCCTCTTCTGGACTTCATGAATACATAATATATATTACATATGAATATATTATATGACCATGTAATATATATTACATATGAATATATTATATGACCATGTAATATATTACATATGAACATATTATATGACTATGTAATATGTATTACATATGAATATATTATATGACTATGTAATATATATTACATATGAATATATTATATGACTATGTAATGTGTATTATATATGAATATATTATATGAATATGCAATATATACATACATACAAAATGCTCTTTGGTACATAGCTCTGTAAGTATTATTTGATTAAAGAAGGAAGGAATAGTCTCTGGTCTCTCCCTCCCTCTCTCTTTTTTTTAAAAAAATTATTTTATGTTATGAGTACACTGTAGCTGTCCTCAGACACACCAGAAGAGGGCATCAGATCTCATTACAGATGGTTGTGAGCCACCATGTGGTCGCTGGGACTTGAACTCAGGACCTCTGGAAGAGCAGTCAGTCTTAACCACTGAGCCATTTCTTCAGCCCATCTCTCTCCCTCTCTATCTCTCTCACTGTCCTCTCCCTGCCTCCATGCGTTCCTAGCTGGCCTCTTCCGTTCTTTCTCTCTTTCTGTCCTTCTCTGTCCCCTTTCTCTCTCTGCCTCTACTCCCTTCCTCATACCTCTTCTCCATGTCCCTAAATAAACTTCATTTTATATTAAAAGAAAGAAAGAAAAGCCAGGTATAATGATGTACCCACTTAATTCTAGCACTCAGAAGGCAGAGGGAGGAGAATCGCTGTGAGTCTGAGGCTAGCTGGTTTACATAGCAAGTTTCAGGCCAGCTAGGGTTAGAAAGACCACATATCAAAAAAGGTCAGGTCAGAGGACTGGGGTGCAATGACTGTAAGCTCAGGAGGACAAGGACATCTTCAGCTACACAGCAAGTTGGAAGCCAGCCTGGGCTACACGAGATCCTGCCTGGATCCTCTGACTTACCCCACATTTGGTCTGAACAAACAGAGGCTATGTCATGTCCCAAGGGTATCTTGCTTTCTTGGTTTGACTAGCTCCCTGCTCCCCTGGCCTGGGGTCCCTTCTCCTTACCCCAACACTTACCGAACACCTTCAGCCAGACATTGGCGCTCTTACTGCCTGTGGGGAACGTGGCAATCTGACACTCATAGATGCCTTCGTCTTCTACACGCAAGTTCGAGATGGCCAGAGATGCGTTCCTCAGATCCTCGTACACCTTGGCAACCAAGAACTTCACCCTCTCTGGATCAGAGATGCTGGGCCCCTTCTTGGGGTGGAAGACAGCCACGGAAGGGTGGGATCCATCTGGATCCCTCTTCATCCATGTTAGCTGAGTGATTGTCACATTGTCTTTGGAAGCCAGACTACAGTGCAAGACTGTAGACCCTCCCAAGAAGCCGGTCGAATTGGAGAGCACCTGCACAGCTATCTCCCCACCTGGGAACCCAGAGGTGCCAATTAATTCATTTAAATTAATTTATTTTAAAGTTGTATTTATTTTTAGTTCACGTGTGTTAGTGTTTGCTAGCATGGACGTACATATAAAAATGATTTTTTAAATCCATTTTTCCTGGTGGCTGCTTCCCATCAATAACAACTCTGAGACTAATTAGTTATTATTAAATGCCTAGGCCACAAGCTTTGGCTCATTCCCTGACGAGCTCGTAACTCACTTAACCCATTTAGACTGTTCTGCATCTACCATGTGGTTAGCTGCCTCTCCTCCAGTGCTGGTCTGCCTCTCCCTTAGCGTCTCCTCAGTGTCTCCCTGCTGGTTTACATCTGTCCCCATCCCGCCAACCCCCAACCCCTGCGCCCTGCCCTATCTCTCTTTTATTCTCTCACTATTTCCCAGAATCCTTTCTTCCTGCCAGTGTCCCACCCCATATTTCCTGCCTCAGCTCATTGGCCATTGGCTCTTTTATTGACAGGTGATGTTTATAAGAGATTTTCCTCTACACGTGTGTGCAACATATGTGTGCAGTGCCCACAGGGGCCAAAAGTGAGGCACGAAATTCCCCTATATTTGAGATACAGAGGACTGTGAATCACCATGTGGGAGCTGAGACCCGAACCCAAGTCCTCTACAAGAGCAGCCAGTGCTTTCTTACCTTACTTTAATAATAATAATAATAATAATAATAATAATAATAATAATAATAAACAATGTATTGGGGTTATATCTAAATATATGTTATAATACAATTACTTAAGTATATTATATTTAAATATTATTGATGCAATCAAATATGCTTATATTACAGAATCTATTATAATGTACAATAATTTTACCTTATGATAATTATATAGTAGGTATAATTTATTATAATTAATTATTATTAGAGACAGGGTCTCAGTATGTTGAGCAGGCTGGTCTAGTACTCTGCTTGCCTCTGCCTAAGTCCTGGGACTAAAGGCGTGCGCTATCCCCCTGGGCTGCAGGTGTCCCTTAGAAATAAATGCATAAATGGAGGCATAGGAAAATTTGTTAGGGGTTCACACTGGCATAAGATGAGAAGGTGGGGTTTGAATCTGGGCCATTAATAGTCACTCCGCTAGGCCCTATGTGAGACTCTGTCTTTAGCCCAACACACAGTAGGCCTTCAACATTAGCAGATACAGTGTCAGGCATTTCTGATTACTTCAGAAGTCAATAATACTTCAGAAGTCTAATAATGACTTCAGAGTCAAGTTCTGGGAACCCAGGCCCTGCCATGGCGACCCTAGGGTGCCCCTGTACCAGGTTCCACCTGCCTCTGCTTCCCCAGTATTGAGATTAAAGGCATGAATGAGCCACCACCTCCCTGTTTTGGTTTGGTTTGGTTTTTTGGTTTTGGTTTTTGGTTACAGCCATGAAGTCAGCCTGCTGCTAACCTCACTCTGAGCTCACTCGGAGAGCCCAGCGTGACTTGTTGATCCACCACTGAAACAATGGGACTTAGCCCAGAGCTCCTAATTAGGTTGTGTGAGGTCCAAGGGTCTATCGTCAGCACCTCGCATGCTCAGGGTAGACTCCTGCGCTAGAATTCCCCGAGTGAGGGGCTGGTTTCAGTCTCCAACTCAACGAAAGGAAAATGAATGAAAGAACCAACTCTGAGTCAGTCAGGAAGAATTTGCTGGAGACTCGGGTGTAGCCGCCAGGCTTCCTGGCATAAGTAACCTGATTCTTGCGTAGGTGTCATTTATTTTACAATTAAAAAAAAAAAAAAAAAGAAAGAAAGAAAAGAAAACTTTGTGAGCGTTCGCGTGTGCGCGCGCAGCGGGACAAATCAGGGTCTCATTCCGCAGTCTAGGCTACTTTGGAACTCAAGGCAACCCTCCTACCTCATCTTCCCCGGTACTAGGGGACCCAGTGTGAGCCTTCCTGCCTGAGTTTTCTGGAATCTCTGCTCCGGAATCCAGACCGGAGGAAGAAGGGCGGGGAAGAAGGGATCGGGTGGCCTCAGAGGGCCTCTCGAGGCGCGCCCAGGCCGGGGAGCAGGAGCGCGGGGCTACTTACCCGCTTTCTGGAGCGTAAAGCAGGACAGCAGCAGCAGCCTCAGTAGCCCCACTGACCACACCCGGGAGCGAGAGGCACCGGCGAGTGGGGCCATGTGGTTCCGGGTCCGATTCAGTCCCTGTAGTCCACGCGGATCCAAGCTAGCAGCGAGCGGGCAAGCGTCCTTTCTCTCCCGGTAGCTGGCGTCATCTGGAATCCCAGCGCACGGGTGTCACCCTTTAAGCGAGGTCTTCGGCGCGCAGGCGCACACAGCCAAACCGGTCCGCTGGGCTAGTTGCCCAAGGCACTGGCAATTTGTGTTAAGTAAACCTGTGGTCCCAGCACGGGAGTCGGGTTGGGGAAAATGGAGGGAAGAGGATCGGAGGTTCAAAGCAGGTTCGATGCCAGCCTGGGCCATAGGAGATCATCCCGGATTTTTTTTTTTCTAATTAAAAATAATAGGGGTAGAGGGGAAGGTAGGCTTAAAATGTCTTTAATCACAGCACTCTGCAAGGCAGGCAGATCTGTGAGTTCTGTCAGCCTGGTCCACGTAGACAAATCCAGCCCACAAACTCATACATACACACCCAGGCACACACATCATACATACATACATACACACATGCATGCGTACATAGAAAAGCAGTTTAGAATCTATCAAATTGGAAACAGATGTTAAAGAACAGCCAAAAAAGTTAATAAGAAAAATGTAAAGGTTGGTGTTGCTTCCCCAGGAATCTGACTTTTCCACCATTTTCTTTCATTTCAGGAAACTGACAAGTTCTGTGTGTGTGTGTGTGTGTGTGTGTGTGTGTGTGTGTGTGCGTGCGCGCGCGCGCACGTGCGCAGGCATAAAAACACAGAACCAGAGTCTCAATGATGAAACAGCCTTTGTATGGGAAAGGACTAGAGACACTGTGTTCACAGGGCAGAAAGGACTCTGTTTCAAGAAGAAATAGGGTCTCATGAAGCACAGGCTGCCCTTAGACTGACTATTTTAGGTCAGCGGTTCTCAACCTTCCCAACGCACGATTGTTTTTTGTTTGTTTGTTTGTTTTCTTTTTTTCGGAGCTGAGGATCGAACCCAGGGCCTTGCGCTTGCTAGGCAAGCGCTCTACCACTGAGCTAAATCCCCAACCCCCCAATGCACGATTCTTTAATACAGTTCTTCATGCTATGGTGACCCCCAAGCACAAAATCATTTTCATTGCCACTTATAACTGTAATTTTGCTACTGTTATGAATCATAAAGTAAATATCTGACCTGTGGGATCTCTGATATGCTTCCCCAAAGGGTTTGAAACTCACAAGTTGAGAACAACTGTCCTAGGCTACTCTTTAACTCCGGATCTTCCTTCCAACACCTTGGAATGCAGGAATAACAGGTGTGTGTTCCCCCAACCCCACCATTCCTGCTCTCTACTAACTTCTGAATGGGAATCTGAGGGGCAGGTCTTCTGGAAATCTCTGGATTTTCTTGAGTCCTGTGGCATTTCCACGCTGAGAGCCTGTGGCCACTCTGTTCCTTCTCTGACCATGCTGTCACCACTGTGGGGTTCCCCTTCTCTCAGATCTCCCCATTGCTGTGGCATAAACTGGCAGGTCACTAAATCACACCCCTACATGCACGCACACCCAAAAAAGAAAAAAGCTCCGTTCCCTTCTCTCTCCCCCTTTCTGCCCTGTGAACACAGTGTCTCTAGTCCTTTCTCACACAAAGGCTGTTTCCTCATTGAGACTCTGGTTCTGGTTCTTTATGCCCGAGGGCGCGCGCACGCGTGTGTGTGCACACACACACACACACACACACACACACACACACACACAGAGCTTGTCAGCTTCCTGAAATGAAAGAAAATGGTGGAAAAGTCAGATTCCTGGGGAAGCAACACCAACCTTTACATTTTTCTTATTAACTTTTTTGGCTGTTCTTTAACATCTGTTTCCAATTTGATAGATTCTAAACTGCTTTTCTATGTACACATGCATGTGTGTATGTATGTATGTATGATGTGTGTGCCTGGGTGTGTATGAATGAGTTTGTATATTTATGTAGTATGTGCTTGTGTGCATATGTATGTACAGTGTATGTGTATGTAGGGTGCATATTTAGTGTATATATGAGTGTATATATATAGATAGATAGATATGTATATGTATATGTGTAAGTATATATATATGTATATAGTGTGTGTGTGTGTGCCTGAATGTATGTGTTTGTGTAGTGTGTGTATGTAGTATGTGTGAGTGTATGTACGTGTAGTGTATATGATGTGTAATGTGAGGGTGTATGAGTGTGTATATGTCTGTAGTGTGTATGCCTGGTGTGTATGCCTGGTGTATATATGTGTAGAGTGTATGTGTATGTATGTGTGAATGGAGTGTGTGTAGGAGTGTGAGTATGTGTGTAGTGTGTGTGAGTGAGTGTGTACACAGTGCTTGTGCATGCCTTGATTCATGTGTGAAAGTCAGGGACAACCCTCAGTAGTCTCTTCTTCCTGACGCAATCTGTCTCCAGTTATGCACCTTGTGGGTAAAATGCCTGAGGTGCTGTGAAGCCCGCGCTTCCCTAAATCATAAGCGTCACTTTCTAAATGAGGAATTCCAACATTTCCTTCTTCAGATATCCTTTCACTAGAGATTACCAGTGAACGGCGGCTCTTCAGGTGCTGCCTAGGCCTAGGTGGACTTGGCCAACCAAGAGGGTGGGAGAGGCGCACAGGCGGATGGATACATAGCAGTTAGCACACAAGTGAACGAGTAAAACCGACTGGCAATATTAACTATTGTCTTCAGAGGGGAACAAAGCCAGGGTGTTTTTTATTTCCCCATTTCCCCCATTTACTTCTAAATCAAATTAATGCCACCACAAAACTTGAAACCGTCTGAGGTGCCAAATGCTGCTTTCCCTCCTTCTCATTTCCTTTCCTGAGTCTTTACTTCCTATTTTTCCTGAGCCATGCCATCCCTTCTCTCTAAGCTAGTGAGAGAGTCTGGGCTTTGGTTAGGTGTCTGCCACTGATGAGAGCCATTCTCTGGGCTCCTCCCACTGTGTGAGAGGGGTCAGGAGTGCTATGAAATATAATGCGGTGGCGGGGGTGGGGGGTAGCTGGCAGGCCCATGCCAAGGTGTCCTCTGAGTAATTACATTATGTAGCAGATCTGGAACGAAACCTAAAAGATCTGGTATAAAGGGGACTTACTTATTAGGGGAAGGGAGGGGAGTCAGACTGGGCAGGGGTAGAGGCAGACTGGTGGACCTGTAGACAAACAGACCGATGGGAGGAAAACCATGAGGGCAAAGAAGCCCTCAAAGGGGGTGGGATGTGGGGGAGGAAGAGAGGACAGAAACGGGGGAGAAAGAAAGACAGCTTTGAAGACGTGGGGAAGTAGAAGAGGAGGAGAGGAGTGGGAGGGGAGGGGAGAGGGAGGGAGAGGAAGCGCAGGGTTGGGGGGGGGACCTTTTATACACAGCCCACACCTGGCGACCTTGGCCTCAGCGGATGATGACTTAAGCAGTTGTTAGGAGCCTAAGGGCAGGTCAGGAGAATCCCGCCTAACAAGGGGAGGGATCAATGCTTCCCCTGTGTTTTTCTGGCTGAGTTAATCCAGTTCATCTAACCCAATGGTCAGGCTTATTTCTAGACCTTCTAGATAAATCTACTGCAAACCTCTTGGTTCTCTCCCTGAGGTCTTCAGCCTACCAGGGTGGACGAAAGTGTGTCTTCAAAAGTAAATATATATAATGTAAGTTGCATTTTATTTATTGTATGTAAGTTTCATATGAGCATGCATATAGCCATGCCTCGGTTGACTGGCTGGAGGTGAAGGGCAAAGTAACGAAACGGAAATATTTAGAAGTAGCCACTCGGTGGGTGAGGAAGAAAAGTTTATTTTAATCTCTCCAAGCTGTCTGGTGGGGAAAGTAAGAAGGGAAGGAGGAACATTCTTCAGGGCTATTAGGGAACAGGTACTGAGAGGAAGGGAGCCTGAGAGCCGGAGTGTGGGGATCTGGAGTACTTCTGAGCAGGGACTGAGGGAGCCTGGAGGACAGCACGGCCCTGGATATGCTGATAAGAACCACAGAAATGTATTAATGGAAGTGCCCTATGCCCCTGTCTTAGAGATTAGGAGAATGATTCCTATTGGCAAGCGGAAGCTTGTAGCAAACTTTTTAGCGGAATCGTTGTACCTGTCACGAATCTGATGGCACCTAAGCTTAAAATAGCCTTTCGTCAGATTCTGTGGAGCCTTTGCGTAACCTAGTCGGCAGACATGTCTGGCAAACTAGGAAGTCTGTATGGCTGAGAACTGCTTGGGGGGGGGGGTGTCTTTCAAGACATTCCCTAGATCAGATACAACAGTTTGCGTATTTAGAAATTGACTTTCTAAAAGTGCCTTTCGTGTAACAATAAAAAGTGCTTCTAAGAAGCTGTGAGGGTTCAGTCCTTGAGAAGCTGATCCCACCCCCACTCCCAATCCCTACCCCACCCCCCTCCAATTGAAAAAAAATGTAAATTCATCCTGAAGTATCTCACTTTTCTTCCAAAGATCCCTGGATCATCCCTAACCCGGAACACAGGAACTGGCTTCCCAAGTCCCCAAGGGAATGCTGGCTTTTAGATGTCATTGTTAGAATGCGGGGAAAATGAATTTCTTTGAACTGACAGTCAATTTGCCAGAGTCGGTCCTTCCTTTCTGCCTGTGGGCCCTGGGAATCAGGCCATCAGACTTGGTTGCAAGCACCTTTACCCGCTATGCCACCTCTCCAGCCAGAAAGTGCCTCAAACCATCCATCCGTCTTTATAGCTGGATGCCCAGAACTAGAATGGAGACTTAGATAAACAGAGGAGGGGAAGGAGGAAAAGGCCAAATGGTACATAAGTACTTTTGAACAAACTAGGAAGCCAGGGGCTGGCAGCTCATTGGCTGAGAGAGTCTCTTACTCTTCCAGAGGACTCCAGTTCCCAGCCTTCTCATTGGCTCACTCAAAACTGCCTATTAACCCAGTCCTTGGGGATCCAGTCCTTCCTTCCATACTCCATGAGCACCCGCACACTATCTGCGGCTACGCACTGACGCACACAAATAAATTAAAAATAGAAATAAAAAAGAACCAGCTTAGGGGAAAGCAGTTGACTGTCCACCAAAACCAAAGTGAGTCTGGTCTTCAGAATTGATTCACTGACATCTACCCAAGAAGACAATGCTGAGTGTCTGGACACGAGCCATACCTGGTGTCAATCTCGGAGACTCCTTCACTGAAAATGGGTCATTCTTGGAGCCTGCCGTTGGCCGCCATCATTATCAATGAAAAACACAACACTGGCCTCATAGAGAATAGAGAGATGACTCTGAAGCTGACTGTGAGTGACCTGGCTTGGGGTCATGGATACAGCTTGTATGTTCTAACATAAAGGTTTCAGGCCTTGTGGTGGTGGTGCAAGTCTTTAATCCCAGCACAGGGGCAGGGGCAGGGGCAGGGGCAGGGGCAGGGGCAGGGGCAGAGGCAGAGGCAGAGGCAGAGGCATGCCTATGAGTTCCCGGCCAACCTTGTCCACATAGAGAATTCCAGGGCAGCCAAAGCTGTATGGTGGTAGAAAGATCAGGCTCATGAGTGATGTATAATCTCATTTGTCTACATGATACACCCTGCTAAAGTGAACCTTATTTAAGGCATTGCTTCATTAGATTGGCCTTGAGCCATATATAGGAGGCCTTTCCTTGATTGGATGTACCCAGTCCACTGTGGGTGGTACTATCCCTAGGCAGAAATGTGAGCCAGGGAATGGTTTCTGCTTTGAGCTCCTGTCTTGAATTCCTGCCTTGGTTTCCCTCAATGATGGACTGTAACCTGTAGGCTGAAGGAAGATGTCTGAGGCTGTCTGGTGGCATTCTTGGCTTTGGGGTTGGTGCAAATGGGTGATTTGTAAAGATAATATATTCCCAGAGGTTTTATGTGATGGCCAAAAGGACATTAGATTAGACATGGACTGGGCATGGAATGGCTGCTATAATGGGTTAAAGCTAGCTTGGAATATGGTACTGGATCTGCACCATCCTAACTCTCTACAATCATGAAGTCAGTCCATCAGCCTTGTGGAATCTTTAACATAAGTGTGGTTTTTTAGTGTTGGGGGAAATTCAATCTGCAGAGCAATTTCAGAAGGAACAGATTCGGTTTGTGGCATTCCTGTGACTTTGATGTGGCCTTTGTCAGTGGTGGTACAGCAGGAAACACATCCCAGGATCGAGGCCAGCAGCTTGAGGAAGTCTCTTAATCTTGACTTCCCTGCAGAAAAGAATTTCAGGACTAGCCAGCACAGAGCAGAGCCAGTGTTTATGAAAAATGGCAGGAAGGGGTGACAAGATGGCTCAGTGGGTAAAGGCACTTGCAACCAAGCCTAGAGACCTGGGTCTGATTCCCCAGCACCCAGATAAAATCAAGCAAAGTAGAAAGTATGTAGGCCTGACCGACACTCCCCACAGATGTGGCGGTATCTGTTTTATGACTTCCTGAGTGGGTGAAAGGGCAGACAGTCTGTTTTTAGAAGATGTCGCCATGCCACCAACAGGAGCAGCCTGTCTTAGCAAAGCAAGTTTCTCCTTAGCTGCTCCAAGTTGACACAATTCTTAAAAATTTTCAGATGCAAGGCAGGCGTGGTGGCACAGGCCTTTAATCACAGCACTCGGGAGGCAGAGTCAGGAGGATCTACGTTTCAAGGACAGCCTGGTCTACAGAGTGAGTTCCAGGACATGGTGTGACAAGGAAAGAATACATGGCTGGTGCCCTGAGTCCCAACTGTCATCTCTGAAGGCAGAAGGCAGAGAATCAAGAGTCCAAAGTCATCCTGAGCTAGACAGCAAATTCCTGCCCAGCCCGAGCTACGCGAGACTCTACCTCGGAAACCACAAGGGGCAAATTTGAAAAGGGAGGAGAAAGATTAAACCGAAACAGCCAGGAAGCCTGCTTATGGTTCAAGCATGTAAGACCTTCGCTTTAAGTTTTCCTTTGCTTTAATTATTTTTTAAAAATCTTTGCCTGTGCAAGTGTGTGCGAGAATACGTGTGTGTGTGTGTGTGTGTGTGTGTGTGTGTGTGTGTGTGTGTGTGTGTGTTGACTAAGGAGACCAAAAGAAGCCATTGGATCCCCAGGAGCTGAAGTTAAGGTGACTGTGAGCCACTCCATATGAGCGCAGGGAACCAAACCTAAGTCCTCCCCAGGCACCAGCGGCGCCCGATGCTCACCCCGGAGCGCTCAGGCACCAGCGGCACCGGATGCTCACACTCCCCCCCCCCACCCCCCAGCGCTCAGGCACCAGCGGCGCCCGATGCTCACCCCAGAGCGCTCAGGCACCAGCAGCGCCCGATGCTCACCCCAGAGCGCTCAGGCACCAGCAGCGCCCGATGCTCACCCCTGAGTGCTCTTTCCACACAAAGGCCTTTGCTTTCACCTTAACTGTGTTCGGGCTCGAACCTGTAAGATCCCCAACTCACAAATCAGATCTTGAACCCTGATAACACCGCTGGCCGCCTACACTGGGACCGTTATGACTCAGGGTTCCTTCCTAACACAGGAAGGACCTGTGATCTCACTTTAAAACAAAACAAAACAAACTAAATTTGAAGCCTGGAGGCGAGGCCAAATGATCCCAGCTCTGGGTGGGGAAGACTTGAAATTCAAGGTGCTGGTCTGAGTTTATTTTTGTGAAGAGTCTTTAAGACAAGGCGACTCTTATAAAAGCATTTAATTAAGGACTGTTGAGCTTTCCCCTTGCTGTCTATTGTAATGGCGGTGGGAGGCCTATGACCTGGAGTCTGCATTTAGACCCAAGTGACCCTGCCCCCAAATGATTTCTGACTGGCTAATAAAGATGTCAACAGCCAATAGCTGGACAGAAGAGACACAGGGCTTGGGTCAGTGAAGAACCACTAGGGACAAGAAGCTGAGGGCGGAGAAGTCACCATGGGTTATGTAAGTTCAAGACAGCATGGCCCCGAGGGCTGGACAACTGGAGTTAAGAGCAGCCCAGAAGGAACACAGCGATACCTTATTATAGCAAAGGAGATTCGAATAGCATAGAGGGTAGATCTGCCCAGCTTCTGCTTAAGGCTTATTCTAAATAGAAAGGTGGCCTGTGTCTTTTATTTGGCAACTAAATGGTCCAAGGCGGAGTAGAAACCCCCTGTGGGGATTAAAATTTTCTAAAGCACGGGACTTACTTGCATTTACAGAGGGTTTACCAATAATCATCATGGTGGGGAGCAGACAGCCAGTAAATAACTGAGAGCTTTGTACCCAATCCTGAGGCGGCAGGCAGAGAGAGAGAGAGAGAGAGAGAGAGAGAGAGAGAGAGAGAGAAAGAAAGAGGTCTGGGGTAGGCTTTTAGCCCACCCGCAGTTACACACCTCCCCTAACACCTCTTACTCCTTCCCAAACAGTTCATCAACTGGAGAGACCAAGCATTCGGACACATGAACCTACAGTGTGGAGGGAGGGTGGGGGTGGAGCATTCTCATTCACACCCCTGCAGCAAGCCAGTGCTTTGCAGTCGGTTCTAGGCCAGCCGGACCTACATAAGGCCCTGACTCAAAAACCAAGATCAACAGCTGGAGAGATGGCTCAGCGGTTATGAGCACTGACTGCTCTTCCAGGGGTCCTGAGTTCAATTCCCAGCAACCACATGGTGGCTCACAATCATCTGTACTGGGATCCGATGCCCTCTTCTGGTGTGTCGGAAGACAGCTTACAGTGTACTCATATATAAAGTAAATAAAAATCTTCATAAAAAGAAAAAAAAAAACCCAGCCAGAACCAACCCAAATGCCTTTTAAATCATGCAATTTCAGAACCCACCTTAACCATGTGTATTGGGCCTGGGGAGCAGTTAGAAGCCTCCTGCCCATCCACAAAACCCCTGCTGGGTTCCCAGCACCCATGTCACTCACAACTGCCTGCAATTCCAACTGCAAGGAATCTGACCTCCGACCCCTGCAGTCACCTGCACACATCTACACGAACACATAATAAAATATAAAAATGTTTAGATATGTAGATTCCTGTATGTGTGGTCTATGTTCCTGTATGTGTACCTGTGCATGTGTCTGACATGTGTGAAGGCTCCTCTTTCTCTTGAGCCTGCTCCTCTGCCTTGGGTACGTACAATCTTTTTCTTAATGCCTCTTTCTTTCTTAATGCTCATGTTTAAATCTGTTAAAAATATTTCCCAACACTAGCAAGATGGCACAGGGACCGGAGTTCTGAGTCCCAGCACACAGAACACATGAGCAAGAGGCTGGGCTGCTGAGTTTCAAGTGAGAGACCTTGTTTCAAAAATAAGGGGTGGCATATGACACTGATCCTAGCGCTCAGGAGGCAGAGGCAGGTGGATTTCTCTGGGTTCGAGGCCAGCCTGGTCTACAGAATGAGTTCCAGGACAGTCATGGTTACAGAGAAACCCTGTCTTGAAAAACCATAAATAAATAAACAAACAATAAAAATAAAACCAAAAACCAAAGAAGGTAGGGAGAGAGCAAGGAGGACACAATGTCAGGGAGGAGCCTCCACGCGTCATGCACATGCACAGGTACATGTGTACACACACATGCTAACGTGCATGCATACAGACACATGCACCACACATGCTAGCAAAACAAATTCAAGCTTCGCTACTCAGGTGTGGTGGAACCTAGGGAGTTAGCCCGGACTATATGAGAGCTCGTCTCCAAAAGGCAAGTGAAGACTTCTTGCTTCCTTTAGTGGAAGTCTGGGAGAATTTCTCAGGCTGGGTTGGGCTGTAGGCTAAGTCTCACTTCCTGCTCTGCCTGGCACTCACCCTGTGTCATCTTGCTGGGCATTCTTTGTTAGACCTGCTTCTGCTGTCAGTAGGGAGCTATAGAGTGAAAAGCCCTGAATTCCATCCCCAATATCTCCTGGATTTGGTGTGGTTAGGAGTTCAAGGCCACCCTCTGCTAGGTCTGCAAGAGAACCAGTCCTAAAAATGGAAGGAAGGAGACAGACATTCCTGCAAAGACTTTACTCCAGCTCACTAACTCATTTTCTCCAATGTTGACACAGCTGGGACGACCCCCTGTTCCTCTCCTTGGCGCTGTCTGAGCGCAGGTGGAGAATGGGGCGGAGCTTTTTTCTTCTTTTCTCAGCCACATAGGAACGTGCTAGAATTCAGACCCAGCCTCTATGGCCCTTTCTCCACGAAGGTGCTAGCTGCGACTTCCTCTGCTTCGCATTCCCTTCCAGTGCTCTCTTTTTCTTCTTCCTTCTCTTTCGAAAGCCCAGAGAAGAAAACAAAATGCTGAGAACTGTACCCTGGATAAATGAATGACCAGGGCAGGTCTCCAGTCTCCGTAACTGATTGAGTGACGCTCGGTGATATCAGCGTTCCGCCCTTCCCCCCGTCTGGCCCTCTCCGCCCTCCTAAAGTTGTGCAAGCTCTCCTCTCGCTTGTGCCTGGGCTCTGTGGCTGCCAAACAGGAATCTCCCCTTACGTTCTTTTTTTGGTTGTAGTGGTCGAGGCTTTTCCTCCTGAAAGCTCTGTAAAACTCCTCTGGCTGGGTGTAAACAACCTCTGGGCTTCTCTGTTCTACTTCCTGAGGCACGATGGGAGGCAGGGAAAATTTTGGGGTCACGAGGAGACCTGTAACATTCTGAAGATCTCTCCAGAAATTCCACTTACCGGAAAAAAGGCTTATATTAAACCTGTACAACCCACGCCTCCTGCGCATCCTTTATCAGACTAGGTTCCATCCGGGCTTTTTCAGAGCAGTAGGACGCTATATAGAGAATTGCAAGCAGAGGCTGAGGATGTGGCTTGGTTGTAGAGTGCTTGCCTGCATGATGCCTTCCATTCCCCCTCCCCCATGTCGTTGTCCCCGGTTCCCCTTCTCTGTCCGGTCCCTTCCCCCAACCTCCCGCCACTTGCCCTCCACTCCCCCCACCCCTCCCTCACCCCAGAAACTGAGTGGTGGTGACTCATGCATGTCTTCAATCCCAGAAAAATTGGTGGTGAGGGTGGTGGAGATAAGAGGTTCAAGAATTCAAGATCACTCTTTGGTGACAAAGCTGGTTGGGGCTACACACACACAAAGACGGGTGGGGGGTGGGGGGGTGGGAGGAAGGGTGGTCCGGAGACACAACTCAGCTCTTAAAAACACTTCCTGCTCTTCCAGAAATTCAGCTCCCAGCACCAAGTCAAGTGACTCATGCCCCCCCTGAAATAAACTTCAGGAGGATCTGATGCCCTCTTCTAGCCTTCCAAGGCAAGGCACTCAAGTGCCACACATTGATATTAACGATAAGTAATTCAAAGTAAAATTTAAAAAAGACTACAATTTAGAGAATATTTCTACTGATGAGAAGAGAGAAAATCTTAAGGAAGAGGTGTTGGATAAGTGAGAAGGGGGTGGGGGGAGCCTGTAGATAGGGGCGGGGCTAGGAGACCCGCTGGGAAAAGTCCAGTGTGGGCAGAGACCACGCCCGGCTCAGTCATGCTTCTGTAACTTGGATCCCGTTACCTAGAAGGTTCTCTGAGTCACTATTGGGATGACTCCAGATTGTGAAAGCGGGCTATAACTCTTTCTGTGTCCCCTGTGAAGAGAATCACAATAGTTCATATCAGAACTGCTGCCAAAGATCAAGCTCGTCACCAAAGAACTATTGCTTAACAAGTCCACTTCCCGTGTACCCTAATAACTTGCCAGAGTTCTTCTGATCTCCTTAGGTGTAGCAGAATTTTAGAAGAGCTGTCGCGCCTGGCATTCGCTCACACCGCTGAGGATTAGGGAACAAACGCAGACTTATGGAGTCTTCTGGTTTAAACCTCCAGCAGACATCACTAACAATAAAAGTGCTCCCTTTCCGCCTTCCCAGTGGCAGACATCACTAATCGATGCAAACACTCCCTTTCGGCATTCCTGGGTGTCAGCACACCCAGTGAGCACAGCTGACTTCCCAGAATTCTTAATGTAGTAAGCACTCTTAAATACTCACTACAGGTCTATAAAAAAAATAGCTGGGGGTTGGAGAGACAGCTCAGGGTTTGAGAGTGTGAGCTGGTCTTACAGAGGACCCAAGTGTAGTTCCTAGTACCCATCTGATGGCTTGAAACTGCTCGTAATTCCAACTGCCAGGGATCCAAGATGTCGTCTGGCATTTGCATGAATGCAACACACACACACACACACACACAATGTACACACATGATTAAAAGTAAAATAATTTTAAAAAGGTAGTTGAGAAGAAATACATCTATCTGTCTTTTCTAGCACAAAAGTAGATGTGAAAGGACTGAGAAGAGACTCTGTAGGCGTCTCAGCAGGAAGGTCTGGCAGATGTACGGATGTAGGTTGGCTCCTCACCCTCTTGCCTTTCCTTAGACCTCCTTTCCTGAGGAGATAATGACAAACATCTAGTCACCCCACTAAGGGAGCTGATGACAGACCAGCATGGGGGTACCACCGTGGTCCAACTCGGTAAACCAATGAGTTGTATTGGGGTTCCTTACAGGAATATGCATGGGGGAATTGTCACTTAAAGGAGCAGAAATGAAACAAGGACAGTTTCGTCACCAAACACACCCTAGCACGACTGACAGCTCACAAGGCTGAGACCCTGAGCACAGTACACAACCTGCCGACAGAGTGTCCTCAGGCTCAGCTGGTCTGAGAGTGAATGAGTCTGTGTAGGCACACATATTTTAAAAGATTTATTTATTATATATGAGTACACTGTAGCTGTTCTTCAGACACCAGAAGAAGGCATCGGATACCATTACAGATGGTATGTGGTTGCTGGGATTTGAACTCAGGACCTCTGGAAGAACAGTCAGTGTTCTTAACCACTGAGCCATCTCTCCAGCCCGGCATACATTGTTTTTTGTAACCTACTTTTAATAAGGGCTGAACCTCTCCTCTAGCCCACCGCCCAGTAGTGGTAGTGGAAGAGAAAAGTTATTAGGGTACAGGGGACGTGGACTTGTTAAGCAATAGTTCTTCGGGGACGACCTTGATCTTCTTGGGCAGCAGTTCAGTTCTGTAGCAAACACCAAATACAACTCAGCAGCTGTAGACCAATCCTCTAGGTAGGCAAACAACACACACGAATTGAACTGCCCCAGGAACCTCACGAGCAGTTTTGGGTGAGCATCTCTTAATAGCAGCATAGCAAAGAACAGGGAGGCAGAGCAAACCAAATCCATGTTCAGTGCTCCTCTCCCGCTGTCTGCCGGGTCACAGCTGCACTCCTTCATCACACGTCCTTTCACGTGTCCGCTTTAGCATGTGTGTCCCAGCAAAACATCATTTGAAGTAACTGACTTTCCAGAGAAACCAGAAGTTTCCACTTCAGTCCTTAATGTCTGTCTATAAACGCCCAGGAAGGAGGAGCCTCCTGGAGCTGTCCGTTTCAGGAACTTCCTCTGCTCACTTCCTGAGCTTACAGAGACCCCTGCAGGCTGGGGAGGGTTCCTACTTCCCTTTGCCCTAAGAAGCGTCTTTTCAGGCCCCTCCCACCCCCGCTTCTGTCCTAGGAACTCAAAATCAACCTGACAGGACTGACACCATGGAGCGGTCACTCAAACACTGACCGACACAACAGTGCTTCTGATAGATATCAAGGGAGGGATCTCTAGCTGTGAGAGGCTTTTTCTCTCCTTAGGTGACACAGGTATAGGCCAGATTAGACCAAATTAAAAGTAGATAGTCAGGTTTATTAGGCATTGCCCTGGGATGGATTCATCAGTCCCAAAGAACAGGGCTGAGGAAGTCGTGCACCCTGGCTGGAGCGGAGAAATTTTATAGACTGTAGGCAAAGGGTGGAGACACGTCAGCCATAAGATAGCTTTGTGCCCAAGTATGGTCAAGAGCTGAGCACCTAGGCCCGGATTTGGGTGGCCGGCAGCATCAAGGAAGCAGGTTTTGCCAGCTGCCAAGAATGCAGAACTGGACTGTTGGAGCCATTCCTTTGTTTGGAGTGTTTCAGTGTAGGCGGGGTTTGGGGAAGGAGGGCAGACGAATTCCCAGCTTGTGCAGGGCTGTGCAATGGTTCCAGCCTAACAAGGTAGGTAAAAATAGGAAGTGTAGGCCAAAGAAGGGGTGACCGTGCCGGAATCTCAAAAATTAAAAAAAATTTTTTTTTGTCAGGGTCCTCTTCCTTTCCCTCCTCCTAAGACTGGATCTCACGTAGCCCAGGCTGGCCTCAAACTAACAGTGCAGCATGTATACTGGTTATGAGTTCGATGCTAGTCTGGGCTACGAAGTGAGACTGTGTCTCAGAAACCCAAACTTGAAGATCCCCACACAAAATGCCACCCACAAGAGCACTGTGGCTTTTGGGGGGCCCGCTGTGACCGCCCCTTTTCTAGGCACACCGGCGATCTAGTTTTTTTATTTAGAAAGTAAGCAAGAACAAGTTGTACACTCAGAAGAAATATTCTGTGCTCGGTTCAACTTACAAGGCAAAGCAATACGTCCTCTGCCGCCCCAGGATTTGTGACAGCATTCGGTGTTCCTGTGCCACATCCCAGCAGGAAACCAGTGCGTCTGTAACCATTCTGGCTTTTCTATGCCCGCCCCAGCTTCTGGATAGAGTAACGACACAGAGACTTGTGTTTACCAGTAAATGCCAGGCCTTATACTAGGCTTGCTCCCCAACTAGCTCCAAACTTCGTTTTACCACGCTATGTCTGCCACTTGGCTGGTTATCTCTCCTCAGTTTCTTTTGTCCGACTTCTTGAGTCTGGGTGGCAAATCTCTGGCGCTTCTCTCTTCCCCAGAGTTAGTTTCTTTCCTTTCTGCCGGATGTCCCATCTTACTATCCTGCCTTTTGCTACAGGCCATAGGCTTTTTACTTTAACCAATCAGAAGGCGCCTTGGGCAGGCAAAGAAGGACAGAGACACGTCTTCACACAATGTACAAAAACGTCACTCCAACAGATGCTGCATGTCGTAAGTAAGCCCATCAGCTGGCTGAGTTGGTGAACTCCCAGGGACAGAAATTTGGGATAATGCAAAGAGAGAGGAGAAAAGAGGGAGGGGACCGTGAAGAAGACACAGAGTGTGAATTCCTGGAAAGCAAGTTTGTAATAAGGAGGGAATTGAGAGCAGGAAGAGGCGGAGCCAACTCCTCCACCTCTGGAACTGGGCCGGCCACGTGACTCCCTCCAACCAATGGGGAGACAATGATGGTCTTCTTTCTGAGCCAGAGGCCTTGACCAGTTGAGGTCTGCCTTTCTGAGCTTGAGAGAGGACACCAAGGAGTGCCAGCTGTCCCCACTGATGCTACCCCTCCAGACAGCCACTGGACCACAGATGCTGCAGCAAGCCCCCTCCTGCCGAGCCCTACTTGCAGCCCAAGCCTCAGAATTACAATCTGCACAAATGACTGTTGTTTCACGCTGCTGAGTTCCAGAGGCAATTTATTACCGTGCGGAGGTCCAGAGGCAATTTATTACCGTGCGGAGGCTGACAGATACACGCTAGGACTCTGGGAAATCTTCATGACTTCTGTTAAATTCTTCCTCCGTTACCCCACTCCTCCCTTTAGCTAAGCCAGTAAGTTTCTTTTGTTTGGTGAGGCTGAAGAATAGAGACAGTGTTCCAGGAGTAGGTGGGCTGTGAAGATGGGTTGCTGGCGGTGGGCAGGAGGACAGAAAATGCTTTGTTTAGCTGGGGACATCATGGGGACAACTGGGAGGGAAGAGGAGCTTGACGAGGGCCATGTCCTTTTCTGAGACTCCTGTCCTGGGATCGGCTTTGGGTAGAGATTTATGCGCTCATGGCTCAGCTGCACATTCCTTATCTCTATGTGTTCTGCAGTAAAGATTGGAAGGGTGGTGGAGGAGGTAGGGAGGGAGAGAGAATGAACATCACTGTTATGCATATATGGAGGTCCCAACCCGTATTTTACACCTTTTTGGTGTGTGTACATGTGTGTGCATGCTCTGGCATTGTCTCCTTCAGCCATGTTGGTTCCTGGAGATCAAACTTAGACCCTCAGGCTTGGCAGCAGGTGAATTTGCCAACTGAACCCTCTGTGCTGCCCAAGGCTTTGTTTAGCTGTCTTCTCTCTCTGCAGGGTGGGTCCTCCCTGACTTGGTTCACTGGCACCCTTCCCTGGTGCTCCCCCTCTTTGATGCTCCCCCTCTTTGATGCTCCCCCTCCCCGGTGCTCCCCCTCCCCAGTGCTCCCCCTTCCCGGTGCCCCCACTCCCCGGTGCTCCCCTCCCCGGTGCTCCCCCTTCCCCTCCCTGGTGCTCCCCCTTCCCCTCCCTGGTGCTCCCCCTTCCCCTCCCTGGTGCTCCCCATTCTTTTTCCCGTCTTCCCATCCTTGATTCCCATCTTTGTTGATCACGTTTGCCTCCCTCACAGGACACAAATGGGATGGGATGTGGTACTCACAAAGCCCACCACTGCTTAAACGTGGTTCAGACTCATGTCATTCTTGGGTTGGGTGTGGTTATGACCATCCCCATTTTGCAGATGGACACACTGAGCCCCAAAGGAACTCCACTTCTCCACAGCTCCCCTAAGCAGGTATGTGGGCCACGGCAGCCAAGCAAGCACTCATAGCTTCTCTTGTCACTTTGGGTATTACAGAGTCAGATGGGCACATCTGGGGTCAAAGTTATTCTTTCCCATGGGCCTGTTGGGTCGGTGGGTTTTTTTGTTTTTATCAGAGTTTGAATTGTTGCTGCTCCCTGACTGTGTGATTTGGAATTAATGTCTTGATGTCTCTGTGCCTCATCCATAAACTGAGACTAGAATTGAGCTTATTCCACTGGTAGAGCGACTGAAATCAATCTCAAGTGTGCTGGAGTGGATGTCCTCTGGTGGACCAGTGGCGGGGGGAGGGGCGGGGGGCAGAATTACCTTAATTTCCCGAACTAAATAGAAGCAGCTAGCTCCGATCAGTGCTAGGCCTCCCAGTGTGGCTGCTACGATGAGGACGATGGCGGGTCCTCCTGAGAGCGCCATGTAGTCGTTTGACGTCGTGGGATAGGCAACTGTGGGATCCGGAACTGTGGGAGCCACGTTGTCTTCTGGGAACGGAGGGGAGACAAGACTGAAGGAGCCACCCTCCGCCCCTCCACCCCCATCCCTGTCAACCTATAACTCAGGCGCCTCTCTGCACACAGCGGTCTCCACACGCCCATCTCTCTTCCTCCTGTTTCCAAGTTCATCGATTTCTCTATCCTTCTCTTCCGTCGCACTGTGCCACCAGACAGAAAACTTGGTAAGGTCACGCAGATTCAGAAACCCCGGTAATTCTCATGTCTGAGAACAGCGGGCATTTAATCTACTCACAACCAGGTTTCTGTCCTAGAACATGGTGACCACCACACCCCATGGAGGGAACTGTGACGATTAGTCAAGTAGGGGCAACACCCGAAGTCCTTCCACATGCAGATGGGGCATCCCTAACATCTCGGACCAAACCCATAGAAAGCATCTGCTTTTAGATCCCAACCCACCCCAACATGTGTATAACACCCTGTCTACAAGGAATAAAGTTATTTCTCAAAAGACTGTCTGGGAGTGTCTGCCTTGTAGAGCTGTAACGCCTTGGGGAAGAGAAATCTCTCCGGAAGCTTTTCATCGCAGAAGCTTCTCAAGCCTATTGCACCACTTCCTGCTCAGTGGCCACGCCCTTAGCTCCAGCCACTCACTGTGCCCCACCTGCCTTTGTACCCCATAGGCTGGCAGCCAGCCTTGCTTCAGCTCCCCCTCCCCACTTGAAGAGCCACAACTCTTTGGCTGCTCCAAACGTGCGGATAGCACCCTGGTCCTCGGAATGGCACACCCTACCTCTTTCTGTTCCTTTCTTACCCAGAGTCTGCATAATCTTTATATATGTTAGAACCAGCTCAGATGGCCTCTCCTCCAGGCCGAGCCATGCTGCATGGCTCCCTCATTCCAGTTCAGCCTACTCTGGTCTCTGGGGTGGGAGTGGTCTGTGGATAGCCTCCCCCCTCGCTACCCCCCCCCCCCGTTAGTTCCCCAGATGGAGTAGTCCTGGTCATCAGGGTGGCTCCAGCTTTGCCTGCGCTGGCCTGGGCACACTATAGCTTCTCGGTAAACATCTCCTGAGGCACTTGCCCATAACTCCTGTATTGAGGTTGGGGAGGGGCCAGAAATTGACAGACCAATCCTTGAAGCTCATTGGCCAGCTGGTCTAGTTGACTCCATGAACCCAAGACCCTGTCTCCAAAAAGTGAATTTGGATTTGAGGTGTATGCTAGTAAGCTGCAGTGTTTCAATGGGTGGCAGAACACGTGCGCACTAATTGAACTGAGTTGGTGACAGAGAGGAGGGGGCAGGGGAGGTGAAAAACTAGGGAAGGAGCTGAGGAGGGCACGGGGTAGATATGATAAAAATGCATTGCGTGTAGTATGGAGCTGTCAAAGGATAAATTAAAAAAAAATTTTTTTTTGGTTCTTTTTTTCGGAGCTGGGGACTGAACCCAGGGCAAAAGTTTGTTTTTTTTTTTTTTTTAAAGATTTATTTTATTTATTATATATATAAGTACACTGTAGCTGTCTTCAGATACACCAGAAGGGGGCATCAGATCTCTTTACAGATGGTTGTGAGCCACCATGTGGTTGCTGGGAATTGAACTCATGACCTCTGGAAGAGCAGTCGGGTGCTGTTAACCACTGAGCCATCTCTCCAGCCCAAAAGTTTTTTTTTTAAATGGAGAATGGCCAAAGATACCGAATATCAACCTCTGGATTTATTGTGTTGGAGTTTTCTTAGAGATTATAATAACTTTTCATTTTGGAGGGAAACGTCTTCTATTATTGTAGTTGTTATTTACTTTTTTAATATTTTTGGGTTTTTTTGAGACAGTTTCTCTGGGTAGTCTGGAATTTGGTCTGTAGACCAGGCTAGCCTTGACCTCAGAGATCCCCTGCCTCTGCCTCCCACAGAGTGCTGTGATTAAAGGCGTGTGCCACCTGAGGAAAACCTCTCCAGATACAGGATGTAGAAGCAAAGTGTAACAACAGGATGTTCTTTGGGAGGGTGGTGTGAAATCCTCCATCCTCCAGAGAAAGGTCCTTAAGACAGGAAGCAAGCAACTCAAAACAGCTTCAGGAAGTCTCTGGAACTGGCTTAGGCTCCTGGTAAGCAAATGTGAGTAGTGGTTGCTGGCAAGCTTCTCCCACAAGCGGGGCAGAGAAGGCACCCTCAGGCAAACTTGAAGGCCAGCTCCAGCAAGTCTTCCTCGGCTCTGGCGGACCTTGCCCTTCTCCCCAGTTCCCTCTGCCTTGCTAGAAATTGTTACATTGCATTCCTAGAGCTAGCCACCAAAGTCTACTTCCGTAGTTTGCCACTTCCTCCCACTGAGGTTGACTACCTAGATCCAGCTGTCAAAGTATTGAAGCCCGGCAATCAAAGCCCCCTTTGGCTCACCCAATTTACCTGTCCAATCAAAAATAAACTCCTCGTCCTAATGCGAGGCTTCCCCCTTGGACCTTTATAAACTGCCATTTTCCCATGGCCCCTATCTGTTTCCTCTATGCAGAAGCAGTCCTTCGATCCTCTGGGACCCACACCATGAAGGACCCTAGTCCTTACTGAAGCATGAGAGCTTGGCCCCGTAGAAAGTAGGTAGGTTATGAGGACCCTAAGGGCTTTCGCCAGCTTTACATCCACTGCCTCAGGTCAAGATTATGCCAAGTACCAGCTTCCTGCCTTGGGTCAAAGCTAGGCCAAGTTCCATTCTCTACCCACAGTTCTTGTGATGAGCAGGGACATTCTTGAAAATCCGCAGGATGTACTGACTGACAGTCGCCTGACCCTCTGGTCCTAGATGGAGTTCGAAGGCATGCCATGTAAGTGTAAACTGTAAATTTGCTGATGTTACCTGTACCTCTAAAAATATAAAAACTGTTGCAGCCATTCAGGGTCGCCTTCTAGTCATTCGCCATAAGGGGCTGATTGAAGGTTGACCCCGACGTGACAGAAATTAAATCTCTTGCGTTTGCATCGAACTCCGTTCTCGTGCCTCACTTGGGGGGCCTTCCGGTAGTTAAGACTCACTTCGAGCCTTACAACCTCTTCCCCCTCTGCCTTGCTCCCCTCCCCTTCTCAGGCTGAGAACTTGGTCTTGGGGTGCCCTTGGGAAGCCGAGGCACCAGACAGGACACCGCTGACCTTGTTGAGCTGCCTCCATGTTGTCTCCAGGTTCCCAGCTTTGTGAGCAGTCACTCATGCTGGAGTGGGCTTCGGTGACGAAGCCATCTTTGAGTCCTATACTCCTGTAAGTCACCCCTCACCCACATGTATGTAAGTAACCCTAATGAAACTCATCGCTTCACCAAGTTGGACTTTGGTGTTGTAAGGGGAGGGTATCTGCTAAGGACCCCCAAGACCAAGCCTGTCATACATAAAATGGGTTAACGCAGGGCTGGGAGATGGCCCAGTGGATAAAGTAGTCTGTGCAATGCGAGGACCAGCGTTGGGACCTTCAGGACTCACAGTAAATGTCAGGCAGATGGCCTGCTTCTAATTCCAGTGCCTGGGAGGTGATGAGGAGTGAGGGACGAGATCCTAGAGGACGCTGGCCAGCTAGACGAGTATCAGCGGGCTTTGGGTTCAGCTGAGAAACCCTGCCTCTGAACCAGGTAAGGAGCAACTAAGGAAGACCTATATCCGTCTCTGGCTTTCGTATGCACAGAGATACACACGCAGATATTCACGCAGATGAAAGAAAATTAAAAAATTTTAAAAAGGCCAAGAAGCCACAGCCTACCAGGTAGAAGAAAACACGGAGCGACATTTTGGCTGTAAAAGACCTGGCTGGGGTGGCTACGGGGAAGCCAGCTGCAGACCCGTGTAGGTACAGAGATCCCAGAGACACTTACGGCTCAAGGAGACGGTCACTGGCTCAGATACCAGCTCTTCGTTTGTGTTCTTGGCTATACACAGATACGTGCCCAGCTGATTTTGGGACAGTCGCCGGATAAATAGCTTGTCCCCAGTCCCGCATGGCTTCCCATTGAAGGTCCACCTCAGGATAGGCTCTGGGTCCATGATCGCCCTCCACTGCAGGATCACAGAGTAGTTAAGGTCACTGTAGACTGTGCCCTTCAAAGCCTCTGGGAAGGTCACCAGTGGGACCAGGCTGGCGCTGTCTGTGGGAACAGAGAGCAAGACATGCAGGTGACCAACCTTCCAGAGACATTGGGATCTCTTCTGCCCCACATAGTTACATGCATACATTCACTCACACACACATTCATTTACTCTCATCCATTCATTCATTCATTCACTCGTTCACACATCCATTCACTCGCTTATTCACAAGTCATTCACTCACAATCATTCATTCACATTTGTGCACATACATTCATTCATTGTTCACTCACGCACACATTCATTTACTCTCCATTCATTCATTCACTCGTTCACACATCCATTCACTCGCTTATTCACAAGTCATTCACTCACAATCATTCATTCACTCACATTTGTGCACATACATTCATTCATTCATTCACGCACACATTCATTCATTCGTTCATGCATTCATTAGTACAACCCTACTGGAGCTCACAAGCTCCTGTGTTCCGCAGCGTGTGGCCATTACAGTGTCAGTAGTCACAATTAATTATACTGGTAATAGTAATGATACCCGGTTATTAAGTATCCAGTAAAGCTAGGCACAATTAAACTATTTCTTTTATAACTGAGACATTGTTTTTTTTTTGTTTGTTTGTTTTGTTTTGTTTTTAATACTGAGTCTTTTTTTTTTTTTTTTTTTTTGGAGCTGGGGACCGAACCCATGGCCTTGCTAGGCAAGCGCTCTACCACTGAGCTAAATCCCCAACCCCAATACTGAGTCTTAATAGCTGGAACTTCAGTTTAGAAAATGTCTCTATAAAATTGGCCCATAGGCAAGTCTGTGGGGGTCATTTTTTTCTTTGTTTTCCTTTCTTTCTTTTTCCTGAGCTAGGGTTTCTTGGTGTTGCCCTGGCTGTCCTGGAACTCTCTCCGTAGACCAGGCTGGCCTTGAACTCAGATCTACCTGCTTCTGCCTCCTGAGTGCTGGGAGTAAAGGCATAGCCTCCATTACCCAGCATCCTTTTCCTGATTAATGGTTGAACTGGGAGGGCCCAGCTTACTAGGAGCAGTGATACCTCTGAGAGGTGGTCCTGAGGTACCCAGAAGAAAGCAGGTGATCATGGAGAACAAACCAGTACACATTGTCCTTCCATGGTCTCTGCCTCAGGTTCCTGCCCTGACTTCTGTTTGTCGTCAACTGTTATCTGGAAGCGTGGATACAATAAAACCCTCTCTTCCCTAGGTTGCCTCTGGTGATTGGGTTTCATCACAGGAATAGAAACCCTAACTACAAGACCTGACTTCAAACCCCCATTCTTTATAAATTATCCAGTCTCAGCCACTCTATGATAGCAAGAGAAAAAAAAAAAAACGATCTAACACAGGGGTGATGAACACCACCTGAGAGAGGCCCTGTTGGCCCCCAGGGGTGTGACGAATCTAATTTCTGAGAACTGGGGCCCTCCCCACAGGCCCCACTCACTCTTGACTTCAGTCCTATGGGACCTGACGGCGTCCAGAACCTCAGCGTGGCTCTCTGAGTTTTGAGCTGACACATCCCTGATGACCAAGCTGTCTTCAGTGTGTAGCACCTCTTGGCTAGTGTGAGAAAGTCCCCGGAGGCCCTTGAGAGGGGACAAGGCTGGCGGCTGGGCTTCAAACTCTCGGAACCAAGAAGTGCTGAGAACTCCTTCAGGGGCTCTGGGGTCAGGCAGGTGGGGGCCAGCTCCTTCCAAGTGGGGTGGCTTGGAGGTGGCAGAGCAGGTGCAGGAGGCAAGCAGGGCACCTAGGAGGCGGCAGGAAAGAGGAGGGGACATCGAGGGACAAGTGAGACCACAGGTGATATACTGCCTGTAGTGGCCTGTCCATAAGTGAACATTACAGATGCTGGGGAAAGTGTTGGTATGAAGGAGCTGTTTGAAGACCCGGTCCCCGAGAGGAGGCTTTGTTTGGGAGAGGGTACAGAACTTCTAGGAGGATGGTTCTCAACCTGTGGGTCGTGACCCCTCTGGGTTGAATGGCCCTTTCACGGGGATTACCGATATCCTGCATATCAGATATTTACACTATGATTTGTAACCATAGCAAAATCACAGTTGTGGAGTAGCACAAGGGTCACAGTTTCAGAAAGGTTGAGAAACATTGATCTATGTATGATATAGAGTCTTGCAGGAGGAAGTGCATCACTGGGGGTGGGCCTTGAGTGTCCTTACTTCCTCTACTCCTCTCCTTCTTGTGTGTGATAGGAAATGTGACCAACCAGCTTCCTGGTTTCCCTGACAGGTTGCCGGTGTGGATTGTATCCCTCATAAACCGTGTTTTGTGCTAACTTGCTTGTTGGGATATTTTACCACAGAAAAGTATTAATGCAAGTCATAGAAAGGCTGCGTGTGGTGGTTAGAGCTGGGGTCCCATCCATTGTTTGGTGGGTAGAGACAGTAGGATCAGGAGTTCAAAGGCAACCACATATCAGACTGAGGGCAAGCCTGGGCTACAGGAGGCCCTGTCTCAAGCAAACGTGCACTGATTCTTTTTGTCGCTATTGATCTTTTATAGATAGGGCCTCACTGTGTCGTCCAGGCTAACCAGGCTGACCTGGAACTCACTTGTGGCAATCCTCCTGACAGACATGTGTCCGTGTGTGTGTGTGTGTGTGTGTGTGTGTGTGTGTGTGTGTGTGTGTGTGTGTGTGGTGTGTGTGTATGTGTGTTGCTGCTCATCAAAGCCAGAAGTAGTTATCAGATACCCAAGGTCTGGATTTACAGGTGTTAGGTCTCAGGCAGTTCAATCTCCAGAAATGATCTCAGTGCAGACTGCAGGAAGATTTAGATGAAAGCTGGCATTGCTCAGGAACTTGTCAAACCAGTTTCCACCTGCCTTAAGGAGTCATTTCCTTTATATTACGTCGGGGGAAGGAAAGTATGGCACCCAGGGCAGCTATCAGCATATCAAAGTGTACATTGGCCTCCAGGCCCTCTCAGAACCAGTATCTAGTTACACATTTCAAAGCCACAGCAGTCTCTGAAGCCTCCCTTCCCTCCGTTAGGGGCTCACCTGCCTTCTCAGCCCTATTTCCCACTACTCCTCACTTCCTTCCCCTCTGCTTCTACTCTTGTCCTTGCTCACTCTCTGAGTCTCTCTCTGCTGTGCTCTGTCTTTGGCTAGCTTATGTCTCCACTGCTCTCTCCCGCTCTCTCCGCTCTCTCCGTGTCCCTGACCGTGTTCAGTCCACTACTTCCACCATATCACGGAGCCGTTTTGTTGGCGGTTTCTTTACTATGCCCGTCTCAGTCAGGGTTTCTATTCCTGCACAAACATCATGACTAAGAAGCAAGTTGGGGAGGAAAGGGGTTTATTCAGCTGACACTTCCACACTGCGGTTCATCACCAAAGGAAGTCAGGACTGGAAGTCAGACAGGGCGGGAAGCAGGAGCTGATGCAGAGGCCGTGGGGGTTTGCTACTTACTGGCTTGCTTCCCCCGGCTTGCTCAGCTTGCTTTCTTTTCTTTTCTTTTTTTCTTTTTTTCGGAGCTGGGGACCGAACCCAGGGCCTTGCACTTGCTAGGCAAGCGCTCTACCACTGAGCTAAATCTCCAACCGAGGGGCTTGCTCTCTTATAGAACCCAAGACTACAGCCCAGGGATGGCATCACCCACAATGGGCTGGGTCCTCCCTGCTTGACCACTAATTGAGAAAAGACCTTACAGCTGGGTCTCGTGGAGTCATTTCCTCAACCGAGGCTCCTTTCTCTGTGGTAACTCCAGCTTGTGTCAAATTGACACACAAAACCAGCCAGTACATCCCCGCACACAGCAGGCAGTTCTGGGTTGCAGTGGTTGAAACTTCAGTGCCTGCCTTTCAGAGACTCAGCGCAGCAGCTTATGTCGCCGCCGCCACCGCTGTGAGTTGAGTAGAGACACACACACCTTTTAAAAGCCTCTGGCCGCCTTAGATCGTTCTGTCTGTCTTGTTCATTCTCTCTGTCTTGTGGTCTCTCTCTCTCTCTGTCTCAAGGTCTCTCTCTCTGTCTCTCTGTCTCTGTCTCATGGTCTCTCTCTGTCTCATGGTCTCTCTCTTTGTCTCTCTCTGTGTGTCTCTGTCTCTCTCTGTCTCTGTCTCTCTCTGTCTCATGGTCTCTCTTTCTCTGTCTCTCTGTTTCATGATCTGTCTGTCTATCTGTCTCTCTTTCATGTCCACTCTCTGAAATGTCTTTTCAGTGCATTCCCCTTCCCCCAATAAAACTACTGCATTGTATCTGTTGCATGGCACAGTCTCTTAGCTGCACACCTTGTCCAGGACCCGCTAAGGTACCACTTGTGATGGTCTGTATGTGCTCGGCCCAGGGAGTGGCACTGTTAAGTGTGGCCCTGTTGGAGTAGGTGTGTCACTGAGGCTGTGGGCTTTAAGACCCTCCTCCTAGCTGCCTGGAAGTCAGTCTTCTGTCAGCAGCCTTTAGATGAAGGGTTCTCAGCTGCTTCTGCACCATGCCTACCTGGACGCTGCCATGGTCCTGACTTGGTGATAATGAACCTCAGAAGCCAGCCCCAATTAAATGTGGTCCCTAGAAGAGTTGCCTTGGTCATGGTGTCTGTTCGCAACAGTGAAACCCTAAGACACAATGCTGCTTTATCCTCCTAGTCACACAGAGAACTGAACTCAGGTCCTCAGGAAGAGCAGCCATGCTGTTGACCATCAGGAAACCTGGAGCCCACAGATAAAGTGGAAGAAGAGGACTCGGTCTGCAAGGCTGTTCTACCGACCTCTGCATGCACACCACAGCACACTACTCATGCGCACGCTAATAATAAAGGTTGTGAGCCTCCGTGTGGGTGCTGGGAACTGAGCTTATGCCCTTTGCAAGGGCAGCTACTGGTCTGAACTTCTGAGCCATCTCTTCAGGCCTAACCCCTGACCTCTTTAAAGGCCAGGAACAAAATGGATGTCAAGAAACCATAGTCCCTACCAAGACCCAATACAAAAGAGATGCTCCCTCACCCCCACCCCACTGATTCCTCCAGCCCCTTGGGGCTCAGAGTGTTAGCATTTTGTAGAGGCTCCGCCCCACAGTTACCTAGCAATGGAGGGGTTGTGTGCCCTCTCTGCTCTCTCTTGTTCTTCCCTTCTTGCTCCTGCTCTGTCTTCTTTCCCCTTCTCCCCCCCCCCCCACCTCTCCAATTGTACATGGCCATCCTCTCTCTCTCTCTCTCTCTCTCTCTCTCTCTCTCTCTCTCTCTCTCTCAGCTCCCCTCCCCCATGCCGTGAATAAACTCTATCCTATCCTATACCGTCCTGTGGCTGGTCCCTCAGGGGGAAGGGTTGCCTCAGCAGTGTGGGCCCGCTGAGGCCTCCCCTTCCCCCACACCTTACCACACACCCACCAAACATATTCCTTCTCAATAAAACTCATCCAGGAGTCCTAGGGCTGTCGGGAGGAGACTGAGGTAGCACTATCTGAGGGCTTCTTTGGTCAGGACTTGAAATGGGGCTGGAGAAGACGTTTGGAAGTGTTTTCTAGAGTTGGGGACAAGGAGGTCTTAGACTTGTACGGGGGGCCATCGGATCGCAGTGGTGGGGAATAGGTATGCCTCTGCAGGAGGGGCCTTGGGAAATGACCCACACTGCCAGCATTTGGATGGAGGTGAACAGCCAAGGACTGTGAAGGGAGGCGGGGGCTCTCTTGGGTCAGGCCCAGGGGAAGGAAGGACTCTTGGCGGAGAGACTGAGAGGTGGTGGGAGATAGTTCTGAACATCCTGCAAGGTTCTAAGTAGGCCCCAGCCAGAAAGATCCAGGAGCACATGCGCCCTCGCCATAACTACAGCAGCTGGATGCAAGGGCTCAGCCTGAGCCTGTCTCCTCTCCTTGCCTGTCTCTGTTCATGCCCAGAGGCACCCAGCGGGCAGCTGTGAAGGGGAAGAAGCACACACAGAGAGAAGAGGAGAGATGTCAGAGGCTCTCCATCTCCCCTGCAGTGCAAGCGCTAACCCGGGGACCAGGAAAGCTTTGAGCTGGATGGAGTTTGGGGCTTTATTTATGTTTTGCTGGTTTTGGGGACAGAGTCCTACTATGTAGTCCTGGCTGGCCTAGAACTCGACACCTAGACAAGGTTGGCCTCCAGATTTCCGTGGGCCCCCTCCCTTTGCCTGCTGCATGCTGGGATTACAGGTGGGCACCACCATGCCCACTTCAGGTGGGCTTTAGAATGGACAGAGCCGGATCTTTTTGTTGTTTCTTTTTGAGATTGGGTCTCCTTATGGAAGCCCAGACTGGACCCAAACTCATCATCCTCCTGCCTCAACCACCACAGGCCCGTGTCATAACCCCTGGCTCAGAACTTTGGACCAGGAGGGGCAGTTCGTTATGAGAGGCCCTCTCTGTGGTCTCTGACACACAAACTACTGCCCTTCAAAGCTTCATTCTCTTCCTTAAGCTGTGTGACCCGGGGAAGCGATATAACCTCTCTGAGCTGCGTTCCCCTTCTCCCCACAAATAAATGATGACCAGCGGGTGTGGAAGGTAAATGTCACTGTCTGAAAGCAGGTAGGTCTGACTGGCAGGTAGATATGTTTAGTCCCGGGGACTGTGCACTGTGATGGCAGAAATTCTCCTAGTGTGATTTTTTTTTTTATTAGTGTGTGTGTGCTGTGGAGGACACACATACATGTCAGAAAACAATTGTGTGAATCTGTTGTCTCCTCCATCTTTACATGGGTTTGGGGGATCAAACTCAAGTGTCAGGCTTCCATTGCCATTCAGCTATCTCGCTGCCTCCCCGCAAACCCTCATTTTTTCTTTCTTTCTTTTTTTTTTTTGGTTCTTTTTTTCGGAGCTGGGGACCGAACCCAGGGCCTTGCGCTTCCTAGGTAAGCGCTCTACCACTGAGCTAAATCCCCAGCCCCCATTTTTTCTTTTTGAGACACGTTCTCGTGTAGCCCAGGCTAGCCTCTGTTGGCATTCTGTCTAAGCTCCAACCCCACAGCTACCTGGCAGTAGTCAGGTAGGCTCCGCCCCACAGTTGCCTGGCAACAGCCAGCTGTGCCTGACAATATAAAAGGGGCTGCTTGCCCCCTCCTCCTCCTCTTCCTCCTCCTCCTCTTCCTACTCTTCTTTCTCTTACCCATCTTGTTCTTTGTTCTTTGCTGCTCTTGTCCCTTTCCCCATCCCCTCCCCACTACGTGTCCATGGCCGGCTGCCTTTCCTCTCTTCTACTCTTCTCTCATTAAAACCCCTTCACATGGAACCATGTTGTTTGGATGTCTTTTGTGGGCACAGGCCGTGATTCGAAACCCTAACAGCCTTGAACTCACAATGTAACCGGGGATGACTTGAGCTCCTGATCCTCCTGCCTCCGCCCTAATGCTGGAATTACTGTGTACATCACCACACCCAGTTTATCTGTTGACAGATCCCAGGGTCTCCTAAGCTAGGCGAGCACTGGACCAGCTGAGACCGGTCCACAGGACCCCGATGTATGAATGTTCGTATTGTTGGTTTGTTTGAGTCCAGATCTTGCTACGGAGTCCTGACTAGTGTGGTCTTTACTGAGCAGCATAGGTTGGCCTCAAATTAACAGCAATCCTCCTGTCTCATTTTCCAGGTTCTGAGATGATGTTGGGCTGATAATTTTATTAGGGTCTGGAGAGCCAAAGCGCAGTGCTACTCTGGCAAAAAGGGACAGGAGTCTGGATTCTCATTTTGATCTTCCCCAGCCCTGAGTGACTAGCAGGGGACAGTCCCTTTCTGATCTTCTCATTCTTTGTAAGAAGAGCAGGAAGGACTCTCAGGACCACAGGTAAAGAGCCAGGCTGTTAGGCACACGCCCGTGTCCCCAGCAGTGGGAGGCGGGGAGGAGCTGGAGCAGGAGGATCCTGATTCTGAGTTATGCAGCCGAGTGGGTCTACCTAGCAAGATGACTTTAAAAAGGTCCCGCTCCACAACGAAAAGATTGCTGGCGAATTGGGGGAGCCCCGGACTCCTAACCAGGAGTTCTGTGTGATGAACTATGTGGGCTCCCTGAGGGTGTCCCTCCTTTGTCCCCAGCCAGAGGTGAAGCCACGTTCTCTCATGTACCTGTTAGTAGAAGCGTCTTCCAGGCAGGAATGAGGCCACGGCCTGAGTCCGGAAGACAGTCCATGTCGTCCTCTGTCCTTGGACCTCTTAGGGAATTCTGGGTAGAAGAACCTCAAGGACACGCAGGTCTTTTATGGGGCCCCAGCCACACTCTTCCTCCACAGGCTGGGTCTCTGCCCTTGCCCTTGCACGAGTCCCCCCTCAGCCTCTTCCTCCAGCACCTCTATGTGGGAGAGGATAGGGCTAACCTATGTCTTCAGCATAGAGAATTCTAGGGTCCCCGCCCTCCATAGCCAGAGCAGACTGAATGCTGAGGAAGAAGGATGTGCCATTATGTATAGCCCCACCCATCACCCTCGTCAGAGGGTACTGAGGCCAAAGGTCAACATGATAGGAGGCAGCTGGGACCCACCTCTTGGCTTCACTGCCAGGTTCTCATCTGTCAGCTCCGAGCCCAGCTCTTCTCTGGAAGATGACGTTTATGACAGTGAGTGAGTCACAGTCAAGAGACATGGCCTGAGGGACTTGGTTAGGTGATTGGCGGATGGCGGTGGCTATTAGAATTGAGCTATTTTGTTTGGGATTGTCTTTAGTGGGGTGTGTGTGGTGTGTGTATGTGTGCATGTGTGTGTATGTGATGTGTGTACAGGTGTGTTTGTGTGTATGTGCAGGTATGTGTGTGGTGTGTGTGTGTATGTGCAGGTGTGTGTGTATATGTGCGTATGTGTGCATGTGTGTATGTGTGCACGCATGTGTGCACATGTGTGTGTAGATGTGTGTGTGCAGGTGTGTGTGGTGTGTGTATGTGTGCATGTGTGTTGTGTGTGTATGTGTGTATGTATGTGTGTGTGTACAGGTGCATGTGTGCAGATGTGTGTGTTTGTGTGTGTGCAGGTGTGTGTGTGCAGGTGTGTGTATGTGTGTGTATGTGTGTGTGCATGTGAGTATGTGTGTGTGCAAGTGTGTGTGTACAGATATGTGTGTGTGCAGGTGTGTGTATGTGTGCATGTGTGTATGTGTGTGTGCATGTATGTGTGCATGTGTGTATGTGTGTGTGCATGTGTGTGTGCATGTGAGTATGTGTGTGCAGGTGTGTATGTACAGATATGTGTGTGCATGTGTGTGTATGTGTGTGTGAAGGTGTGTGTGTACAGATATGTGTGTGTGCAGGTGTGTATGTGGTGTGTGTATGTGTGCATGTGTGTGTATGTTATGTGTGTACAGGTGTGTTTGTGTGTATGTGCAGGTGTGTGTGTGGTGTGTGTGTATGTGTGCATGTGTGTATGGTGTGTGTGTGCAAGTATGTGTGTGCAGGTGTGTGTATGGTGTGTGTATGTGTGCATGTGTGTGTGTGCGTGTATTTAAGTCAGAGTGTGCTTATTATTTATCAGCTTGACACAAACGTAGGCATATATGGGAAGAAAGAATTTCGGTTGGGGACTTACCTCCTTTATATTGGCCTGTGAGCATATCTATGGGGTATGCTCTCCCCCCCACCTCTTTCCCCCTTCCCATCTTCATGTTTTTCTTTGAGACAGGGTTTCTCTCTGTGTAGCCCTGGCTGTCATGGAACCCTCGATGTAGATCAGGCTGGCCTCGAACTCAGAGATCTGCCTGCCTCTGCCTCCTGAATGCTGGGACAAAAGGTGTGTGCCTCCATCACCTGGCCTGGCATTTTCTTGATTAAGGACTGAACTGATAGAGAAGGACCCCCGTGGCTGGCACCATCCCAGGCATGTGGTCCTGGAGTGTGTAAGGAACCAGGATGAGCAAGCTGTAAGCAGCATCTGGGGGTAGCGCTCCTCCATGGCTCCTGCTTCAGTTTCTCCCTCCAGGTTCCTACATTGAGTTCTTGCCCCGACTTCCCTCCGGACTGTGACCGGAGAGTTCTAAGCTGAAACAAACCCTTGCCCACTCAAGTTGCTTTCGGTCATGGTGTTTTGTCACAACCATAGAAGACCTGGGGTATCACCACGTAGCTCTGTCTAGTCTGGTTTGCTATGTAGACCAGGCTGGTCTCGAACTCAGGAAGATCCACCTGCCTCTGCATCCCACACGCTGGGATTAAAGGCCTTTGCCACCACAATGTGCCTGTGTTATTTCTATTTTCGAACAGGCTCTTGCGTGGCCCAAGCTGGCCTCAAACTCGCTCGCACAGCCGAGGCTGGCCTTGAGTGCCTGAACATCTTGCCTCCAGGGAATCCAGGCCTGTGCTGTTTGTCAGTGAAAAAGTGATTGCCTCAGAGGAGAGTGCCAGGATTTTAACTCAAATCCCTGTGAGTCACAAGCTCATGCGTTCCCTCCCAGACACAGGTTCACCCGGGGGCAAAGGCTACCCACGACTCCATCATCGGATGACTCAGTTATTTATCATGTACTCACAGCAGGTGCAGTGGTTTCCCCGTAGTTGTGCGAGCTGGTTAGTTTCTTGTAATCAACCTGACACAAGTTAGCATTGTTGAGGTCTCCCTCCCAACCAAGCATAGCTGTAGCCATTTTGTTCCATGCCAGCCGGCTGTTTCATACTGTTCCTGTGATAGGCCTGCCCGCCAGTGACACAGAAAATAGGTTGGCTCAGAAGAGCAGGGGTGAGCTAACCACGAGGGTTCTGTATGCTATGAGGTTGGTTAATCTTAAAAAGTTCCACAACCAAAAACTTTACTCAGGACCCCTCAAATTAAGTGGGAACCGTTATGTCTAAAATGGCTTGAGCCTGGGCCGACCACTGGGCAGCACTTCCAGCACCTGCATATGAGCTCATTGTGGGTTTTGAGGTTTTAGCCTTTATACGCTGGCCCTGAGAGATGTCCAGTGCACAGCTTCAAGCCTTTGAGCATGAGCCTGGGTGACGACCCAGTCTTTAGGTGTGCGTTCAATAAACCATCCCTGTCTGAGTGAGATGGGTGTTCGTGTGGTTTGTGGGGCGACTCCTGGACCCCAACAGGGTCATCTACGAAAAGGGAAGTTCGGTGGAGAAAAACCTGCCTCAGCCACATTGGCCTCTGGGGCGTTTTCTTGATTGGTGATTGACAGGGCGTAGGCCGTGCCACCTCTGGGCAGGTAATCGTGGGTTTTTGTTTTTGTTTTGTTTTTTTGGGGGGGGGTTGAGACAGGGTCTCACTATATCACCCTGGCTGTCCTGGAACTCACTATGTAGACCAGGCTGTCCCCAAACTCATAGAGATCTGCCTCCCAAGTGCGGGATGAAAGGTATGCAATTGACCTTAAAAAAAACAAAACAAAACATTAGAGTTTCGTGTGGTGGTTCACACCTTTAATCCCAGCACAGGGGAGGCAGAGGCAAGTGGATCTCTGCACGATGAACTTTGTAAAACGGGTCTTCTAGACCCAAAGTTAACCTATAAACCCTCCCTGCCCAAGGACCAAGTAACTCTCTGGAATCCTGGGAGTTGTAGTTCATGGAAAATAACAAAACCATATGGGAAAATATGGTGGCCATATGGTTTTGTTCTTGAAAGTACCTACGACAGGTATCGCATTACTGCCTGCTAGGAAGCCCACCCAAGCACACCCTGGCCAACATTTAATTAAAACTTGCTTCAAATTTGGCTCAGACTTGTGGAACTGGTTTCTCTCTTGTGAATCTCAGGATTAATATGGCGCTATGGTATCTCAGGATTAATATGGCACTATGGTATCTGTCAGTGCACTTGGTTTCCACACAGATAAGAAAATCTGAATAGCATTGAAAGCATTTGCTCTTAAGCCAGAGAACAGGCTCCACAGGCAAAGTGCTGCCGGGCAAGTCAGGCAACCTCAGCTCCATCCATGGGACCCACATAAACCAGGGAGCAGAGGACTTCAAAGTTGTCCTCTGATCTCCACAAGGGCTCTATGACTCCTGTGGTCCAACTCTCCAATATGCACACACACACATGCTCTCTCTCTCTCTCTCTCTCTCTCTCTCTCTCTCTCACACACACACACACACACACACACACTCTCACACATACGTACACACACACACACACGCATGCACGCACGCACGCCTGGAAACAGTACATGTATACATGCACACAAAAGTAGGTAATGGGAAAAAAACATTTGTTTTAGCTGGGAGCGCTCGTGCTCACAGACTTCTCTTCTCTGTATGTTGGCACTTACGTGGGAGCTGGAAATCTGATATCAGCTCTTCACCCACTGTGCAGCAAGGCCAGCCTGGGCTGCATAGTGAGTTCCAGGCCAGCCTGGGCTACAAACAAAGTCCAGCCTGGGGGTACAGGTGAGTAACTCCAGCTACAAGGGAGGCTAGAGGGCCACAATTCAGAGCAGTTTAATGAGATCCTGTCTGAAATACAAAACTAAACAAAAGGGCAGACCAGAGGTAGTGAGCGACACACACCTGTAATTTCAGCATTCCAGGACAAGAGAACCACTGTAAGTAAGCCCAAGGGCATCTGGCTCAAATGAAGAGTTCAGTGCCAGCCAGAGCTACCTAACAAGGTCTTGTCTCATGAAAACAAACACAAGGGCTTCCCCCAGCACTTACCTGGAGGGTGCCACATTCTGGCTTCATTCCTAGCCTCGGATGGTTTTTTAACTCCTCAACCATCTGGGTTGGCACAGACATTGCAACGAGGTTGGGAATTCGACTCTTGCAGAGGACGCTGCCAATTACCCTCTTTAGCAAAGGAAAACACTTCAAGGGTTGTCCAAACTGGTTGGACAACATTCTCAATTTTCGTTCGACTGTGGTAGTGTAAGGAAGCTGTGAATTGCGGCGGTGCCACCTACTGTTCAAATGTGGAATTGCATCCGGTGCGTGTGTTCCAAGTCCAAGGAGCGTTTTGTCGATTTAAGGACATTATCACGTACACCAAGTGCACGCAGGGTTTGAGGAGGGCAGAAAAAGCATCAGGTCTCTTGGGTTCTGAGCCACCATGGTAGCACTGGGAATCAAACTTGACTCCTCTGGAAGAAGAATCTGTGGTCTTAAAACTACCCACAATTTCCACTCTATGTTGTCTTCATGTCTGAAGGTTTTTTTTTTTTTCTTTTTTTCGGAGCTGGGGACCGAACCCAGGGCCTTGCACTTGCTAGGCAAGTGCTCTACCACTGAGCTAAATCCCCAACCCCGATGGCTCTCCTCTTTATACATTGAGGCAGAGTCTCTCCATTGAGCCCAGTTGACTATCAGGTAATAGCTACCCAGCTTGTTCTGAAGAATCCCTTGTCTCTGCTTCTGAGACCTGGATTCATGGGCAGGCCGCCATGTTCACCTAGGGATGCTGGGCGTTGTGTTAGAATGGTGGCTCATATCTGGACAGATCATACCAGGCCAGCACAGCTCCAGGAGAAGAGGGTTTATTGGTGTGGGAAGGGGGGAAGAGAAGAGGATGAAGGGGGCAATGAAGAAGAAAAAAAGAGTGAGGGGTTGAGAGGCTCTGCCTTTTATTAGGGCCATGACATAATCACACGCACCACCTTGCACAGGTAAGGCGCAGGCAGGTAAAATGGATGTTGGGAAGGCGTGACAGTTGCCGTGGCAACAGATGCTTGTATCCCTGTCACCTAGGAATGACGTCATTGGATTCGGAGGTTGTTGGTCGCTTTTGGTGCCAACACTGAGGATTCCATATGAGGTCCTCACCTCTTTTCCCATGGAGCCATTCTCTCCTGTTCTAGATTTAGATTTTTTTAAAAAAATATTTCTTTATTTTATGTGTATAAATGCTCTATCCGCATGTATGTCTGCACGCCAGAAGAGGGTATCAGATCCCACTATAGACCCTCATGAGCCACCATGTGGGTGCTGGGAACTGACCTCAGGATTTCTGGAAGAGCAGCCAGTGCTCTTAACCTCTGAGTCATCTCTCCAGCCCTCTACATCTACAATTCTTGACAGTTCTTTTCCTTCTGCACTTTGAACATCCACCGTTTCCTCCCCCACCCATAGATTCTGGTGGGAAATGGGCTTTCATTTGAATTCTTGTTCCCTTAGGAGTGACTCCAGATGCTTCTCAGTTTCCCCTTAGCTGTTGGTTACCAGAGTTAGCGGTGCCTCTGGGCATGGATTCCTTTAGCCAGAGCCTCTGCATTGCCCTTGGGTCTGAATCCATTTCCTTCCCCTGAGGTGAGGGGTTGGAAAGTGTGCTCAGTCAGTGGAGCCTCCATCCCTGTTCCCATGCCCAAAGGACAGAAACCCTCACTGACTGATCTCAATCGACCTCTCAGAACTGGAGGGTCTGAAGAATCCATCACAAGCATTTGCTGAGCACCGTCTGGCCCAGCGCATCCATAGCAGACAGACAGAGGTTCCACCCTAGGAAAGCTGACATCAGAAGGATGCCAATGGTCAACAGGCAAACTGAGAGTAGCAGAGACCAATCAGGGACAACGGCTGGGCGGGGGTGGGGGTGGGGGTGGATTTAGAGCAGGGATGTGGTTTAATTGGTAGAGTGCTTGTCTAGCATTCACTAGGTCCTGGGTTCAATCCCCAGCACTGCATGAAACTTAGTGGGGTGATGCCTGCCTATAATTTGAGCATCCTGGAGAAGGAGGTCATCCTTGGCTATGAAGAGGACAGCCTGAGGGACTTGAGATCCTGTCTGACACACAACCATGCACGCACGCACACACACTCACACACATTCACACACACACATTCACACACACACATACACACACACATACTCACATACACATACACACATACACACACATACACACATACACACATACACACACATACTCACATACACACACATACACACATACACACATACACACATACTCACATACACATATACACATACACACATACTCACATACACACACACTCACACACACATATATACACACACACACTCACACACACATATACACATACACACAGAGAGAGAGAGAGACAAAGAGAGAGAGACAGAGAGACTGAGACAGAGAGAGACAGAGAAAGACAGAGACACACGGAGACAGAGACATAGAGACAGGGTGGGGTGATCCTTCGGAGTTCTTTGGGTAAATGTCTCAACAGGATTTCTTCTCTGGGGAGGTAACAGTTGAGCAAGAACTGAGTGTAGTTGAAAACCTATAGCTAGGGTAGACATCGGAATGAATAGTTTTCTAGAAGTACTCAACCTTGAAGAAATCCACATAGAAAACAGTGTTTGTTTTCTGTGATTTATAGAGTTGTTCTTCTGAGGGAGCTTAACAGCCTTTGTATGACTTAGGTCACAAGCCAGTCCTGGCAAACCTGGAATGTCTCCCAGTCTTGAGTACCGCAAACAGTACACAGTAAAGACTGAGACTGCAGGGTGAGGAGCTCCTTCAGGAAACACGGAGAGCAGATCTGGGTTTCGTATGAGGAACGTGTTTTACTCTCAGAATGAAAGCTTTTGTGTAACCATCCATAAATATGCTTCTGTAAAGTGGTTTGGAGTTCCGTTCATCGAGGCTGGACCTTCCTGCTCCCTCAGAGCCTGATTACATCTTGGAGTGACCCTGGTTCTTAGATTGACCCTAGTGACTCCGTTACCCAAGTAACTGAGAACATGGATACATGGTGTCTGATGTGGGGCTGGAAGAAAAGAGGGGCCTGGACATTCCAGGACTGGAGGCAAAGAAAGCTCACCAGTAAGCAAGACTCCAGGATTTGTCAGGGACGTGGGGGATTCCAACACTTCCCCTCAGGAGTGGTCATACAGTTGTTAAAATGCTGGTTAAAAGCACTTGTTAGAAGCACAGACTGCATGTTTGCAAAATTTACAGATAAAAATAAACAAGTTCCAGAGACAAAGAATATTAGAAGGAAAAGGGATCCTCCTGCTAGGAGAGGGGAAGGAAAAAGGATTTTTCTGGTAGAAAGGGAAGTCAGGGGCTGTGGCACTTCTTTACGAAGGGATTGAGGAATGGTTGGTGATTCTGAAAAAAGGACTAATGACAGCTGGAGCTCAGAATCTCTGGCTGGAAGCTGCCTGTCAGCCTGTGCTGCCCACAGGTCACCAGCCTAGAATGGTGACACTTTCTGAGGAAGGGTGAGCGGGGCTCCCTTCTGCATAAGCTAACACAGTTGGCCAAGGATTTAGAATTCTCTTGTTTGTTTGCTTTTCTTTTCTTTTTTTAAATTAATTTTTATTTATATAAGTACACTGTAGCTGTCTTCAGACACACCAGAAGAGGGCATCAGATCCCATTACAGATGGTTGTGAGCCACCATGTGGTTGCTGGGAATTGAACTCAGGACCTCTGGAAGAGCAGTGAGTGCTCTTAACCACTGAGCCATCTCTCCAGCCCCAAATTAAATTATTTTAAAGTTTTCACCTAAAATTACTTTCAGTTCAGCTCGAGAATTTGTTATATCAAACTATCATTTGTTATATCAAAAATGGAGTAAAAACCAATGTTGAGTATGGTGGCACACACCTTTAATCCCAGCACTTAGGACGCAGAGGCAGGCAAATCTCAATGAGTTTGAGGGCAGCCAGTTTGAGGGCAGACAGAGAAACCCTGTCTTGAGAAAAAAAAAAAATAATCAAACTCTGTCAAGAAAAATAGTTTAAAAGGCTCACAAGAGCCTGCATTGTGTTATACCTCATAAAAACAAATTTTATACAATATTCCAAGCTTTGAATGCATAATCAGTAATGCGTGGACGTCAGCTTGACATCTGGAACTTGGACATTCTCTGCTGACGGGCATGTGAGGATCTGCTCTCCAGATACAGCCGAACGCACACAGTGCCTCTCCCCAACCGGTCAGTTACAAAGCGCAGCCCTAGGCACGCCAGGGGACCCCGGGGACTCCAGAAAACGCCACACGCCACATCCGGAACTTAAGCTTGACAAACAGCCCTCTAGGCAGGTCCTTTGTAGGCCTCCTTACAACCGAAACATGACAATGGTCCTGCTAAGGCCAGCAAGTGATTTCAGAAAGTTTAATATTAATCGCGTTACTAAAAATCCCTTCCTATTCACAGGGTCAAGCTGTCCTAAAATGGCACCATCCCAGAGGACCCCCGATCTGATACATGCGACCAGGACACCCAGAGACCACCAGATGACTCTAAAGGCAGATGGCACACCCATCAAAAGGAGGTGTCCCAAGAGGAGACATCTGGTAACTTGGGGAGACATCAGGGCTTTGACTCACCAAGCTGGGACTTGGAGGAAAACAACAAGGGTCACTCAGAAATGATACTGATGTGCTTGCTGACTGCATTACATGCAACCTTTACCGGTTCAGAATCCAAATGTCTTTTGTCAAAGGGACGAAGGACACACTCTGACAGATGTGTATGATTTTGCTTTGTCATGCTAAGGATTGCTTATAAAAGGCTTATGCAGAATAGGCTATGTTATACCTGTTTTGCTCAGGGCAAACACGTTAACAGGATTTCACTAGATCACGTGTTCTAGCCATTGTTTCCCCCCCCCCCCCCCCGGAGCTGGGGACCGAACCCAGGGCCTTGCGCTTGCTAGGCAAGTGCTTTACCGCTGAGCTAAATCCCCAACCCCTAGCCACTGTTATACTTGTTCTGCTGTCCTAACTTCACTGGCTTTACAATGTGTTGTGGCTCACCCACACCCGACTGTAATACCACACCAAGAAGAAGCTGCTGTACTGTGTGTCTGCATGACTGCCAACGGAACTAAAACAGTTTAGTTTCTCTGAGGTGGTTTTGTAGCCTTTGCACTCACTCACGCCTAAGTCAGTGGAAAAAGCCCTGGATATCAGTTGCTTTCTCATTACTCTGTCCAGAGACCTGACATAGCAACTCCAGGTGGGAAGGGTTCACTGTGTCGGACAGTTGGAGGCTATGGTTTATAGTAGCTGGACGGCATAGTGGCAGAAGTGATAGGGTGACTGGTCACATCGCATCCACAGTCAGAAAGCGGGGGGGGGGGGGGAGGGAGAGAGGATGGCTCTGCAGAACTTAGTTTGCTTGCCTGTGTTAGCTTCCAGGCTATTCTGTTAGGTTCCTCCCAGGGACATAGCAATGGCTTACAGCATCACCTGCCACCATTACCTGCTGCCACCAGGTGCACGTGGCCTGGTGTATAAAAGGACTGCACGACACCCCAGTTCTCTCTCTCTCTCTCTCTGTTCGGTGAGATGACAGCTATGGGAAACATCTGAGCAGAGAAAGGGGACATAAGCAGCTCTAAGTGTTAATGGGACACCAGGAGCAGGGAGTAAGGGATTGGCTGGGGCAGTCCAGATGGGAGATGGCTCCATGCTGGTAGAGATGTTCAATGGTCAGATGAAGGGCTTGACATTGTAAGTTAAATAAGTACTCTCCCTCCCTCCCTCCCTCCCTCCCTCCTTCCCTCCCTCCCTCCCTCCCTCTCTCCCTCCCTCCCTCCCTCTCTCCCTGCATCCTTTATTTCCATCCTCCCTGGCACTCTAGATGGCCTAACAAATGCTAGCCTGCAGCCACCTGACAGGGAAGCCTCTGTCTCAGCGTTTCTATTGCTGTGACAAAACACCCTGACCAAAAACCAAGTTGGGGAGAAAAGTGTTCTGTAACTTAAATCAATTCCTACTTTTAATGTGGTTTCTTAAATGCTTTAACCTCCTTCTAGCCCACCACCCACCAGAGGTAGTGAAAAAGAAAGATTATTAGGATATGGGGAAGTGGACCTGTTTAGAAATGGTTCTTTGGAAATAATCCAATCTGCGTTGTCAGGACATCAGCAGTTCAGCTCACAGGAGTCAGCAGCGGCCGCTCGATCCACTGGCAAACACTTCACAGATACACCAGCAGTCCGGTTCAGTAGAGTCAGGATAGCAAACATGAACCAGCGGTGGTGGCACGACCTGGCAGAGACAGCCAGGCCTCGGCTGAGTCAGCAAGAGTCAGGAGGAGAGACCAGGACCACCAGGGACTCCAGGAGAAGCTCTCTGCTGTGCCTCTCTCGATGAAGTGAAAATGAGCAAAGAGGCCACCAGCTGCAGACCAAGAAGTGTTTCAAAGCGACCTATGCAAGCCAGCCCTCATCGCTGTCTCTTGCGTCCTATTTATGCTCCCTCCAAACGTCACATGTCCTCCATGGGCTTTGCCTCACCATGGGTCTTGCCCCAGCATGTGAATCTGTCTTAGCAAACTCCATGTGAGTCTGTATCAACTGACATCACTCTGCTAATTGGCCCCAGTCTGTGGAAACAGCCAGAAGCCGCAGGAACCTCATGAGAAGTTCTTTGGTGAGTTGCTCTCTATGGCGTCACCACAAGTGGAGCTTGCAACACAATATAAGGCATATCGTTAGTGAAGAATCCTTTGTCACCTGTCCTTTCACGTGCTTGCTGCAGCAAAACGTCCTTTCACCTGTGTCCGCTTCAGGAAAACACTTCTTCATGGGGCTGCTTTAGCAAAACATCCTTTGACATAATTGACTTTCCAAAGAAACCAAAAGTTTCCACTTCCGTGTTCATTTAGCTTACACATCCACATTGCTGTTCATCGCTAAAGGAAGTCAGAACAGGATCTTAAACAGGGCAGGAACCTGGGGTCAGGAGCTGATGCAGAGGCCATGGAGGGGTGCTGCTTACTGCCTTGCTGCCCCTGGCTTGCTCAGCTTGCTTTTTTTTTTTTTTTTTTTTTTTTGGTTCTTTTTTTCGGAGCTGGGGACCGAACCCAGGGCCTTGCGCTTCCTAGGTAAGCGCTCTACCACTGAGCTAAATCCCCAGCCCCTCAGCTTGCTTTCTTATAGAACCCAGGGCCTCAGGACAGGAGTGGCACCATCTACAGTGAGCTGGACCTCCTACATCAGTCATCAATCAAGAAAATGCATAGGCCAGTCTGGTGAGGGAATTGAGATTCCCACTTCCAGATGACTCTGGCTCATGTCAGCCTGACAAAACAACACAGCGCCTCCATCAGATTGGCTTATGATGGATGTGGGATGACCCAGCCAACTATGGGCGGTGTCAACCCTTAGGAAGTGGTTTCGATTCTCTAAGAGAGCAGATAGTGTTAGCAATCAGGCACCTCCTTGGTCAGCTTGAGGGGTCTGGCCACAATAGGACCATCCGACACTTCCATGGCCAGCTTGAGGGACCGGTGACAGCAGGACACATCATCACTAGCTGCCAAGAGGTGACACATTTCACTGTTGCCTCGTGTTGCCTGTCCTCCTGGGGTGCATGCGCCACATTCCTGATAAAAGATCCTGTTACTCCTCTCCCCCACTTTTCCCCTCCTCCCCCATAAGCAGCCTCTGTATCCCCTCCCTTTTCCTCGAATAAAGCTCCCATGTGAGACCTGTGGCATGGTGTGACTTTATAGACCCCGCTGCTTAGATCCAACAGGTGGAGCAACTGTCTTAGGGTTTTTGTTGCTGTGGAGAGACACCTTATAATGGAAAACATTTAACTTGGGGTGTCTTACGGTTTCAGACTGAGAAACAAGACCAACATCATCTAAAGTCAAACTTAAGTTAACCAACAAGCCTGCCCCTAGCGCGAGTTTCCAAGTCACTCCCTAACAACCACCAATCAGGAGGAAAGCAGAAGTTAAGTTTATGGTTTGGCTCCCAGCACCAGCCAATCATATTAGAAGGCAATAATAGCCCCTCAATCAGATGTGTGCCAAGCTGGAAACCCCCCTTGTTTGCTTGCCTCTATAAATGCTTGCTTGAAAACTGGGCTCCAGGCTTCATTACTGCGCCGCCTGGCGGTGAGCCCGAGCTCGAGCTTGAATAAAAGACTCTAGTGCTGCTTGGTGGTCTTTTGGGGTTCGTGACCCTGAATAGGCACAACAAGAGGTTTAGTTCATTATTGTCACAGCGGGAAGCATAGCTGCGGGCAGGAAGAGGTGGTGTGGTGAGGTGGCTGCGAGTTCTATATCTGGATCTGAAGGCAGCAGGAAGAGAGACACACACTAGGCATAGCTTGTGCATTTGAGACCTCAAAGCCCACCCCCACAGTGACACACTTCCTCCAACAAGGCCATACCCGCTACTAGTACCACTTCCAATGGGTCAAGAATTCAAACACATTAGTCAATGAGGGCCATTTCTATTCAAACCACCACAGAAACTTGTGAGGAAGAAGCCAGTAAACACTGTTCCTCCAAGACCTCTGCTTCAGTTTCTGCCTCCACCTTTTTTGCCTCGGCCTTCCTCAATGGACTGTGACCCAGAATATGTGAGCCAAGGAAACACAAGTTTCTTTTGATCCTGGTCTTTATGACAGCAATAGAAGCCTGACTAGGACAGTGAGTGATTATCTTGAGTATTAATTGATACAGGAGAGCCCAGCCCACTGTGGGCGGCACCCTTCCTAGGCAGATGGCCCTGGGCTGAATAAGAAAACTAACTAAGCATGACCCTTTGAGAAAGTCAGAGAGTGAACCAGCAAAAAAATATTCCTCCATGGTGCCTGCCTTGATTTCTCCCAGTGAATGAACTATGACCTGGAAGTGCTAAGCAAATCCTTTTCTCTTGTAAGTTATTTTTTTTTGTCATGGCGCTTGTCACAGTAGCAAAAGGAAACTATGACAATATATTAACTCTTTTTCTTCTCAACGTGACCAAATTCTAAATACATAGCAATTTTGTGAAGTGCTGTGGTAGCCCACACCTTTAATCCCGGTACTGTGAGGCAGAGGCAGGCATGGCTCTGAGTTCGAGGCCAGCCTGGTCTACAGAGCAAGTTCCAGGACAGCCAGGGCTACACACAGAGACCTTAGTGAAAACCAAACCAAGCCAAACAAACAAACAAAAGAAGCAACTTGGGCTAGGGATACAGCCTGGTTGGTGGCTCCATGTGAGGTCAGAGGTCAGGACGGGCTACACAACAGCGTGTCTTTTTTCTTTTTTCTTTTTGGCAACTAACGTTTATTTCCTGTTACGGTCCAGGAGACACAGTCCCTCGTGGCAGGACGATGTGCACGGGGTGTGGAGGTGGAACTGGCTGAGCTGCTTTATCCTGGCATCTCTGTGGGTCAAGGAGCGGAGTTTGCTTAGAACACAGAAGCCTCACCTCTGTGGTGCTATGTCGACTAGCTATGTGTGCACCATGGCTGGAAGGTGCCAGGCCTTCCCTAACGGTGCTACCATTTGGGAACTGAGTGTCCAAACACACAAGACTGTAGGGAGCATTTCATAGACGGTAACGCCTGGTAAGAATCCTACCACCGAGTTAAATACCCAACCTCTGGCTAATAATAGTTAGTAATAATAAGTAATAATAATAACAACAATTATTACCTTAGTTTTGTGTGTGCATATTTGTGTGAGTGTGTCCAGTGTGTTCGTACAGATGTACGTGAGTGCAGATGTCACAGTGTGTGTGTCGATCCGGGGACAACTTCAAGTGTCTACCCTTGCTGTCCACGTCATTGGAATGAGGTCTCTCCTTCTTTCCTGCGCTGCACACCAGGCTAGCTTGCCTTGAGTTCCAGGCAGCCTCTTGGCTCAGCCTCTTTTCTTACCTAGGATCACTGGGATCGCAGAGACGAGCTCCCATGTCTGGCTTTACACAACTCAGGAGATGTGAATTCGGGTCTTCATCCTGCAAACCCTACACCAACCAAGCCATCTCCCAGCTCCAGGTGTTTGGATTGGCTTATTTTATGTGTGTTCTCCCCATGTATGTCTGTGCAGCACATGTATGCAATGCCTGCAGGAGCCAGAAGCCAGAGACAGATTTCCAAGAACTGAAGTCACAGATGATTGTGAGCCACGATGTAGGAGCTGAGAATTGAACCTGGGTCCTCAGAAAAAGCAGCCAGTGCTCTTCACCACGGTGAACCAGAGCCATCTCTCCAGTTCCTAGTTTTATTTCTGAGATGAAAAAGAAAAGTCTCACTCTGTAACCCATGCTGGTCTCAAACTCCTGACCCTCCTGACTTGCAGGTGCTGGGATAACAGGTGTGTACCACCTCGCTGGTTCACGTTTTCTTTTCTTTTACACCAAAGACCCTCTTAGGCTCTTTCCCATGTCCTCAGAGGGCTCCGCTTCCAGGAAGGTTACTTGCCCTCTCAGTCACCTGACCCCAGCCTTCTTTTATGACCAGGATCCACCCCCCCATGCATGCTCACTCATTTAATTAATATTTCGTGGCTGCTCATGGTCAGTTTGGCAACCGGCCTAGCTTTCCTAAGTTCAGAGTAATGGCTTTTGTTGTCTTTATTAGGGTTGCTGTGGGCCCAAACAGTCTTAGTTCCTGGTCCTTGAGGTTCCAGGGACAGAGAAGGACAGCACGTGGGGGATGGGGATGGGATCGGGAAGGGCTGAGGTGGGAACAAAGTTCCTTCCCTGCTCCTAGCACTGGTGCCCTCATGCTCTGGCACTTGTCTACACTGTGCATTGTGCAACAGGCTGTGCGTGTCAGCCGGGAGAGGGACTGCCCAGTACACTGAGGCCAGGTGCCAGGACTCATGGGGCCTGCTGGCTTCCACGACTGCCCGTGGACAGCGATCCTCCTCTCAGGTGAGTCTGTCCTGCAGACAGACTTTGCTGGATTGGTTGGGTGGCTGGAGGTTGCGTGTGTGTGTGTGTGTGTGTGTGTGTGTGTGTGTGTGTGTGTGTGTGTGGTGTGTGAAAGAGACACACAGAAAGAGAGACAAGGTAGAAATAAACCAGACATCAAAGACATTAAGAAAAAAAAACAGAGAAATTATCTTTCTCTCTTGTAGAAATGATAAAAGAGAGAGGGAGAGATAGTGAAGGAGGAAAAAGGATGGGAAGGAGAGAGAGAGAGAGAGAGAGAGAGAGAGAGAGAGAGAGAAGAGAATAGGGAGGGAGAGAGGGGAGAGGGAGGGAGAAGGGGAGAAAGGGAAGGAGCGGAGGGGAGGGGAGGGAGGGAGACAGAGAAGAGGGAGAAAAAGAAGGGGAGGGAGAGAGGAGGAAAGGGAGGGAGAGACAGAGGACAGGGGAGGGAAGGAGACAGAGATAGTGGAGTCTGTACCAGGGACAAAACCAGGGAGAGACTGAGTCAATAGAGGAGGGGACAGGGGAGACAAAGGACAAAGAGACAGCAGGAAAACTGAAGAAAAACGGGGGCAGGGGGGAAGAGAAGGGAATCAGGCAGGGGTGGGAGAAAGGAAGGACCCCACTAGACAGATAAATGGGCATGTGTAGACAGGGATGTCCCCATGGTCCGCACATCACTGTGGGGTGGGTGTGAAATTCAAATCTAATGAGCATCCGAGATGAAAGGGGTGGCAGAGATGGCCCCGGAGTTAAGAGCACTTGCACAGCTTTGAAGACCCGAGCTCTGGTCCCAGCACCGTGTAACAAGCCAGACATGGGCTCCTGCAAGCCTGTAACCTCCGCAGTGGGATAAACGTGGAAGGGTCTCTGTAGTTCTTTGGTTGCCAAAAAAATGTGACCTCCAGATTCAGGGAGAGACCTTGCCTCAAAGAGGTAAGGGAAGAAGGGGGAGAATGGGGGAGGGAGGGAGGGAGGGAGAGGGAGGGAGAGAGAGAGAGAGAGAGATAAACAAACACGCGCGCACACATGCATTCGCTTGCACACACATGTTGGGGTTTACTAGAGTATTTTAATAAAGCAAAGCGCTTGAAGGTGACGGGATATTTTTGTGATTTTTGCGATTGGTTCTCCGCAGAGATGAGGGCTCAGCTCAGCCTTGCTGTGTGGCCCCGAGTCTGATGTACCCCTCTCTGGGTCAGAGCTTTATGGCTGATGTGAAGGTTGGACAGATTCCAGGTCCTCCTGAGAGGCTAAGTTATCAGTTGTGTGCATAGATGTCACCGTGAAGTTTGCTTCCTTCCAGTGAGGATCAAAGTCAGGACAAGAGAAGGAAGCAGGACAGGCGGGGGACTTTCTCTATAGGAGGTTCTTTCCCATCCAGGCAGAATGGGGACAAGGTCCTCTTTTGGTTCATTGACCCCTGTGGCTTCCTTCAGTCCTTAGGAGAGACTGGAACTGTCCTTACTCCCATTGACAAGAGGGGCAAGTGAGACTTAGAGAGAGCATCACCAGGCTGAATAGGAAACAAAGCTGGGATGGGAACCCTCTGGACCTGTGGCCCTGACCTGTAAGTGCATTGGAGGCAGAGTAGTACGGACATGAGCAAGGCCTGAACATCAGTATGACTAAGGGCTAATGAGGAGTTACTGTGTTTGTGTCTTTAAGAATCAAACCTAGGGACTTGTGGGTGCTAAGAAAGTGCTCCACTACCTAGCCATAGCCCCAACCCCTCACTGGGGGGATTCTAGGCAGGAGCTCTACCACTGAGCCACACCCCCAGCCCCTCACTGGGGGATTCTAGGCAGGGGCTCTACCACTGAGCCATGCCCCCAGCCCCTCACTGGGGGATTCTAGGCAGGGGCTCTACCACTGAGCCACACCCCCAGCCCCTCACTGGGGGATTCTAGGCAGGGGCTCTACCACTGAGCCACTCCACCAGTCCCTCACTGGGGGTGTTTAGGAAACATATATGTTTATATATGATATATATATATATATATATATATATATATATATATATGTTTTTGAAAACATAGGGTTTCGCTGTGCAGCCCTGGCTGCCCTGGATCTCATTCTGCAGACCAGGGTGGCCTTGAACTCACAGAGATCCGACTGCTTCTGTCTTGTGAGAGCTGGGATTAAAGACATGCACCATCGTGCTAGGCTTCATTTTGTTGCTGTTTGTTTTGTTTTGTTTTGTTTTTGTTTCGAGACAGAGGCTTACTACATGGGTGGCAGGCTGGCTTCAAACATGCGATCCTCCTGCATCTGACACCTGAGTCCTGGGATTGTAGGCCAGCAATGCTGTGTGTGATCTTCTCTACTTGTAAAGACTGTAATCAGCCACATTATTTTATCTCCCTTCCCTCATTGTCTCTCTTCTCTTTCCTTCCAGCCTCCCTTCTGACCACATGGAACCCCCTAGCTGCTGCCCAGTTCACCGACCATGCTGAGCTGCTTAGCAACACCCAGATGGAGAGAGGTATGGTATCTTGGGCCCTCTGCCCAGAAGCCCCTGATTCATGACAGATTGAGTGATTTGTGAGCACAGAGATTGAGATCTCCATCATGTATCTGTCTTCACAGAGTGTCATAGTGAGGGCTTCTTTGGCCTGGATAAAACTAGCTAGCACAAATAACCCCTTGTTAACTTGACACACAAACCCATCACTATTCAACCAGAACCTTTCCTTTTCCATTTGTCCCCAAGATAGCATATTAATAGTAAATCCAACAGTGTAAAGCTCAACATCAGACTTCTGGTCCTGACCTCCTAGGCTCCAAAGGGCTTGGCACCACACACATAGCACATCTCCTGGGCTCAGGCCAGCTCCACCCCACGGTTGTTAGTGAACTTGGCAGTCATTCCATGGTACTAGCATCAGGGGACTCCAGCCCTGCTGCACAGTTGCCAAGGCTCAAGTGCTCTCTACAGTGTCATCATGCCTTTGAAACCGGCGCCACCTGGGTGACTCTGACCAAGTCCAGCTGCCAGCGTGAGATGCAGCCTCAGACCCCTCCAGACAACAGATCCAGTGTTCTGACCCTAAGGAAACATCCCAGAAGGCTTTACCTCAACAATGCTGGTCTCTTTTTAACCACAGCAGATTCTTCAACCCCAGTTGACCAGTGCCCATTGTCCCAGCAAAGCAAAGGTTTCTTGTTTGTGGTTCCTAATTGGAAACATGGAGTGACCCCGATAGACTCTCCCCTGGGAGACTTCACCAGTCAGGCGTACAGTGTTCCCTGCTCTCAGAATCATCAAAGTTCCTCAAGCAGTTACTAAACTCTGAGCACTCAGTGGCTTTTCTAGCCCAAAGTTCCAGAACTTTCCACAGTTCTCCACCAAAACATGGACAGGTTCATCACAGCAATATCTGAACACCTGGCACTAATTTCTATCTTGGTTAGGCTTTCTAATGCTGAAATAGAACACCATAACCAAAAGAGCCCTAGGGAGTGTCTTAGTCACCATTCCATTGCTGTGAAGAGACACCACGACTAACTCTTATATTAAAAATAAAATAATAGGGGGTTGGGGATTTAGCTCAGTGGTAGAGCGCTTGCCTAGCAACCATAAGGCCCTGGGTTTGGTCCCCAGCTCCGGAAAAAAAAATAAAGATTTGTTTGTTTGTTTGTTTGTTTGTTTGTTTATTTACTTATTTATTTATTTGCTTGAGACAGGGTTTCTCTGCATAGCTCTGGCGGTCTTGGACTTGTTTTGTAGACCAGGCTAGCATCAAACTCACAGAGATCAGCCTGCCTCAGCCTTCTGAGTGCAGGGATCAAAGGCGTACACCACCATGCCTGACTAAAATAAAGCATTTACTTGGGGCTTGCTTATGTGTGTGTGTCCAACTGTGGTGTCCAGAACAGGGCATCAGAGCCCCTGGCACTGGAGTTCCAGGGGGTCGTGAGCTGCCCAATGTGGGTACTGGGAATTGAACTCAGGTCCTCTGCAAGGGCGGCAGGTGCTCCTAACCACTGAGCTATCTCTCCAGCCTCTGTTACTTTCCTTGTGACCATAGCAAATGAAGGGAGGAAGGACTTAATTCAGCTCATCGTGGAGGGAGATCCAGCCCATCGATGTGAGAAGGGCTGAAGGCAGGAGTGTCAGATGGCAGCTGCTTCTCACACCGTAGTAGACCAGAGACAATTCTGGAAGGGAGGCCAATCTATACGCCTTAAAATAACTCTCCCAGGGATTCACCTCCACCCACCCAATCTCGCAACCTCTCAGCTAGCACCAGTAGCTGAGGGCCAGGATCTATGGGAGCTACCCTGATGCCCCTGTCATGTCCCACACCCTCTGTACCACTTACACAGTCCCATTTGATGATGCACAGAGATCAGAAGGAGGATGCAAACGTTTATCCCTAGGGGTGGAGAGATGGGTCAGCATTAGGAGCACTTGCTACTCCTGCAGAGGACATGAATTCAGTTCCTATCACCTGCACAGCCCCTGTTAACTTCTGCGCCAACGTAATCTAGCGCCCTCTCCTGGCCTCCACAGGAATTGCCTACAGTTCCACACTTGAAAAACAACTTTTTTGGAAAAAAAAAAAAAGATTTATTTATTTTATTTATATCAGTACACTGTAGCTCTTTTCAGATACACCTCGTACTCTTTAGTGACTGTCTTGTTCTTCTGTGTCTCTGCCTGCCGCCATCACCCTTTGCCCTTGCTCTCGAAGCTTCACTGGCCAAGCCCATCCTCACAGTCCGTCAGCGTGTTGTCACAGAGCAGAGGGACATGGCAGACTTCTACTGTGCCACTAATGCTGTTAACGCCACCATCCACTGGGTCTTCAACAACTCTCTGCTCGTGTTGAACGAGCGCATGAAGCTGTCTGCAGATAACAAGAACCTCACCGTCCTCGTCGTTCAGCGGGAGGACTCGGGCTCTTACCTGTGTGAAGTGCAGTCCGGCTTTGAGGTTGGCAGAAGTGACGACACCTTGCTGGAGGTGAACTGTGAGTCTTCCCGGTTCTTTCACCTGTTTCCCTGGCCCTGCACTTTCTCAGGCCGTAAAATGCTGGCCCAGAGAGGATTTAAGGAGTGAGAGTGCAGTCGAGAATTAGAGTCCTTGTCTAGCACAAGTGAGCCCCGGATTTGATCCCAACCAAACCCCACAGGAAAGAAAACAAATGTAGGCTTCAAGTGGGAAACTGATATTCACATCAGGATTCCATCTGAAATAGCCAGTGTTGTGAATTAAAACCTGAGTTTTTAAACAGTATGCCTATAATAAACCCACCTCCATGAGATCCCTCCTCCATCAGATTCCTGTTTCCTCCATCAGATCCCTCCTCCATCAGATTCCCACCTTCATCAGATCCCTCCTCCATCAGATCCCCATTTCCTCCATCAGATCCCATCTCCATCAGATCCCACTCCTCAGAATCCCACCCCCATCAGATCCCACCCCCATCAGATGCCACCCCCATCAGAATCCCACTTCCTTAGGATCCCACCTCTATCAAATCCATGTCCCCCTTGTAACTAAAGGGAAAAGAAAGCAGTACCTACAGTATTCTTCCATAAGTGATCTGTTGCTGATTCTAATGCCCCTGCCACGCTTGTTCCCACCCTTTCAGATGGTCCTGACCCTGTGTCAATCAAGCTGGACTCAGGAGTAGCCACTGGGGACGTGGTTGAGGTGATGGAAGGCAACACCGTGAACTTCTGGGTGGAAACACAGTCTTACCCTGCTCCCACCTACACCTGGTATCTCCCCACTGACTCCATCCAGCCCCCCCCCATCACAGGACAACTCACGATCCCCGCCATATCCAGGGAACAGGAGGGCATGTACAGGTGCCTGGTGTCCAACACTGTCACCAACTCATCTCGTCTAGGTGTTGTCAAAGTCCAAGTGCTCGGTGAGTGTTAGTTCCTGGTTTCGCTGTTGCTTCTTTAAGGGATCAGAAGCTGAGGTTTTGCGTGGGACCATAGACTTAGTCTGGGATTTTAGGGGAACTCTTTGATTACCTGGATGGGTACGGAGTCTTGGTGATGTTTTAAAGAAACAGTCATGGGGTTGGGGATTTAGCTCAGTGGTAGAGCGCTTGCCTAGGAAGCGCAAGGCCCTGGGTTCGGTCCCCAGCCCCGAAAAAAAAAAAAAAAAGAAAAAGAAACAGTCAGTGGTAATCGTTACAATCTCAAGTAAAAGCTGAAACTCCAGTCCCACCTCAGTATTTGAGGAAGAACCAGAGGTTGGATGATTTTCCACGTGACATGGCTCCTATCTCAGAGAAGGACACAACGCCAGCTTGGCACATATTCCAGGCCTTCGTAGCTCTCTGTGGGTACCCATGATTTGATTCTTTGAATAGGAAGGGGATGTGTGTCTACACAGGAAAACTAACACAACCCTCACTCCATATACACCAGAAGACCGTTTATAAGCACAGGCCACTCTCACATATACAATGGGCACATACAACTTTTATATATCACATACACATAGCAACACCATACATACACATACCTCAGGCATATAACAGTCATAGAAGACACAAATACATAACACACACACACACACACACACACTCACGACAAAATACAGAGCAAGCTTATCAAAGGCCTACACTGAGCCGTACCCACTGGGCCATCTCACCACCCAAATTAAAACAAATAGAACAAAACAAACAAACAAACAAACAAACAAACAAAAAATCCAAATAACTTCAAGGCTACATAGTGAATTCAAGGCCAGTGTGTGTAACTTGATGAGGCCCTGTTCTAGAATACCACTGAGTTGAATGCTCTTTAGTAAATGACTGTTTACAGTCCCCCAGTGAGGGGCTGGGGGCGTGGCTCAGTGGTAGAGCCCCTGCCTAGAATCCCCCAGTGAGGGGCTGGGGGTGTGGCTCAGTGGTAGAGCCTCTGCCTAGAATCCCCCAGTGAGGGGCTGGGGGCGTGGCTCAGTGGTAGAGCCCCTGCCTAGAATCCCCCAGTGAGGGGCTGGGGGTGTGGCTCAGTGGTAGAGCCTCTGCCTAGAATCCCCCAGTGAGGGGCTGGGGGCGTGGCTCAGTGGTAGAGCCCCTGCCTAGAATCCCCCAGTGAGAGGCTGGGGGTGTGGCTCAGTGGTAGAGCCCCTGCCTAGAATCCCCAGTGAGGGGCTGGGGGCGTGGCTCAGTGGTAGAGCCCCTGCCTAGAATCCCCCAGTGAGGGGCTGGGGGCGTGGCTCAGTGGAAAAGCACTTGTTTAGAATTTAGGAGTCTCTAGGTCGAGTCCCTGACACTACAAAACAAACAACCACAACAAAAAAAAAGATAGATCCAGGCGACATACATATACACACCACACATATTTGGCAGTCTCCAATAAAACTTGTGAGGAGCACTCAATATGTACCATAACATATGCAATATCACAGATATGGAAGACACACTCAGATACAAGATGTGTGTGTTCCATATCTGTGATATTGCATATCATACAATTCACACAATTCACAGTCATAATACACACACGGCACAGCACACAGAGCAGGCACAAAATCAACAATTCCCGTAAACACACCCCAATTCCACAGACTCTTCTCCCACACAAAACACATAACATTCCTGCATCATTGTCACGCATACCCCCTCATCCACACACAAGCTCTGTGGTCCAGTCCCCAACACACAAATGCTCACGTGTGTTGCTCTGCCCATCACCCCCTGGAAAACTCAGTGGTTTTGTTTTTTTGGTTTGACCCATGGTCACCATATAGCCTAGCTGACCTGTAACTTGCTATGCCGATCAGGCTGGCCTTGAACTCACAGAGATGCGCCTGCCTCTTCAAGCGCTGAGATTAAAGGCCTGCGCCACCTCTGGCAATGTAGGAGTCTTAGGAATCCTTCGTGAACCCTGACCCTTTATCTCTGTGTTTCCAGAAAAAGTGACTGCACCGTATATCGAGTCCCCAACCTTGGCCCTTGTGGAGAACGCCACCTCTGTGATGCTGACCTGCAAAACCAGCCACCAGAGGGTTGGTGTCCATTGGTATCTGAGGGGTCAGCCGCTCATGCCTAGTGAGCACCTGACATTGTCATCCCAAAACAGAACCCTGACCATCCATGGCCTTCAGAGAGACGATTCTGGGCCCTATGAGTGTGAGGTGTGGAACTGGGGTAGCCAGGCACGCAGTGTCCCCCTGGAGCTCACCATCAACTGTGAGTGGGGGAGTCTGGGTCTCTTCTTCCTCCCTCCCTCCCTCCCTCCCTCCCTCCCTCCCTCCCTCCCTCCCTCCTTCCTTCCCTCCCTCTCTCCTTTCCTCCCTTCCTTTTCCCAATACCTGCCTCTTTAAGGAGTCAATTCTTTTTTTTTTTTCCTTTTCTTTTTTTCGGAGCTGGGGACCGAACCCAGGGCCTTGCGTTTGCTAGGCAAGCGCTCTACCACTGAGCTAAATCCCCAACCCCTAGGAGTCAATTCTTTCTGGGCACAATGGTGCCCAGCACATGGGAGGCTGAGACAGGAGGATTACAAATTGGAGGTCAGCAATGATCTGAAAAAAGTAAACACATAAAAGCAACAACAAAGAAAAGAGAAGAAAGGAAAAGAGGAGGGGGAAAGAAAGCCATACCTTTGAATTGTTCTGCCCATCACCCCGTGATTCTCACCCTGTAAGTCTCCAGGCCTTTGGCAATTCTCTATCTCCAAAAACTTACACCATGATTCATACCAGAAGCAAAATCACCATTATGAAGTAACAACGACATAGTTTTACGGTGGTACTGGTGGTGGTGATGGGGTCACCATGGCATGAGGAGCAGTAAGGGTTGCAGGGTTGGGGAGGTTGAGAACCACTGAACTTTAAGCCCTTTGGCATGTGAGGCATGAATCTGGGGGCTGGACAGAGCCGACTCAGGCATTATACAACTTGTAGTGTAGGAGATAGAGCCTAAAGAGAGAAACAAGGGCCAGCATGATGACTCAGGCTGTAAAGGTGCTTGCCCCAAAGCCTGACAACATGAGTTCAATCCTCAGGACCCACAGAACGGAAAGGAGACAACCAGCTCCTGCAAGTCATCCTCCACATACATGTTGCACTACACACATGTTCCTCACCACAGAGTCAGAGGTATAGGCTGATAAAATAGATAAGGGAGACAATGGCATCAACCTACACACACCCATATGTGAACACGTGCGTACCCACAATTTCAAACAAAAGTCAAAGCTGGGCGAGGTGGCACCTGCCTTTAATCCCAGCACTCTGGAAGCAGAGGCAGGAGGATTGCTGCGAGTTCGAGACCGTCATGGTCTACATAGTGAGTTCCAGAGTAGCCAGGGCTACACAGAGAGACCTTAACAATAAACAAAAAAACAAACAAACAAACAAAAATATTTAAGACAAAACAAAATCACAAAGCCCAGGAGAGTCCGCATTTTCCAAGTGAAAGTTGGAATTCCTTTAGTTCAAACCAAGGAGAAAGCTAAGTCACCTGTGGTTGTATGTGGCAACAATCCCGTATTCAAGGAGTTCACGGTCATTCTTGGCTAAAGATGGAGTTTGAGAATAGCCTTTGCGGGGTTGGGGATTTAGCTCAGTGGTAGAGCGCTTGCCTAGGAAGCGCAAGGCCCTGGGTTCGGTCCCCAGCTCCAAAAAAAAAAAAAAAGAGAATAGCCTTTGCTACTTGAGGCTGTCACAAAACAAACGAAAACCAACAAGAAACCAAGACTTCCAGGCAGTGGTGGTGCAACCTTTAATCCCAGCACTCAGGAGGCAGAGGCAGGTGGATCTCTCTGAGTTAGAGGCCAGCCTGGTCTACAGAATGAGTTCCAGAACAGCCAGAGCTACACAGAGAAATCCTGTCTCAAAGAACAAACAAACAAACAAAATCGAAAAGTACCAAAAGAACAATGACAGTAACAAAAACCCCCAAAGCAAAACACAAGCAAAAGAGCAAAAAAGAAAGAAAGAAAACAGAAAATTTAAAAAAAAACAACCATAATTTTGCCTGTGGCATTGGAGACTCATGATGTGTGACTTTGCAGATGGCCCTGACCAAGTGGACATCACCCAGGGGTCAGCGTCTGGAGTGGTCAACACCATCGAGGCAACGCTCAACTCCAGCCTGACCCTGCATTGCTGGGCTGACTCCAAACCAGGTGCCAGGTATCACTGGACCCATGAGCACTCCTCCCAGGTGTTTGCTGGCGATCAACTGAACATCGAGGCACTGAGGCAGGAGCATCAGGGCATTTACAGCTGCACAAGCTCCAACAATGTCACCGGCCTGACCCGATCCGCCTCTGTCCTGGTCACGGTGGTGGGTGAGTTGCTCAATGCTCCTTCTGTCTGGAATCCACTTGGTTTGTCCCCAAGTGGCTCTAGCCACCTGCCTCTCTTATATCATGGCCTGAAGTGTGACAGCGGCTTGCTAGATTTCCAGTCCAGAGTCACAGAATCCTGGCACGTCATGCCCAAACAGCCTATATTTTCTAGTGTGTCTTCCAGCAACTTCTGTGAGTTATTTGACTCTTATTTTTTTCTTACCTGTGAATGAGTTTGTGCTGTTTCTTAAAACGTTATATGGATGTGTGTCTCTGTGGGTACGTGCATATAAGTGCACATGCTCCCAGCGGCCAGAAGAGGGCGTCAGACTGCCTGAAGCTGGACATGTAGGCAGTTATGAGCTGCCAGACCTAGATTGGGACCTCTTCAAAAAGAGTGCGTGCCGGTAACCACTGAGCAAGTCATGCAGTCTCATACTACTTATTTTGTGACAGGTTCTCTCTGTGTAGCCCAAGCTGGCCCTAGACTAGTGTGTGTGTGTGTGTGTGTGTGTGTGTGTGTGTGTGTGTGTGTGTGTGTGTGTGTACTGCACATGCGTGTAGGTTCATGAGTGTGCAGATGCATGTGCACATGTGTGGAGGTCAGAGGTCAACCTCAGGTGCTGTTCTGCAGGGATCATCTGCCTTATTTTTTTCAGGCAGGGTCTCTCACTGGCCTGAAAGCAACCAAATATGCTCGGAGAGCTTGTTTGAGCCCCAGGGCCACCTGGCTCTGACTCCCTGGCTCTGAGATCATACACACATGCCACCAGGTTTTTTGTAATGTGGGTTCTGAGGATTAAACACAGGTCCTTGTGCTGGGGAGACAAGCCGTTTACTGATTGAACCAAACCCACAGCAAATTCAGATCTTTTTTTTTTTTTTTTCGGAGTTGAGGACCAAACCCAGGGCCTTGCGTTTGCTAGGCAAGCGCTCTACCACTGAGCTAAATCCCCAACCCCTAAATTCAGATCTTTTTAAAAAATCAATTAATTAAATTATTTTACTGGTTCTCATGTCTTAGTCACTATTGTATTGCTATGAAGAGACACCGTGACCAAGGCAATTTTTTTTCATTTAGAACATTTTAATAATGCACGTTAAAAAAAAGTATTTGTCTTATAAATTGTTCTGCAATCCAAATATAGAGCAGCGTGGAAAACAACATTTAGAAATCACAAGCCAATGTGAAAAGACAGAGTAAAACAGCTATGACAGTGCAGGCTTGACGTGCCTCAGACTTTACAGCTTTCTGACTGCATCATCTACGTCAGAGATCAGTTCCTTCAGCTGGCTCCACTGTTTCATGTTTAAAGAAACACCTTCTTTCTCCGGTTTCATTTCGCCTTCCAAGTCCACCCAATATTCTCTAATGTCAATTAGACGTTTTCCTTTAAAGCCCCGGACACTGACGCCTCACCTTTCTGGACCATGTTATCATTTCTGCTGATGCTACTCTGCTCGGAGGATGGCAGCGCTCTAGAACTCTCACCAGGCTTTTGCTTCTTCACAGGTTTCTCCGGAACAACTTGCTTTTTCCTCTTTAGCTTTTTTTCAACTTCCCTGTCAGAATCACTGCCTGAAGAGCTCGGAGAAACAAGTCCCTTTGATTTAGGCATTGCTCCGCTCCAGCCGTCCAACAGCCTCTAGCTCGCTCGCTTGCTCTGGACTGCAACCAAGGCAGCTCTTACAGACCAGGAAGGCATGTAATTGGGGCTGGCTTACAGGTTTGGAGGCTTAGTCCATTACCATCCTGGTGGAGAGCATGGCAAAGGCAGGCACAGTGCTGGGGAGGTAACCGAGAGTCACAGCAGATCTGCAGGACTGAGCCCACCCCAGTGACACACCTCCTCCAACAAGACCTAATTCTTCCCAATGAGTATCACTAAGTGGGGACCGAGTATTGAAATATGTGAGCCTATGGTGGTCATTTTCATTCGAACTACCGCCATGAGTATCTGCCTACATATATGTATGTGTGCCACATGTATGCATGGTCCCCATGGGGGTCAGAAGAGGACAGTGGATCCCCTGGGACTGAATTCACAGATGGTTGTGAGCCACTGTGTGGATACTGGGAATTGAACTCTGGTCTTCTGGAAGGGCAGCCTGTGATCTTAACTACTGAGCTGTCTCTCTAGCCTCCTGTTTTGAGATCTTAATGGGAAAACATAGTGTCACTGTTTATGAGGGTTCAAATCCTGGCTCCAGCTCTTATTAGAGAGCAATTTACTCAATCTTGCAGGGCCTCTGAATAACTGTCTATGAAAGTGTTTACACATATTGTTATAGTTACCCAGCCAATTGTGGTAAGCAGGTCCTCTACCACTGAGCCACCCCCCCCAGCCCCTCACTGAGGGATTCTATGCAGGGCTCTACCACTGAGCCACGCCCCCAGCCCCTCACTGGGGGATTCTAAGCAGGGGTTCTACCACTGAGCCACGCCCCCAGCCCCTCACTGGGGGATTCTAGGCAGGGGCTCTACCACTGAGCCACGCCCCCAGCCCCTCACTAGGGGATTCTAGGCAGGGGCTCTACCACCGAGCCACGCCCCCAGCCCCTCACTGGGGGATTCTAGGCAGGGACTTTACTGCTGAGCAAATACTTTTTGGTGCCGTGTGTCAGTCAGTTATGGGATGAGCTTGTTACTATATTCACCACACAGGAGAGATTGAGACCCAGTGTTCAAACCCTGTTCCTGGTGTCTGAAACCATTGCAACTGTCCTTGGTTGCTCTCTAAGCCAAAGACCCCACACAGCTTCCCAAATGACCCAGTTCAGTGTTCAGAACAAACGTCTGCTTTGGTGAAGACCGTTTGATAATTGGAGAAACTGAGACTCAGAGGAAGGAGTTGTGATCCTGATTACTTTCATGAGAACTTAAATGAGACTGTGTGCAAAGGCTGTCAGTGATTAGCATCTCCTAGACAACTGTTTCCTCCATCATCTTCGTTTCTATCACCATCATCATCATGTCTTGTCATGCTTCTATCACGTATGTCAAATGTTCTAGCAATGTCACGCATGATTCCATTTGATTTCCTCACAGATCTATAGAGTTAGTATATTGGTTACTTATCTCATTGCTGCAACAGAATTCTGGGCAAAAAGCACCTCAATGGGCTGGAGAGCTGGCTCAGAATTAAGGGCTTTGGCTTCTGTAATGGAGGACTTGACCTCAGTTCCCAGCATCCACATCAGAAGGTTCACAACAGCCTGCAACTCCAGATCCATGGAGATTCAATGCTTTTGCCCTCCGAGGACACCTGCACTCACGTAAACACAAGCATGCATGCACGTGTGCACACACATGCGCACTCGCACACACACACAGAGAGAGAGAGAGAGAGAGAGAGAGAGAGAGAGAGAGAGAGCTATGTATGTGTGCACATAAACTTTTAACATAATAAAAACTAAACTTAAAAAAATGGAGACTTAGTACAGGTATATAATCCCAGTTGCTTGGGAAGCAAAGTTCCCCATATTTTAAGATATTTCTGGGCTACGGAGTGCCTGCCTAGTGTCCACCAGCAAGGAGCTGGGGACGTGAATCAGCAGCAATGTATTTGAAATAGAACTATATATTAACACACACACACACACACACACACACACACACACACACACACGTGTGGAGACAGACAAGCAGAAAGAAAGACAGACTGGCAGACAGATCCCAGGAAGATCTATCTTGGTACTCCATAAACCAGGGTCACTTTCTCGAACGCTGAGCCCTCATCCTTCTGTGAAAGGCTCAGGCGGAAATGGATGAGCGATTTAAGGTCATCAGGAGTCGCCTGCTCCACACCAGGCACGGCCAGGTGCAGTCTCTTCTCATCCTTGCAGCATCCTCCTCTGTAGTGGGTACCACTTTCCCCTTGTCAATGAGAAAATTTGGTTCTGGAGTGAATTTATCCGCCCAGAGTCACACTGCCCTAGAGAGTCAAAGGGCTTCACCTGAGGGACAGCCAGTTTTCTGTAATCAAAATCCTTTTCCTCACTGCGATGGTTTGTATATGCTGGGCCCAGGGAGTAGCACTAGGAAGTGTTGCTTTGTTGGAGTGAGTGTGTCCCTGTGGGTGTGGACTTTAAGACCCTCATCCTAGCTGCCTAGAAGCTGGTCTTCTCCTAGTGGCCTCCAGATGAAGATGTAGAACTCTCAGCTCCTCTTGCACCAGGCCTGCCTGGATGCTGCCACGCTCCTGCCTTGATGGTAATGGACTGAACCTCTGAACGTGTAAGCCAGCCCCAATCACATATTGTCCTTATAAGAGTTGCCTTGGTCATGGTGTCTGTTCAGAGCAGTAAAACCTTCACTCCATGCCTTGATCCATCCATATAACCAGTTCCTCCACATATTTATGTACTGATCAGTTCTTGGTCCAGGTACTTTACAGGTGTATTGAACATGACTTATTTAATGCAGGTTCTTCTGTTTTAATCTTTCCAGCAACCCTAGAGAGCAGGCACTCTTTTTCATGTGTTACTGAAGACATAGTTGATACACAGTGAGGTTGAGTAGTGTGCCCAGCATCACATGGTTGGGGGATTTGAACACAAGCCAATGTGCTTTGGGAAGAATACTGCTTACACTGTGAACTGCTGCGTCCCAGTGGCTGGGAAACAAGGTCGTCGATCAGTAAAGATAAAGCCAGAGGCTCAGAATGGGGCTGGGGATAGGAAGAGAGTGTGCCCCGCTTAGTCTCGATTTTTCTCTTTGGCCGAGGTCTCCAGTCATCCTCTATGTCTCCTGGAGTCATTGCTGGCATTGTTATCGGGATCCTGGCTGCCATTGCTTTGGTGATAGGGCTGGGCTACTTCCTCTACAGCACCAAGGACAGATGGTAAGAAGTAAGGGATCTGGAAGGGCCAGCAGGGGCAAGGAGACATGGCTGCTGGCCGTGGTGTTGAACCCTGTCTGTGCACCCTGGGAATTCAGAGCGTTATGGGTCATTCCCCAAGAGCAGACAGGTAAGGGGATGGGGGTAAGGAACACGACAGCACCTATGGAAACAGGCCAGAACCTGTCCCGTGAGATTATGAGGAATATGTTGTTTCAGGATCCACAGGAGATCAGCTAATGACACAACGACCTCTAATACCGAGCCACCCACCTCTGTGACTCAGAGCACCCCAGAGTCCACCAGACCCAGTAAGTGACTCCACAGTCTGTGCTCTTGCAGTGAGTGAGGGGCAGGGTGGCAGCTGCTATGGGAAGCCCAGGACTCTCCTCCTGGCTTAGTCCCAGGTCACTGTCGGGTCCCAGGGAAGCTCTGTCCTCCCTGAGATGCACTGCTGTTCCCATTAACCTTGTGTGCTCCCCCCCTTCTCTCACTCTCTTCGTCTCCCTCTCTCTTTATCTGTCTCTCTCCCTCCCCTCCTTCCCCTCTCTCTACCTTTCTCCCTTCTCTCCACCCAGCCTAGTGAATTTAGACATTCCCTGAGCCAGTTCTGGGACTAAAGCTGTGTGCCACTACTTTTTCATTTAAAACTTTTTTACTTTGTGCAGGATGGTGGTGGTACACACCTTTAATCCCAGCACTCGGGAGGCAGAGGCAAGTGGCTCTTTGTGAGCTTGAGGCCAGCCTGGTCTACAGAGCGAATTCCAGGACTTGCTGTCAGGGCTACACAGAGAGACCCTGTCTCAAAAAATGTATATATGTATACACACACACACACACACACACACACACACACACACACACACACACTAAAATAAATTACTTTTCATCTTGAAACAGTGTCTGTCAAGATGCCCGTGTAGCCTGGAACTTGGTGTGGTAACCCAGAAAGGATTTGACGTGTAACCTTCCCGCCTCTGTCTCCAGGGCAGCTAGGGCTACAAGCCAGTAACTATACGCCTTGGTCCTGGCTCCATTTAATAGAGGATAAACAGTTTCTTGAAGGAAAAAGACTGAGGCCGCGACAGGCCTCCCACAACTCATGGCCACGACTTGGCTCCTCCCTCGTAACACTAAATGGTCTGTCTCACCCGAGACGTGATGGGGAAGAAAATCCTGAGGACAAGGAAACGTTCTGGAAACACAGCACCTTGTCCTTATACCTCACCCTAACTTTTGCTCTGGGATGGGGTTTGCTTTCTCTAGACAAACCAAAGCCTGTATATGACAATATGCTGAAACCCAAAGGAGAGGACAGAGGTAAAAAGGTGGGTGAGCTCCTCGAATACTACTATCACTGTTCCCAAACTTTCTGTCTGGTTCTTCCCCAGTTCAGCGGGATGTTTCTACCTCTTAGGATGAGAGGCTGCCATAGCCACCCCACTTGCCCCATTTTCTATCTGTCCTTTCTCACCCTTCTCTATATATCTACATGTGTATATGTGTATTGCAAGGGATTGAACCCAACCTTAAGCATGCTAGACTAGCGTTTACCACTGAGCCACGCCCCAGCTCCTCACTGGGGGATTCTAGGCAGGGGCTCTACCACTGAGCCACGCCCCAGCCCCTCACTGGGGGATTCTAGGCAGGGGCTCTACCACTGAGCCACGCCCCAGCCCCTCACTGGGGGATTCTGGGCAGGGGCTCTATCTCTGAGCCTCTATGACTTCTTTCCTACCCATTTCCCCCCAGATGCCATCTCCGCCACCTGTCTCCCCAGAGCACTTCTATGAGGTAGGTTGGACCTGCTGCATCTAGTTAAAGAAACTGGGAGAGACGTGACCAGAGGATTTGATGATCATCAGGGCTGAGGGTTGATTCAGTCTAAACCTTTCTCACTGCAGGGCAGTTCCAGGGATCGGGGGATCATGGCCCAAGGCCACTCAGGGATCCATAACTCATTCGGGGACCTTGGCTGCTGTGTTGCTCCTTCCAGCAGGCCTTGGGGCTGGATTGCAGTGCAGTGGCACTGGCTAGGAACATGATGGTGGGAGGAAGTAAGGAGGGGAAGGTGCTGATCTAGGAGGAGAAAATGACTGGGCGGGAGGAGAAAGAGAAAAAGTGAGGAAGGAAGGGGAGGGAGGAAGGGAGAGGGAGAGGGAGAGGGAGAGGGAGGAGAGGGAAGAGAGGGAGAGGGAGGGGGAGAGGGAGGAGAGGGAAGAGAGGGAGAGGGAGAGGGAGGAGAGGGAGAGGGAGAGGGAGAGGGAGAGGGAGGAGAGGGAAGAGAGGGAGAGGGAGAGGGAGGAGAGGGAGAGGGAGAGGGAGAGGGAGAGGAGAGGGAGAGGGAGAGGGAGAGGGAGAAGGACAGGGAGAGGGAGAGGGAGAGGGAGAGGGAGAGAGGGAGAGGGAGAGGGAGAGAGGGAGAAGGACAGAGGGAGAGGGAGAGGGAGAGGGAGGGGGAGAGAGAGAGAGGGAGAGGGAGGAGAGGGAGAGGGAGAGGGAGGAGAGGGAGAGGGAGAGGGAGAGGGACAGGGAGAGGGAGGAGAGGGAGAGGGAGAGGGAGAGGGAGAGGGAGGGGGACAGGGAGAGGGAGAGGGAGAGGGAGAGGGACAGGGAGAGGGAGGAGAGGGAGAGGGAGAGGGAAGAGACGGAGAGGGAGAGGGAGAGGGAGGAGAGGGAGAGGGAGAGGGAAGAGACGGAGAGGGAGAGGGAGAGGGAGAGGGAGAGAGAGAGAGGGAGAGGGAGAGGGAGAGGGAGAGGGAGAAGGACAGGGAGAGGGAGAGGGAGAGGGAGGGAGAGGGAGAGGGAGAGGGAGAGGGAGGAGAGGGAGAGGGAGGAGAGGGAGAGGGACAGGGACAGGGAGAGGGAGGAGAGGGAGAGGGACAGGGAGAGGGAGAGGGAGAGGGAGGGGGACAGGGAGAGGGAGAGGGAGAGGGAGGAGAGGGAGAGGGAGAGGGAGAGGGAGGAGAGGGAGAGGGAGAGGGACAGGGAGAGGGAGGAGAGGGAGAGGGAAGAGAGGGAGAGGGAGAGGGAAGAGAGGGAGAGGGAGAGGGAGAGGGAGGAGAGGGAAGAGAGGGAGAGGGAGAGGGAGGGGGACAGGGAGAGGGACAGGGAGAGGGAGAGGGGGAGGGAGAGGGAGAGGGAGAAGGACAGGGAGAGGGAGAGGGAGAGGAAGAGGAAGAGGGAGAGGGAGAGGGAGGAGAGGGAGAGGGAGAGGGGGAGGGAGAGGGAGAGGGCATGTTATAGAGGAGCAGTGGGTTGGGAGAGATGTTCCTCCACGTGGGGTTCTTTGTAGAACTCTGAAGTGGATGTCCTTTCCCTCTTTTCACACAGGGTCTGTCTCTCATGTAGCTCTAGCTGTCCTGAAATTTGCTATGTAGACCAGGTTGGCCTCAAACTCACAGAGATCCACCTGCCCAGACCTCCCGAGTGCTGAAATTAAAGGCACAAGCCACCACTGCCTGGCTTCTCTGGGTCTTTGAGGAGTATAGGTTGACATCTGGTCCATCTTGACTATATGGGTCTCACCTGACTTCTCTACTTACTTGCAGAAGAAGCCACCTTCCGCAGCTCCTGAGGGCCCCAGGAAGCCATTGCCCCGTATCCCGAAGCAGCCATTGGTCCCCCCAGTACCAAACAGAAACAAAGAGTCAAATTATGAGGTATTCCGATGCCACGTACTCCGATGTCACCCCGCCTCTGGTAGATAGATACCTGCACCCTTTGTCCTCTGCTGAGGAGTCTGTAGGACAAATGCCCAACAGAGTTTTCTTTAAGAATTTTCTCAAGTGTAGGGACTGAGGAGATAGCTCAGTTCCAACCCCCACATAAGAGCATGAAGGCTCGTGCTGTAATCCCATTGCTGAGGAGGCCAAGTCCGAGGGAACCTGAGGCTCACTGGCCAGCCAACCTTGCAGAATCAGTGTCTAGGCCAGGGAGACCATCTCAAAAACAAAACAAAATAACAACAACAATAAAGCCAAAACAAAACACTCAAGGTGGAAGGTTCCTGAGGAACAACGTAACACCTGTTCCACACATGCACAGGTACAAATGTGTGTAAGAACACACATGTGTTCACATGTACACACATGTGCTGCTCTCACAACAGTTTCCAATTCCATTTAATTTCCTTTGTTACATAGTTCATTTCCAGATCTGACTCTTCATCCCACTTACTCCACCCTCTCTCTGTCTCTTCTCTCTCTCTCTCTCTCTCTCTCTCTCTCTCTCTCTCTCTCTCTCTCCTTTTCTTTCTAAGGTTTCTCTCCATATAGTTCACCCTGGCCTTGAACTCATAATCCTCCTGCCTCAGCCTATCCAGTGCTAGAAAGCACCTGTGTGCCCACCACACCTAGCTTCTGTTTCTGTCTTTCCATTTCATTCTACCCCAGATTTTTATTTTCCATTCCATCAGTTTTTTTTGTTTTTTGTTTTTTTTTTTTTTTCGGAGCTGGGGACCGAACCCAGGGCCTTGTGCTTCCTAGGTAAGCGCTCTACCACTGAGCTAAATCCCCAGCCCCTCCATCTAGTTTTTTATGTGCACATGTGTGCATATGTGCATGTGTGCATATGTGTGCATATGTGCATGTGTGTGTGCTTCTGCTCAGTTGCTCCCTGTCACATTTCTTTCCCTTCTCTTCTTTTTTTTTTCTTTTTTCTTTTTTTCAGAGCTGGAGACTGAACCCAGGGCCTTGAGCTTGCTAGGCAAGCGCTCTACCACTGAGCCAAATCCCCAACCCCTTTCCCTTCTCTTCTTTTCTTTCTCTTCTCACTCACTCTACTTTCCCATCTCCTTGATCTTGCTTCCCTGTTACAAGCTCTCACTCTGTAGCCCAGGCTATCCTGCTACTCTCTAGATATATCAGGCTAGTCTAGAACTTATGGCGGTCCTCCTGCCTTGACCTTCCCAGCACTGGAGCTGCAGATGTGTATGTGTTGCTATGGGCACATAAGCTTCAGTATGTCTAAGTCCAAGCTCCCTAGGAGAGAGTCAGACCTGCTCATGCTATTGCAGGCCTTTTCTTCAGTTTGATGAGCTCTCCCGTCAGCTGTGCCTTGTTGTTGTTGTTGTTTTGAGACAGGGCGTCTCTGTGTAGCCCTGGCTGTCTTGGAACTCTCTCTGTAGACCAGGCTGACCTCGAATTCAGAGATCCACCTGCCTCTGCCTCCCAAGTGCTGAGATTAAAGGTGTCTGTCATTGCCACCTGGCCACAAACCGATCCCCGTCACAGCTTAAGGAGGGAGCCATGGAATTTCCCTTTATCCAAGGGGAAAAGCTCTTTCTGGAAATCTCCCATAGGAGGCTTTCTCCCATCCATCTTTGGAGAAAGTGGAGCCTTGTGCTACTTCTTGTTGTAAGGAAGGCTGTCAAAGGAAGGCTAACATGTGGGCAAGAGAGAGTCCGTCTAGCCCACCCAGGATCTGCTGTATTCTGGAAGAATGAGACGAGCCACCTGGGTCGAGGGCATGGGGTGGGGTGTGTCACGTTGAAGGATGTCGAGGCCCTGCTGGGGGTGCTTTCGGTATCAGTTTTTCCTAGCGGAATCACCATTGATTGTGCAGCTCGGGATAACACACATTCATCATCTCCCAGTCTCTGTGGGTCAGTAGGTCAGTGTCATTCACACAAGCCTCCCGCAGGGCTGGAATGGAGGTGCTGAGTTTCAAGTGGGGCTCCACTTGGGGAGCATCCATTTTCAAGCCAGCATGGCCCTGGTTTCTTACTGACTGTCGAGTGGCCTTCCACCTTTTTCTATATCCCTCTCTGTGAGTATCTTGTAACACTGAGTCCTTTCTCTCCCTCACCTCCCTTCCTTCCTTCCTTCCTCCCTCCCTCCCTCCCTCCCTCCCTCCCTCCGTCCCTCCCTCCCTTCTTCCTTTCTTTCTTTCTTTCTTTCTTTCTTTCTTTCTTTCTTTCTTTCTTTCTTTCTTTCTTTCTTTCTTTCTTTCTTTCTGAGGCGAGGCTTCTCTGTATACTCCTGACTGTCCTGGAACTCACTCTGTAGACCATGCTGTCCTCAAACTCAGAGCTCCACCTGCCTCTGCCTCCTGAGTGCTGGGATTAAAAGTGTGCACAGCCACCACTACCCATCTTTCTTGTTTCGTTCAAAGCCGAATAGAAGCGAAAATCTCATGGGATAGATTACAGTATCTTTGCAGTCACCTACGTCTGGGGTTGTTGCCCTGTTCATTAGATGCAAAATCCAGGTCTCTTCATCAGGGCATGGAGCTATATAATGGTGCTAAGACCAGGAGGTGAGGGATTGCGGGGGCCACCTTAGAGTCTGTCTGTCACAGTGGGCAGGGTCATTGGCCATTCCTAGAGACACTAGTATGACTGTAATAATGTAAGGAAAAGAGTGGATGTCCGGGATAGGGATCAAGAGCCCCAGGCTCTGTGGGCTGCAGAGGACAAGCCCAGTAGACCGGAGTGCACACTTCATCGATAGAACTTACTTTCTCCCGTTGTTCCACAGGCACTGCTGAATCCGAACCAAAGTCTTTACTGCAAGATCAACCCGTCAGTCTGATGGACGCCAAGTTTCTTCTCCCAGAAGGTCTAGACCTGCCATGCTGGGTCACAAACTCCATGACATCGATGTGTGGATTCCTGCACATTAGAATCCAGCCATCCCCTGCCACCTTTGTGGACTTCATGATGTCCTGGCTGGATCAGATTCTCAGACAAACAAGTTCCACCAAACCTTAGCTTTGGGCTCACGCTTCATTTATAGCAACAGAGCTGGGCTGGAGAGATGGCTCTGTCATTAAGATCACTTGCAGCTCTTCCAAATGACACAGGATCAGTTCCCGGAACCCATGTATGGAGACTTACTTACTCCAACTCCAGTTTCCAGGGATCCAATACCCTCCTCTGGCCTCTGCAGAGACAAGAATACATACAGATTAAAAAAGATAAAGCAATTTTTTGAGACAGGGTTTCACTACGTAGCCCAGGTTGACCTGGAACTTGCTATGTATATCAGGATGGCCGTGAACTCATAGAAGCCCCCTGCCTTTGCTGGGGTTAAAGGTGTATGACAGCATACCCAGCTCAGTGTGCTGAGAAACTCAGTGGTCAAGCGTCTTGCCTGACAGGCATTGAGTCTGGGTCCAACCCCAGTGGCACACATACAACATGCGACAAAGGGGCTGGAGAGGCTTCTCAGTGCTTAAGGTGCACATGCTCTTCAAGAGGACCCAAGTTCAGCTCCCAGAGCTCACGTCAGTGCTTCACAACTTCCTGTCAACTCCAGCTCTGGATGACCCAATGTCTGCTTCTGTCCTCTTTAGAGCCCCATGTGCATATGCATGCTCGAGCACACACACACACACACACACACACACACACACACACACACACACACACACGCACGCACACAAACACACACACACACACAATGCATATGTACACAAAGAAAACCAAATCATCCTTTTTAAAAGAAGCAATGGCAGGCTGCATAATGGAGAGATGGCTCAGCGGTTAAGAGCACTGGCTGTTCTTCCGGAGGTCCTGAGTTCAAATCCCAGCACTGATATGGAAGCTCACAACCATCTGTAACTCCAGCTCCAGTGACTCTGGCCCCCTCACACCAGCATACAGGCGCATACAAATAAACTATTCAAAACCAATGACAACAGGTAACTCCCCCCTTTCTTTATAGTGTGTCTTAGTTAGATTTCTGGTACTGTAATAAAACAGTAAAACCAAAAGCAAGTTGGGGAGGAAAGGGTTCGTTTCAGCTCACAGTTTGGAGTCCAGCACCCAGAGAAGTCAGGACAGAAACTTAACACAGGAACTTGGAGGCAGAAGCTGATGCAGAGGCCATGAGGAGTACTGTTGCTCCTTATGGCTTGTTCAGCCTGATTTCCTATACCACTGTACTGGCTGGTTTTGTGTGCCAACTTGATACAAGCTGGAGTTATCACAGAGAAAGGAGCCTCAGTTGAGGAAATGCCTCCCTTAGACCCAGTTGTAAGGCATTTTCTCAACTAGTGATGGAGGGTGGGAGGACCCAGCCCATTGTGGGTGGTGCTGCCTCTGGTCTGATAGTCTTGGTTTCTATAAGAAAGCAAGTTGAGGGGCTGGAGAGATGGCTCAGTGGTTAAGAGCTCCGACTGCTCTTCCAGAGGTCCTGAGTTCAATTCCCAGCAACCACATGGTGGCTCACAACCATCTGTAATGGGATCCGAAACCTTCTTCTGGTGTGTCTGAAGACAGCTACAGTGTACTCACTCTACAGTGTACTCACGTACGTAAAATAAATAAAAATCTTTAAAAAAAAAAAGAAAGCAAGTTGAGCAAGCCAGGGGAAGCAAACCAGTAAGTAACATCCCTCCATGGCCTCTGCATCAGCTCCTGCTTCCTGACCTGCTTGAGTTCCAGTCCTGACTTCCTTTGGAGATGAACAGCAGTGTGGAAGTGTGAGTTGAATAAACCCTTTCCTCCCCAACTTGCTTCCTGGTCATGATGTTTGTGCAGGGAAAACCCTGACTAAGAAAACCACCCATGTCTACCAGCCCAAGGGTGGCACCACCTACAGTGAAATGTGTCCTCCCACAGCAATCATGAATCACGAAAATGTACCACGGGCCAATCTGATGCTGTGTTGTCTTAGGGTTTTATTGCTGTGAAGAGACACCTTGAGCACACAGCTTTTATAAAGGAAACCATTTAATTGGCGCTAGCTTACAGTTTTAGAGGTTTAGTGAAGTGGAAACCTCTGGTTTGTTTGGGAAGTCAGTTATGTCAAATGATGTTCTGCTGGAGCAGACACAGGTGAAAGGGTGTTTTGCTACAGCAGACATGAAGGGATGTGTGATGTTCAGAAGGAATGTAGATACGTCCCCACAGACAGTGAGAGATGAGCATTGGTTTGCTTTGCTCTGCCTTGCTATTCTTCACTGATGGCACACGTGTGTCGATCAGCTCACCCGACACCGCATTGTTCAGCCTGGGTGACACCTTAGAGAGAAACTCACCAAAGAACTTGTAATGAGGTTCCTGTACACACACACACACACTCTCTCTCTCTCTCTCTCTCTCTCTCTCTCTCTCTCTCTCTCTGTGTGTGTGTGTGTGTGAGAGAGAGAGAGAGAGAGAGAGAGAGAGAGAGAGAGGGAGAGAGAGAGAGACGTGGGGGGAAGAAATGGCTACACGTTCATTGGTGCTTGTTTTATGACATGTGCTATGATGCAGTAGGAGGGGGGACATTAGCGGGCCCATGCTGATACTCCCACCTGAGGTTATCAGCCATGCCACAGGCCTAGTATAAAAGAAAGTTAATTTGGACCTGAGGAGGGGTGTACAGAAGGGAGTAGAGGCAGAGAAAGAAAGGGGAGAGAGAAGGAGAGAGAGAGGGAGAGAGAGAGAGAAGAAGAAGGAAGAAGAGGAGGAGGAGGAGGAGGAGGAGGAGGGCCAAGGACACATGGGAAGAGAGAGGAGAGAGTAGGTAGAGAAAAGAAAGATGGAGAGGGAGACAGAAAGAGAGGGAGAGAGGGAGAGAGGGAGATAGATAGATAGATAGATAGATAGATAGATAGATAGATAGATAGATAGGCCAAGCAGTCCTTTTATAGCAAGCTTGGCTGTTGTACCTGGCTGATGCTAGGTAACTGTTGGGTGGAGCCTCAAGAAAATACTAACATTCCTCCATTTTGATTTAATTGAAAATTGAAAAGTGAGAAAGAGGTGATGGTGAGACAGGAATTGGGTCATCGTGATCTTTAGCTCCTTCCTGCTGACTTTGCGGCAAGGCTTTTTTGTCTTTGGAGGAACCTAAGAAAATTGGGTTCGAGGTTAAGTCCTGAGAGAGCTAGCTATTCCATTGCTGCTTAGGGTCTGTGGGATCATCTGTGGGCACTCCTCTGGAGCTATCCTGGATGCAGATTTTGAGTAAACACCTGGACTTGGCAAGATGCTGAAACACATATACATATTGGAAACAGAAAATAAATTTAAGTACATTTAGGAAGAAAAATTTTTCTTGGGTGTACATTTGAAACCCTTAGGTCTTGGTGGTTGCACGAAGGGAACAGCAGAGGAATCCTACCCTCTGGAATATGCAACAGGTGGGGGAGGGCTTAGGGTATTGATTGACAGGGATACTTACCCAGACTTGATCCATGAGAGGTGGATCCGAGTGGGTTTTCTGGGGCTTAGAAGAATCTTTGTAAGTTTACAGAAGAGATAAAATGGTTAACAGCATGAACAGTTGAGCTCAGGGAAGACAAAAACCTTTTGTGGAGCAGAAGGGACACGTGGGGTTTCCCCCACTCTATCCAGAAGACTGAATGTACATAAATTTAGCAGAATGAGAAACATTTTAAGTTTGTATTTAAAAGACAATAAAAAACTTTAAAAAATTGACCTCATGAATATGATAGTTGATCATATAGATTTAGCTTGAGAAACACCATGTGTGTACAGTTAAAGACAATCAAAGGAAACATAAAACCTTGAACTTGTGATTATCAAAAATGGTATAGTGGAATGTTTTATTTGGGTTAGGCTAATTTATCTGAACTCCACTGATTAATGTTAGAACGGTTGAAGTCTTAATATAACAGTGGCATATCGTGGGAAGAAATATGAAGCTGTTGGGGTTTGAGAATTGCTGAAGGAAGATCCCTGGCTCAGGTAGTTTGCACGAACAAAGTGCATTTATTAGCATGCCAGTCACCACCGCTTCAGAATGGCAATGACAGACAAGCACACTTGAACCCCTTTTATAACAGAACTTGCTTATTAAATCTAATTGCTTCTCAGATAACAGACATCTAGAAATTCCAAGGGTCTGTCAAAACCTTTATCCAAAGGTCATAAAGAAGGAGCGAAGTATATATACCACAGGTGCAAGAACAGGAGATAAAATATTGACTGGGTTTATGTATACAAAACCTCAAGGACAACTTAGTTATGGTAACTCTCCATGAACCTGTAAGCTGGTAACAAATGATGAATGTTTAGCCAGATAATTACTCCTAGTCGACATGCATATAGACATTCTCTGTTATAAACCTCTCATTCAATTTATTGCCTGAATTTATGTGCAAACTTGTGGTGAACTTTTTACCATGTGATCACGCACTCTGAAAGTCGTACAGGTGCTGAGAACAAAGAGCAGAGACAGGCTTCCCGCCCTTTTTCTTCTGGAGACTTCAACTTAAGGTCGCAAAGATAGAACAAAGTCTACTTTACCTAGCTTCCTGGTGTTTTACTATGATGTGCTAAACCGGAGACTGCAGCTTCTAGCCTCAGAGCAACTCAGGCAGATAAATTGCAAAAGCAAAGTACCTTGTAGGGTTATTGTGGGGTCCCACATCTGCGCTGCCTCAGGGATCGGGGAAGGTGGCTGCTCGGGGAGACGGGATGTGGGAAGGGGAGTTGACTGCCAATGCTGTGGAGGAGCTGAGAATGGAATGGGGGCCCACAAGCTGGATCTAGCCTGGGGCTTAGGGGTAAGAGGGGAAAGCTCTGGCTGGTCCTGCGGGGACAGTCCTTGGCTGACAGTGGTGGGCTGCAGTCTTGGTGGTGGAGGTGGCTGGGAGCACAGGGAGGCCTTCTACAGGAGATTAGATGGAGGCTCTGTAGTTTAAGACCTTCTCTGTGGTTCCCCACAGCAGATCACAGTGAAAAGAGGTAGTCCATGGTTTTAGGACGTTTATTGTCATGGTGGAAGGTGGATGAGTAAAACCGTACCACACTTCTCAGCATGGGCCTGAGATTAAATACCTTTTGCAGAGAGGAATGTCTGAGAAGAAAAGTTCATTGGCTAATCCTCCAGGCCTTTAGGTACCTCATTATAATGGAGATCTGTCTTGAGCCTACATGACCTGTGGAGGGGCTTGGGGTGTTGCCCTTATGTGACTGATGGCCACAGATCTATGGAGGGCTATAGCTAGTGACTGGGGCCTGACTTTTTGGGAGTCAGGAGAAACATCTACCATTCCTTTCAGGGTCACTGGGGTTTCAAGCCTTTGCTCAACTGGGAACCAGAGTGCCTTTCACAGTCCCACAGTACCTTGCACTTACGATGGGTGGATGATTTATTATTATATTTTTAGAGTTAGGTAGTCTAAGACTCCATTAATGGGTGCTAGGATGCCTCATGTGGGCTGTATTCCTGTATCCCGAATGATTAACCACAGGATGGGCTGCCTAGCACAGATGGACTATCCTGAGATAAGACATCTCCTGGTCATGTGGCTATGCTTAAGCTGTTCCTTTAGTGGGGGGTTTTATTGTCTTGTTCCTGGACTTTGGGGTCTGCTGCTGGAGCAAATGGTTTATGGCCTGGTTTCTTATTGGAGACAAAATGGGATTAAAAGTTCCCTAAATTTTTTTTTGTATCTTAAATTGTTTTTTATCACTATCCAATTTTTTTACATCCTCCAACCTTTATATCTTGCAATTACTTACCTCAAAATGCCTTTAGACCCTCAAATCTCAGTTTCTTAGATACTCATAACTTAAGCTTTTATATCCTCAGACCTCGCATAAACTTTACATCTTTCTCTTTTTTAAAGATTTATTTATTTATTTATTTATTTATTTATTTATTTATTTATTTATTTATTATAAGCACACCATAGCTGTCTTCAGACACACCAGAAGAGGGCATTAGATCTCATTACGATGGTTGTGAGCCACCATGTGATTGCAGGGATTTGAACTCAGGACCTTTGGAAGAGAACTTAGTGCTCTGAACCACTGAGCCATCTCTCCAGCCCTTTGCATCTTTTCCTATCTAATTATTTATGAGGAGATGTAGATGGTTGATCACTGGGGAACTGGAAGAACAAAGGGAAGATGCCTGGCTGTTTCTAGGTAACTCTTGGGTGGAGTCTTGAGGAAATGTTAACTTCTGTGGAGCTGGGGAAACTCTTTTCCTGTGGAGCAGATCTATAACACTTTCACTGGGGAAACCTTCTCCTTCTGCAGCAGAACTGTAACAGTTTCACTGCGGAACTTTCCTGTGCAGCAGCTGGGCAGAGTAGTAACACTTCTATAGAGGAAGCCTTTCCTTTCAGAGCTGAGAAACAGAGAGAAGCCCAGGAAGACATAGAGAAGCTGCAGAACTTTTAGGAAGGAGCTGAGAAGTAACAGGGTCACAAAGTATAGGAGCTTCACTGGAGAGGGAAGTGGGCTGGGGGGCTTAAGTAAGAGACAGAGCAGGCAGCCCTGAGGGGGAGGCAAGGAAGAGGGTAGCAGGCTCAAGAGGACTTAAGGAAACAGCAGGGCTTAGCAGGGTCAGGTTAGGAAGCTCCAGGAAGGAGCTGAGAGCAGGTAACTCCCAGGGGAAGGAGGCAAGGGAAGAGTCTCAGGTCCAAAGGGCTTATGGAAGCTGCAGGATAACAGCTCCTAAGGAGAAGTGAAGAGAGGAAGCCCTAGGAAGGAGATATGAACAAAGGCCTGAGGGGGATAAATGTCAGTGGTGACAAGAATCCAGGGCATCCTCAAAGAGAATGAAAGACTTGCCAGAGAGAAATGTCCCAAATCAAAGAGAGGCATCATTTTCTACAGCTCATGGGCCCAGTTGGGCAAGAGGAGCTTTCTGGCACACTGGTGTGGTTTTTGTAGTACTAGTAGACAAAGCAGGCTACTCTAGGGTGGCACTTATCCTGTAGAGGAGGAGAGGAGGGAGCAGCTGATGATGGACTTGGAAAAGGATGACTTCAACAGAGGGAGGCGCAGAGGAAGGGAATCTTTAGTAGTGGAATGTGCCACAGAGTTCCTTAGAAGTCTTACCAGACCTCAGGAGCCAGAGAGACACTTGTGGAGTAGACAAGGAGGGACACGTGGTTATAAAGCAATTAAAGAGGCAGACTTTGGAGTAGAAGCCAGCAGAAATAAATGATCCATACATACCTCAGAAGAGCCAGATCAGCAACTTGGCTCGTAGCAGCCGAGTCCCTCAGAAGGGAATTGTTTATGTCAATCCCAGGTTATGGGACCAGGTAAACCAAAAAAGAAAGAGGTTATGTTTGAACTATGAAGCAGAGAACAGCTAGAGGCATGGAAGGGTTCAGATTGAATGGAACCATGGGTAGAGAGTGAGTGTGGGAGAGAGACCAAGAAAGTAAATACATGTAGTTAGTAAGTTGTGTTTTATTATGCTGAGGGTTATCGCACACGAGGTTCAAACTCTACGTTCCTAACTACTGTCCTAAGTCTATCTCTCCAAGGCTGTTCACCTGTGTGATGTACCTGTGTGATGATCCTCTAGTTATATCCAGATGGTGTCTCTCCAGATGTGCAGAGCAGTGCATTGCTCTTAGTCTCTGTTTATATATTAGTCCAGTGGGCATCGTTGGGTTCTTGGACTCTGTCTGGTTATGAAGAGTGGGTGATGTCACTGAGTTCCAGGCTATCAGGCACAGCCTTGGATGGAGCTGGGATCCTAAGCTAACTTTTTTTTACATGTCTAAAAGGCATATTTTATTATGCTCATTAAACGGAGCAAAGAGAGGAGTCAAAGATGTAGAGACCAAAAGTGTGGGAACCAAGAGACCTTGTAGCCAAAATGGATGTTTATATTGAAAAGCTGAGGAAAGGGAAGAGGGAACCCAACCTCTGGGATGGAGAGATACAGGGTAGAGGGTGGGACCCTGGGAGAGTTAGCCAGCATCTACTTGGATATGTTAACAGGCCCCTTAGCCATTTGTCCCGGGTTTCTTTGAGACCTAACACTGACAACTATTAAATACAAAAATCAGTTTTTTAAAAGATTTCATTGATAAGATGGGTGTGGTAGCTCATCAAATCCCAGCATTTGTGAAGCAGAGGCAGGTGGCTCTCTGTAAGTTCCAGGCCAGCCAGAGTTATACACTGTGTGTTTTGGTGGTGGTGGATTAGCTTTATTTATTTACTGGGTTCTGGGATTCCAACTCGTGTCATCATGATTGGCGGCAAAGCGCCTTTATCTTCTGAGCCATTCTGCCCGCTCGGTTAGAACTTTTTGAACTGTACAACTGGGACATCGCTAGTCTTCCAGACTTGGTAGTGTCAGAGCCAGCTTCAATCTTGGTTTATAGGAGGACTTTCCCATTGGCCACCACCCTTGAAAGCACTGGGATGGATTGCGCAGCCTCACTCTAGTTCGAGGTCTCGCCCCTTGGCGCTGAGTCTCTGACGGCGGCTGCGCGTGCCGCTGAGATTTCTGGGAATTGTAGTTACATTGAGCTGATACCACCTACTTCCGGGTTTAGCCGGCAGCGCAGCCATTTGTGTGTGTGTGTGTGTGTGTGTGTGTGTATGTGTGAGTGTGTGTGTGTATGTGTGTGTGCGTGCGTGTGTGTGTGTGTGTGTATGTGTGTGAAGGCGCCTTCAGTGGCCCGGCTTTGTGGCTGGGCTCAGTCTGCACGGAGCGACCTAGCGGATGCTGACTCGAAGTGGAGGCCAGACCCCGGCCACTCGAATCATGTCGGATGTGCTTCAGGATCGGGGCAGGAAGCGGTGAGCCCCATTTCGTTCTGACGTTGAGTCGTCAGCGGCTCAGACCCGCCCCAGCCCACACCAAGGGCTCTCGGACCTGCAGGTTGGTGATAGCGGAGGGACGTTCACAGTGCTCGATATGCGCATGCGCAGGGTCTAGGCGGGAATCTGGACGCGTTAGTGTCAGTGGCTGGGGTTCCTGTCTCAGTCCAGGACTCTGTCGCGGAGGGCTGTGAAGAGGTCACCGTTGTACGCATGTGCGGATGATTGGCTGTGTGGTGGGACTTGTTAGGGACCGAGGATGTCCAGAAGAATGGAAGACAGGGCTCAGGCATAGTTATTGGGGAGATAATTGAAAGGCCCCAGGGGACACTAAAGTGCCTTGCGTTTTGGACAAAAGAGTTTTAGAAGAAGTGTTATCGCCACGAAGAGACAACGTGGTGAGGCCTTTAAGGTGAGGAGAGTTCAGGTCTACTTGGCACAGTAGGGTTCTCTTACTGGTTTGGAGGAAGGAGGGAGCTTTGTAACCACGTAGTTGATGAGTTGTCCCTGCCTGTAGTCAGGCAGCCTCTTGTTTGCTATTTCAGGAGTAAGAGAATGTCTTGCATTTCCTAAAGGGGATGTGTCACCTTGATTCGGGGAGAATGGGCCCATTTAGTCTACTGAGTCCATTACTGGGTATGTCACTTAAAGCTCCTAATAACTGGGAGTCTGATGGCCCTAGGTGCGTAAGCTAAATCCACTCTGAAGGTAGGGAGGGACCCTGAGGGTAGATGCAGAGGTGGGTGTGACCTGAGCAGTTTCCGTGTGTCTGTACTGAAGTACCTAGAAATCCCCTCCTCCCATGCCTACTCAGTGGAGAGCCTTCCAGTGCCCAGATTTCTTTTTCCCAAAGAGAGGAACCATGTCACTGTTTCTGTACTAAATCTAAGCCCACACTGTACTCTTGAGCAAGCATTTGTGTTGGAACCAACATTCTGAAGAGGTGGTTCCAGTCCTCGGGACAGACACTGTTCTGGCAAACCCAAGGATGTCCTGTTTGTTGGAGATGTATGTGGCTTCTGTTCCCAGATCAGACATGACAGCCAAGCAGAGCAGTGGCCCAGTTTAGCCCAGTGAGTGGCTTATTGTTGTTTCCTACAGAAGTAGGCGAGAAGGGTTTCTTACAGGAGCATGTATGACTCAGCTACATCACTGAAAAGCCCACAGGAGTGATGACTCAGGGAAGCTGCCCCTGGAGGTGCCTGCAAGCCTCAAAGGCAGCCTATGTGGGCAGGGTACCTCCTCCCCAGCCTTTGCTATTTTGTGTGTGTGTGTGTGTGTGTGTGTGTGTGTGTGTGTGTGTGTGTGTGTGCGTGTTAAAGTTTCAGCTTCTGAGATTTTTAAGTTTTACTTCCTGAGTCTTAGGAGCCTCCCTTCTCCCTCTAGAAGGGACCATTTCAACTTGGAAGAAATGGGTACACACGAGAGCAGTCTGGAGTTCCTGATTCTTGTCCCAGGAGAGGCAGTATAGCTTCAGTTAATCAGTCCTTTAGACAGTCAAGTACCAGCTTGAGGGTGCAAGGGCCTAGCAGAGGATTCTAGGCAGAAGGCCCCCGTGCGTGCCAGTGTTATTAGAGTAGAGGATCTGGAACTGGGAAACCTGAACATGTTCAAGTTGGGTAGAGACTCCAGCTTGGAGGTAAGGAATCTACCCCTCAGAGGACTCCCCCACCTTAGCTGCCTTCTGATGGACAAGTAGCTGGGAGGAGGCAGATGCTATAAGCATCTTTACAGAGTAGGTATTGCTGGCCTCTTCTGTCTTGAAGCAAGAGAATGCGTAGGTTTATAGGAAGGGTGGAACACAGGGAAGGGTTCCGGTCCCTTGGGAGTGGCTCTAACCCAGGCTTGAGGACACCTAGGGAGCCGAGTGTTGAGGACCTAGGACTGGTTCAGGAGCTACATGCTCAGACTCAGGTGATGTTGTATTTTAATTGCAGCTCTGCAGACATGCAGAACTGGTGACCACAGGACCACTGTGGCAGCTGTGGCTTAGAAACACAGGGGCATACAGATTCCTATAAGAATCTGCCTGGAGCTGGGGTGTAACTCAGCTGGTTAAGTGCTTGCCTAGCATGAACGAAGCCCCAGGTTCCATCTCTGGCACTTCATATATCTGGTGTGGTGGCACAAGCCTATAAGAGCAGCCAGAGGTCCTCAGTCCTGCATAGACCATTGCGGCTCTAGGTCCAAAAGCCCTCCAGACTGATGGAGGAGTCAGGTTCGAGTTACAAATTCAGGGCCTGAGGGTTTGGGTAAGAATCTGGGACAGATTCTGGCTGGATGGTGGAAGGAGGGTCTGTCCTGTCTCTGACTGCTTGGATAGGAAGGTGGAGACTCTGGATGTTTGCTGATAAAAGGGCAGTGTTCTTGGTAAAGTAACTGTCTGGGAAGGCTGGGGCTGTGTCCTGAATTTCCTCTGTTTGGTCAGTGGCTATAGTTTCCTAGCCCTGGGTAGAGGGGTTGTCTTGAAGTTGCACACGCAAGGCAGTAAAGCACGTAATACTAAGGGGTTTTTTGAGTGCTGGGTATTTGTGGGGTTCCCAGCACCCAGTGAGTCTTGATTGGAGCTACACGGTTTGGTACTGGGCAGATGGTCATGTTTTGAGCATGAGGTGGGCTTACAGGGTGGTGGGAATGGAGGAACAAATTGGAGCTGCAAAGATGTGGCCTGGAGGAGGACCTCAGGGATTCTTGGTTAGTGTCCAGTTGGGGCATTAACTGCCAAGGGCAGGCTGGGCTGGAGAGCGGGCGGCAGTGCAGGCTGTACAGAGCTTCTTTTGTTTGTGCAGCTTGGCACCACGCCACACCCGGAGGGGACCATGGAGCAGCAAGATGATGAGTCCCCGGAGACCCTGCAGGCCTGTGTGGAGGTGAGTGAAGCCACCCTTCCCCGGGTAGCCCCAGCTCTTTCCTGCCTGTCCCCACAGCCTGCACCTTGCAAATCTCTTTGCAGTATTTAAGGGATTTGGTCCCTCATGGGTGGCAGGCTTCTTAAAAGATTAGCCAGCATGTGTCTGTGCATGTATACACATGTGTCTACAGGGGTATGTGCCTGTGCAGAGGCCAGAAGAAGGCACCAGGTGATGGTCTCTGTTACTCTTTACGTACTATGGTGAGAGATGGCCTTTCTGAGATTTTAGAGCAATTTCTTCTGATTGAAGTGTTCCCTCTGGGTTAGGGGTAGAGGGTAAAGGGTAAATAAAATGTCATAGAGCTGATAAAGTGGAAAGCCAGGAGGGCTCCTTCCCTGAGATAATGAAAGCAAAAACCCAACGGTCACAGAGGAAACTGGAGGCAAACTACAGAGGAGCCCCTCGGGCTTGTTGAACTACCTGCTGGCTGTGCATGAGCTCTGGGGATGTAGCTGCTCCTGCTAGGAACCCTCATCCCTGCTCCTGCTAGGAACCCCGTCTTAGGATTTCTGTTGCTATAACAAAACACCATGACCAAAAAGTAATTTGCGGAGGAAAGGTTCTATTTGGCTGTTAATCGCCAGAGTAAATTAGGACTGGAGTGCCAGCAGGACAAGAACCTGTAGGCAGGAACTGATGCAGAAGCCATGGAAGGTGCTGCTTACTGGCTCACTTCCCACAGCTTGCTCAGCCTGTTCTCTTAGAGAACCCAGGATTGGTATACATGGTTTCCTTTCTGGCATGAGTAGACACATGTATGTTTCATCTCCCCAGGAAGAGTCTGTCACACACCAAAGGCTAGCATTTCCCCAGATAGGCTGGAAGCCAGTAGGTTCTAGTGATTCTCTGCTCTCTGTTCCTCTGAGCTGGGGTTACAGTTATGCATGGAACATCTGGCTTGTTACCTCACTTCTAGGATCTGAACTCTTAACCCTTGATCTCTCTCTCTCTCTCTCTCTCTCTCTCTCTAGCCCTCTAACTTTTAAAGTTGAGAGATTATTTTTATTTACTGATTTTTAAACTTGATGTGTATGGATGTTTTGCTTATGTGTATATCTATACACTCTATGCTTGCCTGGTACCCAAGGAGGCCAGAAGAGGGCATTGGATCCCCTGGAACTGGGGTTATAGACGGTTGTGAACTACCATCCACGTAGGTGCAGGGGATCGAACCCAGGTCCTCTGGAAGAGCAGCCAGTGCTCTTGCCTGCTCAACTATTTCTCCAGCTGGTATTTATTTATTTTTTAACGTTTACTTTTATGTGTCTCTGTGTGACTATATTCCACATGTGTATTGGTGCCCACAGAACCAAAACAGGGTATCAAATCCCCTGGAGCCGGAGTTATAGGAGGCAGTGAGCTACCTCTTGTGGGTATGGAGGACTAAACTAGGGTCCTCTCCAAGAGCAGCAAGAAAAGGGTGGGTTTTTGTGCTTCCCAATACTGAGGAGAATACAAAGACCCAATATTTCATTTGGAATTAAATATGCTACCCAATTTAAAGACCTCACTTGAAATTATACGAAAGCCATATTAAATCCTTTAGGTAACTCATGTGGCAGTGCTTTGACGATATGATGGGAGCTATCCTCAGTCTGACAGTCTTTTGCCTGGTAACAGTGTTACCACACAATAGGCAGGACTTTGGAATCCTCTGACTGACGGCTAAGATCTCCATAGGCTTTGGCCGATTGGCTCATAAGAAACTAGGCTCTAATTCCCAAGCCACTTACTGTTAAAACAGTTCAGTAACAATTTCAAATTCCTTTTGGACATGATGACAAGAAAAAAAATTCATACAGACATAAGTCTAAAAATTGTCAACACAAAAGGCTCTGAGTGCTGACCTATCACTAGCTGTGCAGCCGAACAACTGTCTCTACCCTGTTGACTTTCTCAGCTTTTCCTCTTTCCTCCACACCTATGTCACCTTCAAGTTCCTTGCCCCCTCCGTTTGAGTCTCTGTTTCCTATGCATCTGTTGAAATCCCGTTTTCTTCTGTTTTTAGTACAGTGTTTTAATTCTCTGAGAGCCTTATACACACACACATAACACATTTTGACCGTATTCGCCTCCCACTGTTCCCTTAACTCCTCCTAGGTCCAGCATCACAGCATCCGCTGGAATATTGGGGTAACCTATGGTAAGCTCCGTCTTTGAAGAAAACTAAGTTCCCCTCCCCCAGGAGATACCTATTGTCAGTAGTTCCTCAGGCAGAAGTGGCTCCTTGTGAGCCATGCCCCACCCGCCTGCCCACCAGGGTAGGATATTGGGTGGCTTGATGGTCTATGGGTCTCATCCTGAGTGCAGTCTGTCTTGGCCAGAAGACAGTGTTTGTTCCTGTTCTCATTGATCTGTAGCTCTTAAAGTCCTTCAGTCCTTTCCATCACGGTCCCTGAGACAGGACAGGAGGGGCCGTTACAGCTAAGCCTTATTTGTGGCTGAGCATTCCACAGACCTGTTCTGTGTACATTGATCAGTTGTGGCTTTCTGTGTCAACCCCTCACCACTGTGCAAACAAAACAAAACAAAACAAAACAAAACAAAACAAAACAAAGCAAACCACCCCAAAAACAAAACATAACCAAAAACCTTTGTTGAGGTCTGAGAACTGTACTAATCTATGGCATAGAAATAGATTTAGAAATAGAATTAGAGTTTGGTCCCCAGCTCCTGAAAAAAAAAAAAAAGAAAAGAAAAGAAAAAAAAAAGAAATAGAATTAGAATGTAGTTTGTTACAATGCTCATTCAACAAAAATAATAGTAGCAGGTTCACCTCTAGAGCACGTGGGTCCCACAAGCACAGGCTTTTAGGCACATTTACAGTACCAGGCATGCATTTTCTCCTAACTCCAATGCAAAGTGATTGGTTAGCCCGTAATATCCAGGCCATTGTTATACTTGTGGGCTTGTCTTAGCCATTATCGTAGCTTACTGGGTTCACAACTGGGTGAACTGTTAATGGTCTTTGGTGGTTGTTTGGCCACATTAGCCAGTGTAATACAAAGTACTAAGGAAGCCAGCCATTGGGAAGAAACTTCTGGTCAGTAACTTGCTTTTTCCATGCCCTGGGGACAAAGTATATGGTGACTTCAGCAAGTTCTAGTGGGCAGTGAAGAGCAGTGGCAGCTAGGCATGGAGGTGCATACCTATAGTCACAGATCTCTGAGTTCAAAGCCTGCCTCATCTACAGAGTGAGTTCCAGGACAGCCAGGGTTACACAGAGAAACCCCGACTTCACAAAGAAACAAACAAGAGCAATGGCAAGACCCTGGAATCTCTTCGGAAGTCTCCAGGACAGCCAGCTGCCGGAGGGAGGCTTCTTAGGGAAGCGATGGCTTCCAGGATTAAGTTCGTATGTGTGCACACGCATGCACAGCGGATTTAGGAAGCTGACAGAGATTAGGCCTACAGGGGGCTTTTTCAAATATTTTTTGAATATCATTCCTGCCCCTTCTTCTCTTTCCTACCTTCCCAGTCATCTCTCCACTTGACCCTCCTTCCCATCGTGCCCTCTAAGGAAGGCGCAATAGTAGGACAAGGATGATATGAAGGGAAAGGAGCAGTTTCCTTTTGTATCGTTTCTGTTAATTGTGAGATAGTAATATAATTACATTGTTTCCCCTTCCTCCACCTCCCTCCAAAGCCTCCCGTATTCCTCTCTTCATTCTTGCAGATCTATGGCCTTTTTCCCCATTGTTTTGTGTGTGTGTGTGTGTGTGTGTGTGTGTATTTCTAAATGTAACCTGCTGGGTTTGCATAATGTTACTTGTATGTATGTTTTCAGGGCTGACCAGTTGGTACCATCATCTCTGTAAGAATCAGTACTTAGACATATGATTCAAACCAGTAAATCAGATAAATATATATTTAATAATAAAAGCCTGTAGGAGACAGAAATGAAAGAAAACATCAAGGCTCAGAGATGACTGACTGAATATTTAGAATCTGGTCAATGACAGTGCTTTGGCTCTGGTCTGTGGTCCATCTCTCCCTTTGCTGACTTCAAGATGCTCATGACCACAACTGGAGGACAGCGCGATGGCCTTGGAACTCACAGTAGAAATCAGTATACAGGATTTTTCAGGGACTTTCAGAACTAAGGACTTTTTTTTTTTTTTTTTTTTTTTATGTTCAGCCTACTAACTTGTGGGACTTTCTGTTCCCTTTAACACTTAGTTGTAGTTCCTTTATAACAGCCACAAACTGATTGGAAAGAGAAACCCTCATGGCTGAGCCCAGGTCACAGGTAAATCTTCTGCTGTCATTAGCAATTGATTCTATATCTGTGGCTCAAGAAAACCACATTTATATTTTCGTGCATGTTTGAGCATGCACCCGTGTGCACATACGTGTCACCGAGCACATACGGAGGTCAGGGCAACTTTGTAGAGTCAGTTCTCTCAGGTTGACAAGCTTGGCAGCAGGTGTCCTCATCCACGGAGCCATCTTGTGGTCCCCCAGTCACATACCCTCATAGCATAGAATCCATGATGGAGTGTGGTGGTGGATGTAACAGGAAGGCAGTCATTGCACTGGAATAGAAAGAGTCCAGTAAAGACAGGAAAAGAGGGCTGGGGAGATGGCTCAGAGGTTAAGAGCACTGACTGCTCTTCCAGAGGTCCTGAGTTCAAATCCCAGCAACCACATGGTGGCTCACAACCATCTGTAATGAGATCTGATGCCCTCGGCTTGTGTGTCTGAAGATAGCCACAGTGTGCTCATATATAGTAAATAGACAAATCTTTATTTAAAAAAAATTCAGGAGAAGAGGGAAGAGGAGGAGAAGAGGGGGTCTGTGCTGTCGGGGGCAGGTGGCTCTGCAGTCAGCCGGAGCTCGAGTGGCGGGGGGTCCTGGGCAAAGGGAGGGATAGGTGTGCTGCTGTATGTTTGCTAACACTCAGGCTTGCACGAGTGCTGGAGACCCAACCCGTCGGGCTGTCATGTGGTTTTGTCAGATAGCCTGTGGTAATGTGCTCTGTTATACCAAGCAGGGGGATTGCCCAGAGGGTGCCTTGGAAGCTGGGTGTCCCTAAACCACCCAGAGGTTGAGAGAGAACAAGCAAACAGAAACCATGAAACAATAGCTGAATGGAAGTCTAGTTTTACAGAATATTCTCTCTGGGAAGTAATCATCTCCTCTCCTCATACAACAAGGTACGGTTCTCTCAGAGCTGAGCCTGGGACCATGGCTTCCCTGTAGCTGAGTACAAGGAGCCCCATTACTTAACCTTCTCAGCCTGTGTGCCCTAGCACCTCCCAAGTCCCCTGTAGTTAGGGCAGAATCATGTACAATGGCTACGAGGTACCTAAAGAAGCCGCCTAGAGTCTCAACTGCCAATCCTCTGGCTGCCGAGCCATCGCTCCAGCTGCAGCCATAGATACATCACTCGTTGCTTTATTGGTACTTTTTGATAGTTCTTGTGTCTGTATTGTGTCTGACTTTATGTGTACAGGTGTGTGTGCTTCTTATTCTTCACATTCCTTGAAAACAGTGTTTTCCCTGAACCTGGGGCTTGCATTCTGTCGGCTAGATTGGGAGACAGAGGCCCAGCCATTCTCCTGTCTCTGTCCAGCTCAGCAGGTTGCAGACTTTGGCAGGACAGCCTGGGTGGTGACATGGGTGCTGGGATCCAAGCTCTAGTCCTCATGAGTGGCCAGTAAGGACTCTGAAGCACAGGGACATCTCCTCTGTAGGAGCTGTCCGGGAGGCTGGCCTGTAAGAAGCTATGTTGATGAGTCTACCCTTGAACTTCGTGGTCCTCCTGCCTCCCAAGTGCTACGGTGACGGTCGTGCACCACCATGTCTGACTTAGTGTGAGGTTAATTTCTTAGTCACTCTGAATTGCTTCTGGCGTGGGTCTTGCTAGAGACTGAGTTGTTTGCGTTCTACTCAGCGGTGCAGGGGTTTAGGCAGGGCCCAGGGGGCAGGCCAGGCCAGGTGAGTTCTTTTATCCACGTGTATCCTGGCTTCACTCAGCCACCTTCAGCTGACAAGCAGGGCCATGCTGAAGCGCTCACAGCGGTCTTGTGCTGTGTGTGAGGCCTCGATCCTTGGGAGGCCCCTTCTCTCTCCACAGGTTTCCTTGAGCTTATGTGGAGGGGAGCAGAGACTGGCAGTTGCATGTGCAAGTCAGATCCTACAGACACATCATGGGGGTTCCAGCGTTGGCTTTGTTCTCTGATGGGTTCCCTTTGTCTCATGTGTTTGGCTTCTCAGAACTTTGTTCTACCCCAAGAGATGATCATCGAAGTGGAGGGAGAAGATGCTGGGTCACTGGACATCTTGCCTCAGGTGAGTTGGACAAGGCCCACCTTTCACCTGGAGATGTGCATGGTGGTGAGTGGTGGAAGCACACTGAAGGGAACCAGAGGGGGCGGAAGTGAGCGGTGAGGGGGTGGAAGTGGGCGAAGTGTTTGTTGATGTTCAGAGGGCTCAGGTGCAACCCCACAGGTCGTGGTCTGAATATGCTCAGCCCATGAGTGGCACTATTAGGAGGTGTGGCCTTGTTGGAGTGGGTGTGGCCTTGTTGGAGGAAGTGCATTACTGTGGCTTTGAGACCCTCCTCTAAGTACTTGGAAGACAGTCTGTTCCTTGGCTTCCTTGGCATGAAGATGTAGAACTCTCAATGCCTGAGGGTAATTTTTTTTAAAGATTTATTTATTATATATAAGTACACTGTAGCTGTCCTCAGACACACCAGAAGAGGGCATCAGATCCCATTACAGATGGTTGTGAGCCACCATGTGGTTGCTGGGAATTGAACTCAGGACCTCTGGAAGAGCAGTCAGTGCTCTTAACCGCTGAGCCATCTCTCCAGCCCTTGAGGATAATTTTTTTTAAGAGTCGGTTTTCACTTTTTATCATATGGAATTCAGGGAACAAATTCAGGGTGTAAAGCTTTATAGTAAGTATCCTTTTTTAAAAAAAAAAAAATGATATCTTTTCATTCAGTGTGAATGGGTGTTTTCCTGCATGTGTGTCTGTGTGAGGGCTGCCGAAGATGGAGTTACCGACAGTGCGAGCTGCCATGTGGGTGCTGGGAATTGAACCTGGGTCCTCTGCAAGAACCACTGAGCCACCTTTCCAGCCCCCTCCTTTAAAAAAAAAAAAAAGACATGGTGTCTTTATGATCCCTGACTGACCAGAACCTCAAACTCGCTATTTTCTGAATGCCAAAATGAACGCGTTTGTCATCTTGGCAAGCTGACAGCGAGCATCTTTACCTGCTAAACCAACCCGAGGCCCTTACCTGATATCTACGCGTCTATTAGACAGCAGGGGTGAATAGTTAGTATAGCAAAGCATGGATTTAGAGATTTAAAGACCCTTCCAGACCAGTGTTCAGCCCAGCTGGCAGCTAGTAGCTTGCATTTCTGCATCCAGTTTTAGGCTAATCACTAAAACACCTTTGCAATTCTGGTGAAATTGATGGGCCTGAGAAGAATGCCCAGATGGCAGCACGTTCATGCAGTTTCCTGTGCTTCAACTCCTGTGTCCTGCTCACGGACCACAGCCTCCAAAATCCGGGTCCGCAAATGTCGGGTCAGAACTGTTAGTGGCAAAGACATTCAGTTACTTGGTATTTACTGTTTTGGGCACTTCCTTATGGATCGAAATCCCCATCCATTTTAGCTTCTGCCTCACTTGTTAGAGACCAGCTCTAAGGCTTGTTAGAGCTTCTGTCCTGTTTAAAGCAGTCAGTCCATGAACATTGGTGACAACTTCAATCATAATTGTTGGTGCCAGGGACTTCACATAGGATGCTTGTGTGCAAGATGAGTGCTCTAACCCCCAAGCCACGCCCCCAACCCCCTCACTGGGGGATTCTAGGCAGGGCCTCTACCACTGAGCCACGCCCCCAGCCCCTCCCTGGGGGATTCTAGGCAGGGGCTCTACCACTGAGCCACGCCCCCAGCCCCTTACTGGGGGATTCTAGGCAGGGCCTCTACCACTGAGCCACGCCCCCAGCCCCTCACTGGGGATTCTAGGTAGGGGCTCTACCACCAAGTAGAAAGACATATCTCCCTTCTTTCATCTACCTTTAAAGAAGTTTCCTCTGTCTCACACTAGTGAATTTCACATAGGACATCCTCATCCTCCTTATCCTCCAAAACCAAGCAGAACAGGAATGTTTCTTTATTTTGTTCTGTTTCTGTGTCAGTGAGTAAGCGTTTTGGGGTTGTGGTTTATACAGTCTCCTTGCTAGTTGTGCTCTGCTGCTATATAGAAATAAGTCAGTCACCTAAAATACAGTACCCACTGGGCGTGCTAAATTATAATAAACCCATACTTAGAAAACCAGGCATTGGGCTGGATTTACCTGACACCTAGACTTTGCTAATGCCTGAGGCAGAAGATGAAATGCAGACCTTGGTGGGCAGTAGTAGGTATAGCTTAGTGGACCTCGGGGTTACAAGGCAAAGAGACATGGGTTCGTGCGTGCGTGTGTGCATATATGCACATGCACATTTATTTAGGGACCAGAGGTTTACATGAGGTATCTTTCACCACCATTTCCACCTTATTTATTGCGGTAAGACTGCTTACTTATCTGGGTCTCGCTGAATTTAACCAGCTCAGGTAGCTGTCCTGCCCTGGAGATATCCTTCTTTCAGCTTCCAAAGAGCTAGGTTACAGCCCACCATGTCCACCTGGCTTCGTTGTGGCTGCTGGGGTTTGAACTCGGCTCCTCATGCTTGTGTGGTGATTGCTCAGCCTCCTCAGCCTCTGAGAGCTGGGTTTTTCTTACCCACAGGGAGCGAATATGGAGCTTGGGTTTGGCCAGCCAATGGACTGCTTCCCTAGCATGTGTGGAAGACCTCTAGTTAGTCCCTAGCATTGCACGAAACCAGGTGTGAGAGCATTTGGCAGCCTCAGCTACACCATGGGTTTGAAACCAACCTGGACTTTGTGAGAGCTCATCTCAAACAAACTAAAAGGGGGCGTGTGCTGGGGTCTCGGGTGTACTTCGTGTGGGCTGCTTGCCTCACAACGCAGAGCCTGTGTGAACTCCTGCATTAATCAACAAGGAAAACTGGTGTGTATGGGAACTAGAGTCCTGAGAGACCTCATTACACACATGCTGACTCCTGTGTTCTCTGTGTGTGTGTGTGTGTGTGTGTGTGTGTACAAATTCAGGCCACAGCATGTTTGTGGAGGTTAGACTTCTTGGAGGACAGGAAAACTCCCTGGAGTCATTTATCTTTCTCCTCTGTAAGCCTCAAAGTTGTCAGACTTCATGGCAAGTGCCTCTCTCCTCTGATCCATGTCACCAGCCCCAGTAATCCACTGGCCAGGCGATTTTCCAGGAAGCTGCCAAGTTACCAGTTAGCCAGCATGGCAGATTAGCAAGCTCTGTGTCAGCAGGGGAAAGGCAGGAGTCAGCGCCCGAGCCTGTGGCACACGCAGGCTCCTGCTCCTCTGTCACACAGACACATGACGGTAACAAATGGTAAAAATCTGGGGGCTGCAGAGATGGCCCAGTGAATCAGAACACTGCTGCTCCTCTGGAGAACCCAGGTTCAACTCCTAGCATGGCAGCTCACAAGAGTCCTCAACCAATGCCAGGGCGTCTGATGGCCTCTTCCAGCCTCTGCTGGCACTGCCCACATGTGCATATAAATGAATGCAGGCAAAACATCTACTCACATAAAGTAATAAATACAATTATTTATATTATTTCATGTATACGAGTGTCTTGTCTTAATGTATGTTCAGCACACGTGTACCCCTTACCCGTAGAGGTCAGAAGAGGTTGCTGGATCCTCTGGAACTAGAGTTGCAGGTGTTTGTGAGGCACCGTATGTGTGTTGGGAATTGAACCCTGGCCCTCTGCAACAGCAACAAGTGATCTTGACAGTCGCACCATGTCCCCAGCAGTCCCTGAATAACTTTTTTTTTTTTTTTTTTTTGGTTCTTTTTTTCGGAGCTGGGGACCGAACCCAGGGCCTTGCGCTTCCTAAGCAATCGCTCTACCACTGAGCTAAATCCCCAACCCCCCTGAATAACTTTTTAAAGGCTCGTAACCACTCAGTGTCTAAGCGCTTGCCTAGCGTGTGTGAGGGTCTGAGTTTAGTCTGTACACCGAGTGAGTAAGGAAGTCAGAGAGACTCTGTATGCTTCTTGTTTGATGTTCCTCTTCCCGGGGTAAAAGCAGGCCCAGCATCTGCAGCCCAGCAGGGCTTTTGACCCTAGTTGGCATGCTTTGGATGTAGATGGTCTAAGGATAACTGCCTGGTGGTCAGAGCCCATGGGCACTGAGGAAGAACTGCCAGTGCCCAGCTAAGCAGGAATGTGTGTGCTGTTCTAGGAGAGCACAGACTTCAAGATTGTGACTGTGGACCTCACGGAGGAGGGACAGAGCACTTGGAGCAAGGCCCAGAGAACCCCAGAGAGACCTGTGACCCTGGCAGGCCCTGGAAGGGACCTGTGGGGTGAGTACTGAGCTGAGGACTAGCGCTTTCCTTTCCTGTTAAGTCGTGGGGCTCAGCCGCCAGATTTACTTTTTTTTTTTTTTTCAGGTTTTAAAACTTTATTTGCATATTAAAAATTGTGTATTCCAATAATTAAAATTGTTTGAACAACAACAACAAAAAAAAGGCACTCTGATTGAACTGCGTTTTATATCCCGCAGGACATCGTGGGCCGTCTTTATTTTACTCCCTATTCCACCGTCTCCCACCCAGCCTTTTCCTTCACTAACATGCAAGTTCTTTTCCCCCTCTGCCAGCCAGGCCAGCGGATGGGCGGCGGAGGTGGGGGGGAGGCCTTCCTGGTCAGCAGTTATGCTTCTTTGATGTGGAAGGGGCAGCACAGTCATTTAAACTTGATCCAACCTCTTCACACCGCATGAAGTTAAACAGCAAAGGAAAGTAAAGTAAAAAGGCAACGCCTGTGGAATGTACAGTGCGTGTCAGCAGCGCTCGCCTCAGAGCTCGCCTCGTTACGACTCGCCAGCTTGCTTCTCTTATCCAATGGTTTCTTTTGAAGGCAGAGGATTTTTCTCTTGCGTTTCTGTCTTCCTCAGCTTCGACTTGCTGAATGTCTCGATCTCAGCCATATTGGGTTTGTCAGACATGGCTGCTGGAAGGAGCTGAGCGAGCTGGGCGAACAAGGAGAGTCCGATCTGCTCAGAGGCCACTGCCGACTCCAGATTTACTTTTTTAACCTTTGTTTCTTTTGTGTGCTCAGCACGAGGGTCAAAGGTCAGCCTGCAGCACTGGCTTCCTGGTCGTGTCCCAGGAGTCTTTCTCCATGTTCTTGGAGATGCTGCCCAGAGAATTTATTCTGGTATTCTCAGACCAGACCTGGACCTGGCAGTCCTGCATGTCAGTCCTTTCTGCAGCCCCTGGAAAGGTTCGGAGGTGTTCTGTAGCTCACAGCACCCTCCCAGTTACCCTCACTGCACTCCTGCAAGTGTCTCCTTGAAGTGTTGAGGGATTGCTGGCAACGATGGAAAGCTGGGAGACCCTGAGGAACACGGGGAAGCTTTCAGCTGGGCTGCACTGGAAGGCCTGGGGACTTGGTGTTCGGGGCAGGCACAGTGTGGCACTTGGAGATCTGGAAGCACTGGCAGGCCAAGCATTCATTCCTATGCTCTTGCGGTCTGTTCTGCAGCCTTGCAGAGTTTTTAACACAGGTGACCCTGCCCCACCCTGGGAACTCAAATTTATATAAAATATAACTTGTTGGGTTTGCACTTGTTCAGTCTTCACAGATCCTAACAACGGCCAAAGCCTGGGACCAACCTCTGTGATTTTTCTTCTTTCTCTAGCATAAATATCCAAAGTCCAGTCAGTCTCTCCTTCCATCAGCGCACCAACTACACAGTCCCTTCCTAAAGCAAGGGACATACAGAATTTATCAGTGCATCTTCCAGTTCTCATGGGACTTCGGAGGGAGACGTACAGAAATGTCTGTCCCCTCCATGGTCCTCCCACAACACTTACTTACTTCCAAGCTTGGTCAACGAGTGCATTTACTAGGTTACTGTAGGAACAGAGGTGACATGAGGCAAATGGACCTTTAAAAAGCCACATACCCAGCATGGAGAAAACTTAGAGAAGCCCAGGCCCCACTAAAGCCTTCTCCCTCTGCTCTAGCTCCTCTTCAAGACACGGGTAGTGGGGGCAGGAGGACTTGGTGACTGGACTCTAAGTGAGAGTCTAGTGACTGTCCCACCTCTCTGTTGGAATGTAGCCAGCTCACACCAGCACCGACTCCACTGTGTCTGTGTCTTCACTGTTTCATTGTCCACCCTACAGAGGTAGGTGTTCCAGAAGCCATGACAACTGTCATTCATCATGCAGTGTTGCACGGTACCCACAGTGAGTAGCTCACTTACACCAGTCGAGAGCCACACACACAGCCATTACATGTACGTGAGATCTGTTTGCAGACCCTCTGGTGTGTCCCCTGTCTTACAGACTGTGTGGGTGACCACTTTCCCACATGGGCTCTAAAGTATTACCGAACAGTTACTCAGAAGCAGGCCGTGTACAAAGCACTAATCTCGGTAGACGTCACAGGAATCCAGAGTCCATAGCCCATCAGGAGTTTGGAGAACTGGGGTGACATTGCCCATCCTGAGTTACTGCGTCACAATGTACTGTGTTAATGACTTGTTGATGCACACTGGCTAGTCAGTTTCCGGCCTCCAGAGCTTTCTAAGAAGTGTAGCCACCAGCTGTGGTGAACATGTGTCCAGCACTAACACAAATTGAAGGTTCTTTATGTCTTCTTTTGGGGCTTTTTTTGTTTTTAGCACTTTTTGCTTTATTCCTATTTGTTAATTTGCTTGAGGCTTTATAGGTTCTGCATAAAGATTTATTATTTTTACCTTGTGGGTGTATGTGTGGGCTTGAGAATGCGCACCATAAACATGCAGATGCCACCAGGCAGGAGGCTGTTGTGTCTCCTGGAAATTGGAGTTACAGACAGATATGAGCTCCCTAGTGTATGTTCTGAAAGAGCAGCCAGTGCTCTTAACCACTGAGCCATCTCTCCCGCTCCTGCACGGGTGACTTTATCTTGAGATACGTAAGTCCATGACTGTTAAAGTCTTGTTTATTTAGATAAAATTAAGATGCAAATAGATTGAGTTGAAGACTGTTTCACCTTTGGGCTGTGGCACTTGGTTTCTTTGTTTCGTTTTCTGTTTTGAGACAGGGTGTCTCTGTGTAGCCCTGGCTGTCCTAGAACTCACTCTGTAGACTAGGCTGGCCTCAAACTCATAGAGATCCGCCTGCCTCTGCCTCCACCACCTGGCCAGGGATGTGGCACTCTGAGCTCACTGCCCTCTCTTTCATTTCTCCATCCAGGTTAGAGGTACGTAAGTCAAAACAGTTTCTGTAGTCCTTGTAAGCTTTATCCTTCTATCTAGCCCTAACTTTCTTGGGGCCTGGACTTCAAAGGATGTTGTTGTGGTCTGGCTATAAAGCATATCCCACATGCTCATGTGTTAAATGTATGTTCTCCAGCAGGCGGCACTGTTTTGGAAGGTTCTAGAAACCATAATGTAGGGTGTTGTTTGAAGAAAGGGGCTGTTTTGTTGGTGTGCCTTAGGTTATATCTGCACTCTGATCATTCTCTGATTCCTAGCTATCACAGGAACCCTTTCCACTCACTCCCCTTGACATGATGTTCTGCACAAGGCCCTGGGGCTAAGGAATTATAGTCTGAACCTTCTGAGTCATATGCCAAAGTCAGTCTTCCTTCTGAAGGCTTGTTACTGTTGGGCATTGGTTATGGTGTGATAAAAGTGACTAATACAGGTGTCTTGCTGAACTGTCTTCCAGATTCGACAGCTGTACACAGAACAGAAGAAACAACCTCAAAGCAGACCGTCTTTGATGAAGAACCATCCCATGGATCGAAGCCAGAGGTGTTGGCAAGAGATGATCCTTGGCTTTCTTCATGTGAGGAGCAGTTGGAGAAACAACAGGACAAGCAAGAGGAGGGGGTCTTGACCCAGGGTAGTGCTGGTCCTCCCGAGACTGTCTATGGGGATCCTGGCTTTGACAGGAGTTGCCTGAGTACCAGCCGGCCTTCATTCCCCATGATACCTCTCAGAAACCATTTTCATAAACAAGCGTCACATGTTAAAAAGTTACATGGTGATGTTGCAAATAGTCACCAACAGATCAACAACAATGCGGATTTCTTTGAAGATGACAAATCTGGGAAAGTTCCTCAGAGTCTTCATCCCACTCAGTGTATAAGAACCCCGAAAGGAAAGAAAGCCTGTGAATTTAATGGTCGTGTTCAACCCTTTGGCCAAGGTGTGCCCCTAAATCTAAATCAAAAAGTTCATTTGGAAGGTAAAAGCTTTGGCTTTAAAGGGCGCGGGCAAGTTTTGAACCGTAACATAGTCCTCAATGAGCAACAGAAGCTTCTCATTAAAGAAGGCCAGTATAAATGTAGCAAAACCGCCCCAAGTCCGTCTCTTCCCCAAAACCTGAGAAACTACTCTGAGGAGAAACGCTTTGAATGTAAGTACTGTGGCAAGTCCTTCAGCTGGAGCTCCCATCTCATTGCTCACCAAAGAACCCATACGGGGGAAAAGCCGTACAAATGCAACCTGTGTGGGAAGTTCTTCACCCGGAGCTCACACGTCGTTTCTCATCAGAGGATTCATACTGGAGAGAAACCATACAGGTGCAATCTGTGTGGGAAGTCTTTCACCCAGAGGTATGTGCTCGTGGTGCATCAAAGAACTCACACTGGCGAGCGTCCTTATGAATGCAACCAGTGTGGGAAGTCGTTCCGCCAGAGCTACAAACTCATTGCGCATCAAAGAACCCACACAGGAGAGAAGCCGTACGAATGCACCCAGTGTGGGAAGTCATTCATCCAGAGTTACAAGCTCATCGCGCATCAGAAAATTCACTCTGGAGAAAAACCTTATGAGTGCAGTCACTGTGGCAAGTCCTTCAGCCAAAGCTATAAGCTTGTTGCCCATCAGAGGACTCACACAGGAGAGAAACCCTTCGAGTGTAACTACTGTGGGAAATCATTCAGCTGGAGCTCCCAGCTGGTGTCTCATCAAAGAACCCACACGGGAGAGAAGCCTTACGAGTGTAACGAGTGTGGGAAATCATTCAATCGCAGCTCACACCTTGTCATGCACCAGAGAACTCATACTGGAGAGAAGCCGTATCAGTGCAAGCAGTGCGGGAAATCTTTCAGTCAGAGTTACGTTCTTGTCGTTCACCAGAGGACACACACTGGGGAAAAGCCCTACGAGTGTGGCCAGTGTGGGAAGACATTCCGGCAGAGCTCCTGCTTTACCCAGCATCAGAGGACTCACACCGGAGAGAAGCCCTATGAGTGTAATCAGTGTGGGAAGACCTTCAGCCTAAGTGCCCGGCTTATCGTCCACCAGCGAACCCACACTGGGGAAAAGCCCTACAAATGCAGCCAGTGTGGCAAAGCCTTTATTAGCAGTTCTAAGCGCAGTAGGCACCAGGCTACTCACAGCGAGGAGTCCTGCAAGTCCTGACCAGTTGAGAGTCTGAGCTGGAGTTGACTCCTGTCAGTCCAATCCTCTGAAGTTCCGTCTGAAGGAATGCACTTGACCAGAAGTGTCAGTGTGAGAAGAATGCACACAGGCCTTTCCTCACCCCGTGTCAGTGACAGAAAGGAGTAAGTAAGGCCTTCGGTTTGGCAGATGTGGATAAGAGGTCCCTGTAGAAGAAAAGCTGTTACACCCTGGCAGTGGCGCGTACTAGGATGACTGCAGGCATCGTCCCTAAGCCAATCTCAAAAGGCCACCTTTAACTGTCAGAAATCGTTTCCCAAAGCACTCTGTGTACAGAGAAGGCAGAAGCTAGACTTAGAAAAACTGAATGCTAGATCAAATACTGCAAGCTTAGTGCAGAAGCCCTCTTGTTGGTGAGTTCGGCCTGGTCCTTGAGAGCACAGCTTCTCTGTTGCAAAGCTGGCACCCTGTAGATTTCGTTCAGGAGGTGTGCATTCTAAATGCTCTTACTTAGGGAAGTTAACTGCTGGCCAGCAGCTTTGCTCTCCTCCTGCTGGCTCTTTTCCTTCATGCTACTAGGTGGCTAAGCCACGACCTCCCGCCTTATCCCCCCGTGCAGAGTCCTCATACCTACTCACTTCAGGCAGGTGAGCCATTCGATCCCTCATTTATGCAGGCTTAACCAGTCAGGTTCCAGTCATAGCCAAACGTAAGCTCACTTCGGAGTACCCTACTGCTCTTCAAAGGAGCTGCTTTTCTATCGCAAAGATTTCTCTTATGCTGTCCTTACTAGTCATTCCGTGCCATCAGGAGACAACATAGGAGTCACTGCCTTAGAGTGACAGGTGGCCATTGAGTTGTCGGGGCCCTAGTCTGCTAAACCAAGCTCATCTGAGCCAAGGAATGGACTCCCTTGTCCTCAAAGCCCCCTACAGTATTGCTGTGGATGCTGGCCATGAGCTGGAAGGGTCAGGAAATCCACAAGCAGGGTTAAGCTTGGACCAGCATGGAGGTGAACCTGTGCTAAAAACCCATGACTAGTGAGGCTGAGTCAAGAGGCTTGTTCAAGCCAGCCTGTGTTACATAGCAAAACTGTCTTGAAAGAAAGAGAAAGAAAAAGAAAGAAAACAAACTCGTCCTATGTGTACTCCTACATACATACTAAACGTTCGTTCTTTTCCCTGAAGAAAGAAAGCACTCAGATCCTAGTCTCAGAGAACCTAATTCGAAAACCAATGGCCTTTCCTAAGAGACTTACGTCAACCGTTGACTGGCGGATGTGCTGTGGTGACTCAACTTAGACCTTACGTTGGATCAGGGTATTTGACCATGTCAGTCTGCCTAGTTGCCCTGATTGGTAGTTTGTTACTTGTTTTATACACTTCTGTTAAATGTGAAGATTTTCTACAACTAAGGCAAATGGCCAGTGGAAATCAAACACATGTCAAGAGCATAGAAACTCTGGAACCTCCTTGAGAAAGTGTTTATGTATAGTGTGAAGTTGAAAAGGGATACTAAGCTATTTATTGATACCGTTGTTTATTTGTTATCTCTCCGAGATGCATGTTGTGCTATATAACATGGTACAAGGAATAAAAATTTATCTGAAGCAAAAAAGTAACAGATGTCCCACTTGTTTGAGCTTTTGAAGAATGGCCATCTTGACGTCCTGTGAGGGTTGGTGGTTTCCACTAAGCTCAGCCTGGGGTAGTCACTCCCGAGGGTTAGATTCTACGGGATCCTGAAAGTGAATGTTTCGTTAGCAAGGTGAACTTTCAGCAGAAAGCATCTGAGGCCTGGGGGTCTATGGACAACACAGAGGGGAAGTGACCCGTTCACTTCCAAAGCAGTGTGCAGGGGCGCTCTCCGTTCTGTTCCACTCCCCTCCTGTGGTACCGTGCCCTCTGGTGTGCTCAAATAGAGTTTTCAGAGCAAGCATGCTGCTTAGGCGAGATGCTGTCTTAAGAATGAGGGCTGGGAGGGGTTGGGGATTTAGCTCAGTGGTAGAGCACTTGCCTAGCAAACGCAAGGCCCTGGGTTCGGTCCCCAGCTCCGAAAAAAAAGAAAAAAAAATGAGGGCTGGGGAGGCTGCCTGGTAGGTAAGAACTCTTGCTTTCTTGCTGGATTCAGTTCTCAGCATCCACATGGTGGCTCGCAACCATTGTAACTGCAGTTCTAGGGGATACAGCGCTCTTCTGACCTTGGGCACCAGGCATGGTACACAGACTTACATGTGGTACACAGACTTACATGTGGGCAAAGCACTCATACATACACAAAAAGTTAATAAACCAGGAATAAATTCTCCAGGGAAGCGTTGCAGCAACCTTTTGAGGCGGCTTCCCCCCCTCGTTTATTATGGAGGGGTACACATGCTATGGAGTTAATAGGGCAACTTAATGGGAGTTGGTTCTCTTTCCATCACGTGTACTCTGGGGATCAAGCTCAGGTTGTTGGATTTGGTGGCGAGCACCTTTATCAAAATGAGCCAAATTTCCGTCCCTTGATTTTTAAAAATTGTGTGTCTGTCCTGATCATTGTTTCTAAATGGTGAGTTCTACCCCTATAAATTACTGTGTCCTGGAGGCCTTGATCTCAGAAGTAACTTTTGGTTTGTTTGAGACGGGTTTTAGCTGGGCCTGGCTTACTTTGTGGGCTCTTCTTTCCTCCACCATTCCCCTACCCTTTCATCCCCCTAACACTAGATAGGAGGGGAAGCAAGGGTCCTGGGGAAGGGCGGTAATGTTATCATTAGGCTGCTTCCTGCTGATGAGGGATGCCGAGTTCCTTGGGACAAGTTTGGTCTTTATCATCAGGATTATCTAATTTGTTTCCTATGTGTTCATAACTACTTAACAAACCGTGACCAACAATAACCTACAGCTATCAACAACCTACACCCTCGCTAGCATTTACATACTCTCTGAGAAGTCCCCAGAATTCCAAATTTCATCTAATTGCAGAAACTGTCCGTAGCTGGTAAAACCATGCCCCTGCTAGAGCACGAGGCAAATCATAGCAGCTGAAGCAACCCCATATCCCACATCTGCGGTCAAAATGAAAACGTTTTTCCATATTTCTGTGTTCAAAGAAGCCAAAGGGCTCACTACAGGGTTTCTCTGTGTAGCTCTGACTGTCCTGTAACTCACTCTGTTCACCAGGCTGGCCTCGATGGCCTGGAATTCAGAGATCCACCTGCCTCTGTCTCTGCCTTCTAATTAAAAGCTAGGAGCTACCATACCTGGTCTAATTTTTTAAAGACGTACTGTCCTACGTGTGTAAGTGCTCTGCTCATAGGTATGTCTGCACATGCGTATGCCTGGTACCCGTGTAAGTCAGAAGAGAGTGTCACATACCCTGGGACTGGCACCACAGATCATTGTGAACCACCTGTGAGGGCTGGGAATTGAATCCAGGCAAGTGTGCCTAAGTAGACCAGGCTCTGAGATCTGCCTTCTGAGTGCTGGGGTTAAAGGCACGTACAACTACCACCCTGCTAGAAAGGTCACTCTTAAAAGGAGACTGGGAATTGAGATGAAGGGCCAGGTAAGAGTTCCTTTGAAACAATTTCAAAACCTTGTAGTCAGAGTTCTGGTCTGTAATTTGGCTTTACATTAATTTGTATGAACATGGTTCCTGCAAGACGTAGCCCGCCTAGTGAAAACGGTGCACTGAAACTTAGACGTGAATTCCCCAAAGCAGGGAAAAGAAAAGTACTCCTGCTAAAGATAAGAGACGACTGTAGAGCAGTGGGTCTCAGCCTGTGAGTCGTGACCCCCTTCACAGGAGTTACCCATGACCATTGGAAAACACATGATTCATAACAGTAAAGTTATAAAGTAGCAATGAAAATGGTTTTATGGCTAAGTATATTTGAACCAATATAAATGTATCCCCATCTAGCTTACAAATGAATGAGACTCAGACTAGTTATTTTATTTGACTGACTATTACTGGGGAGGAGGGGGGAGGGTGTAACCACAAATCTACTTTTCTAACTGCTGGCCTGGCTACCTCCCCAGCAGTGTACCCCAAATACTTGGCATTTCTCCTGGCCATGTGTTCATGGTCCATCTCCTTTCCTTCTCACCCCCATCTCCCACCCCTTGTCCTCTTTTTTTCTCTCTGCAACCTCCAACCAGGTAACTGAGAATCCAACTACCTCTAATCCCTCCAGTAATTGACTGTACAATTTCTATTTAACCAGTAGTTTTTATATTAAGGAACAAGGTTTGCACAACAAAAGCTGGTAGAGGTGAGGATTCACTCATAGACAACTAGACCTTCAGGTACAGAATTTAACACTACAATACATAGCAACAGACCAAACCATAACAATTGGGGGTCACCACAAAAAGAACGTGAGGAACTGTATTAAAGGGTCTCAGCATTAGGAAAGTTGAGAACCACTACCTTAGAGAGTCCTCTGACAGAATTAACTAGAGAATGTAGTGTACCTGGCAGTGAGAGACATTCTGAACTGGGCTCTGTCTAGAGCAGCATCAGGCTGAAGGCAGAAGGCAGATCTCAGAACCTGGTCAGATAAGAGAACAGCAAAGGTTCTCCACACTCTGGCTTTGTTGAAGACTTGAATGTCTGGGAGACAATAGACTCTTTATTGCCCATCCCCCTAACTTATAGATACAACCAGTGTTAGAAAGAAGTATTTATGTTGGGCTGGTTTGCTTGGTTTTGGTTATTTTTTTGATTCAGAATCTCCTTGTAGCCATGGGTGGTCTGGAACTCACCATATAGACCAGGTTGGATTTGAACTCAAAAGGCCTGCCTGCCTCAGCTTTCCAAGTGCTGGGCTTAAAGGTGTGTGTTACAACACCGACTTAAGTGTATGGATTTCAGTGGGCACTTGAAGGAGCCATGCTGGTGTAAATTAATATGAAGCCAAAATGGTTACAAGTTAGACCCCTGGAGCTTTCATGGTTCGGTTGAACAATGGAAATTCTTTAGTAAACTCGGAAAATATGTGGCAGTGGAATTGATGAACGTTTAAAGACTTTTTGAAGGATTTGAGTGGGGTGTGTGCCCATGTGCGTCTGTTTTGGCCTACTTGGCCTTGTTGAATAGATGAGTAGCCCATATGTCTTACCACAGTTACTGGGTGGTGGTTGATGGCTCTCAAGTGTTATACTGTAAAATAGATTATTAAACAAATGGTTGAGTAATTTCTATCGTCTGCTAAATAGCTTCGTTTCGGACTGGTGAGATGGCTCAGCATGGGGGTGACTGGGTGGGGGTTAGATATGTTGAGTTTGCCCTAGTGTCATTTTTGGAAAGCTTTTCTTTTACAAGATTACAAAGAGGGTGGAGGTTGGGAAGCTGACGGTGACTAGTGATCAGTAGAATTAATTCAGTCGGAGAATCCTCAAATTGAGGACTATGCAAATGATTTCTAAGGGAAGTCCACTGAGCCCTGCAGATCCCAGGAACTGTAGCCTAGAAGGCCCACGCAGTCCCTGACGCGATCTAGAAAAGCGCCGTTTAACAATCTTCCACAGAGAGCAGGGAAAGCTTCGTGGTTTGGAAGATTTTTGGCTTCGGGTACGCTAAAGACGCTGTTCTGGACTTTCAAAGTTTGAGATCCAATCCAGTTTCCTTACTCCATGGCACTTCCGCTCTGGGAAGGCGGAGGGACTCTGAGAATTCTGGGAAATGTAGTTCATGACCCTGCCATACCCGGGAAAATAGGATAACTTCCGCTGCAGGAGGTTGAGAGGCCACCCTATTCCGGTTGGGGGATGTGGGAACTGTAGTTTGTGTAAGAATAACTTTCTCAGCAGGAGATTATGTCCTCCTTTCTCCCTTCGGAAATTCTGGGAAGTGTAGTCCGGGCTGCTAATGAGGGAAGAGTCACTTCCGCCCCAGGTGTGCGAGGCCTTGTCCTGTTCCTTTCAGAAAGGTGAGCCCTCCCCTTTACTGACCCCTCCCGAGTCTGTGCGATCCGTTTCAGGTTTCCATGTGCGATAGCCACTAAGTGTGTATCCTGGGTAAGGAAATCTGCCTCTGAAAGGCAGAAGGCGACCTTTGAAAGAGCCTGCCCAAGCGTGCTGCGATTGCACAAACTGACTGAGGTTTAGCCAGGGGCTGTCAGTCACCTGGATGGAGGATCTGCTGGGTGTTGTGCACCCCCAGCCGCCTTCCTAGCCCCAGTCAGCGATGCCATCTCCCAGCAGTGGAGTTCAGATTCTCCATCTCTGCCTCCGTTTCTTCCTTCACTCCTTGGTACCTAGCTAAGAGTGATCTAGAGTTTCCTGCAAGGCTCAAAACAGCTGACGCGTGGTAGATGGGACATTTGCAATCAGTACTCTCCAAATTCCAGAGAAGCTGGAAGCTTTAGTGTTGCTCTCAGAGCTCCTGCTGTAGGGTCTCTTGACGCAGCCTGTCCCCATTATCAAAACCCTTAATGACATTTTTGTCGTTGAGACAATCGTTTCCAGCTGTTGTGTGCAATGTCCACTGTGCCTTATGGGGGCGGGGAGGGGGGGTTTGCTGAAGTTCGATTTCTCCCAGAATCTTGTCTTCTTAATCCTTTATTTGAAAAGTGCTGCAGGGAAAAGGGGTAGCACAGAACGTGGTGGTGGTGCAGTAGTTTGAATGAGAAGCATCCCTGTAGTGTCTGGCCTTCGGATGCTAGGTCCACAGTTTAGAGGGCGGGGTGCTGTTTCTGGAGGTGGTGCGGCCTTGCTGGAGGAAGTACGTCATGGGGGCGGGGTCAGGCCCCTAGACGTTTACTTGCTCTGCTCTGTGCTTCAGGTGGCCTGTGGTATCTTTCAGTTTCTGTATCCTGTTGACGAGCCTGCCACCTGCCATGCTGTCCCTACCATTAAGGAACTGAAAGCCAAAATAAATGCATTCTCCCACAAGATGCCTTATTCATGGTTTTTTATCACAGCAACAGAAAAGTAACTAGTACACACATGGATAGAGCTTAGCATCCTTCTGTCAATCCTTCCTACCTCCTCTTCTGAGGAGTGAGGTTCCCTTTACTCATTGGCAGAACCAGTTATGAATAAGTTCTGGACGGGATGAAGAAATGCTTGGACATAAACAGTAAGGATGCCATTTAATACTAAATGCTGAAAGGGTTTTATACAAATTAATAAATATAACTCTTATAAGAGCTTTATTGGAGTGCAGTCATCATTATTTAATTTACTTATTTTTATCACATCTATTTAAGGAAAAAGTAAAATTTGTTTTTTAAAACATAGGCTAAAAATTTACTGAATGTACCAAAAAATATAAAAGTATTATCATTACATTCTGTGTTCCTAGGTGATTATATTTCTTCTTTATAGTCTAAACTACTTTTTTAATCGGATACACTACAGAGTCATTTCTACGATCTTTTTAAAAATATTTTATTTATTTAATGTATATGAGTACATTGAAGCTGTCTTGAGGTACACCAGAATCTGTTACAGATGGTTGTGAGCCACCGTGTGGTTGTTGGGATTTGAACTCAGGACCTGTGGAAGAGCAGTCGGTGCTCTTAACCACTGAGCCACCTCTCCAGCCCCATCTCTACAATCCTGTCTGTACTAGGCATACTGAAATGTCTCAGCCTGCAAAAGCACTTGCCACCAAGTCTGCCATCCTGAGTTTGATCCTCAGGACTCTCATGGTGGAAGAAGAGAATTTCTGTAGATGCGCACACCCTCAAATAAATAGACGCTTCTTTAAAAAGTGGAATTGGGGTTGGAGAGATGCTTAACAATCAATACTGTTTCTGCTCTTGCAGAGACCCCAGCTTCAGGTCCCAGAACCCAGAGGTGACTTGTAACCAACTGTTACTCCAGTTTCCAGGGACTCACTGGCCTCTGAGGACACGGAATGCCTGGGGTTGCAGATAGACAAGCAGGCAGACACATAATAATAAATAAAAATTAAAATATAAAGGGCAATGTTGAAGTCCTCAACCCATATATTAAAACAAACAAACAAACAAAAACAAGAAAATGAAACATGTGCCCAGCCCTAAGTTTAACTCCTAGCCCCGTGTGAGAGAAAAAGCATAGAATGTATATCTTTCTTGATAGAGATTTTGTCAGTTATAGCAAGCAGGGTACCCCACGCCAAGGCGTCTGGATTTCACAAGCAGTATTGGAGTGTTTGTATTAAACATGCTGTAGGGGGGCCACAAAGGTGGTTCAGCAGGTAAAGTTAAATCCCTGGGAGCCACGCGGTGAAAGGAGAGACCCAACTCCCACAATTGCCCGCTGACTTCCACACACAGGTGGTACTTACTGTGCACATGGCCACATAGTAAGTAAATAAAATTTTAGCTGGGTGTGGTGGTGCACACCTCTAATTCCAGCACTCAGGAAGCAGAGGCAGGTAGATCTCTGAGTTTGAAGCCAGCCTGGTCTACAAAGAAAGTTCCAGGACAGCCAGGGCTACACAGAGAAACCCTGTCTTTAAAAAAAAGAAAAAATAGAACAAGGCTTGGAGAGATGGCTCAGAGGTTAAGAGCACTGACTGCTCTTCCAGAGGTCCTGAGTTCAATTTCCAGCAACCACATGGGGGCTCACAACCATCTGTAATGGGATCCGATGCCCTCTTCTGGTCTGAAGACAGCTACAGTGTACTCATATACGTGAAGTAAATTTTAAAAAGATAGAAAAAAAAATAGAACAAAAAACTTTTTCAATTTTAACAAACTAAAATAAACACTGTGAAAAATTAGACATACTTGTTACAATTCACGATCAACCGCCAAGAAGAAACAGAAATTCTGGAACTAGAGTAAGAAGATAAGAGATAAAATGACCCAGCTCCGGGGGAAAAAAAAGATAAAATGAATGAAATAGTAAAAATAAATAAATACATAATAAACAGCGTAGGTGAAAGCAGTTAAGGAGGACCGAGGGTACAATGCGTTCTCTTCAGTTTCGTTGTTTGTGATGGGCGGAGTTTACTGGTGTCTCCGGTGCTGATCTCAGATCGGTCTCTCATCTAAGCCACACTGTTTAGGGAATAGGAGCGGTCTAGAGTTCCCATCATGCCTCTTGCCTTGTGCAGGAGGAATTAGCATCACCCGTTTGTGTGGGTGTGCCCTGCAACAGGGACCTTCGCCTCAAATCTATCCAACTTCTTTGAAAATGGCTGTGAAAGAAGCGCCCCTCTATCCCTGCCCCCAGGCAGCTTCGGTGGGATGCTAGAGAACGTAGCCTTTTTAGGTGATGTGTATGGATTTATAGCCACTAATCTAAATAAACACACTGTTCAGAGACAAATGAAACCTGGCGTGTGGACTGTTAACTCGAGCGGCGACGAGAGAGGTGGCCTTAGCATGTTTGATGTTTATTACGGGCAGCTCCTATTCTCTAACACTTTTGGTCCATGCCCTGGTTTCTCCTTCCAAATCAGACTGGATTTTTGTGTGCCTATCTGTGCAGTGCATGCATATGTATTTTGGGGGTAAACACCCACGCAAGTGCAGAGACGGGAGCAGGAGGAGGACATCAGATGTCCTTCTCTATCACTGCTTAATTCTCTTGAGACAGTCTCTCACTGAACTTGAAGCTAGGTCAGTGTCCTGCAAGCCCCAGCAGTCTTCCCGTCTGCACCTCCCATAGGCACACAGTCAGGGAGTTCTCTTCACATGGGTGCCGAGGACTGAGCTCACTTACTTAGGCTTGGGCAGCAAGCCCTCTGAATACTGAGCTGTCTCCCCAGCCATTTCGTTATTTTGTTATGCTGGAGGTAGAACTCAATGCCTCTATCACTAAGCCGCTTCACCAGCCCCTCACTGGTGAGTTCTGTATATTGGCTCTGTCACTGAACATTGTGTGACACTTCCTGGGGAGACATGACCAAATATCTACTCATCCCAGGTAGGGAACCAGTGACAACCCAAAAAGTCCAACATGGTGAAGCAGTGGGTTTATTGGGGTTAGTCACAGGAGTATGGGTGAGGAGTAGGAGCAGAAATTAGTCAAAGACAGTCACATCTCTAAAGCTCACTCCAGCATGGGTGACAGCTCACGAAACTGGGAACCCGGAGCACACCACACAGCCTGCGGGCAGACCAACAGGTTAGAGAGCGTCCTTTTCAGGTTATAACTTTAATTTTTTTTTTGAAGTCTACTTTTAATGATGGTTCTTACATGCTTTAGCCTACCTTGTAGCCCACCACCCCGCCGAGGTAGTGAGAAAGAAAGGATACAGGGGAAGTGGACCTGTTTAGAAAGGTTCTTTAGAGCATCTCCCATCTGTGTTGTCTGGAAATCAGAAGTTCAATTCACAGGTCAGCAGCAGCAGCTTGATCCACTCACAAACACTTGGAGGATACACCCGCAGTCTAGTTCTGTAGCGTTGGGGTAGCCAACAGGAATCAGCAGTGGTGGCATTACCTGGCAGAGGAAGCCATGCCTCAGTCTCAGCTCAAGTTAGCAGGAGGGGACCAGGAGGGACACCAGGAGTTCTCGGCTGTGTCTTTCTCAGGGAAGCGAAGATCAATGAAGACCCACAAGTGTTGCACAGCTAGCTCTGTGAGCAAGCCAAACAGCTTCTGTCACTGTCCATCTAGTCCTGTTTATACCCTCTAAACATCACATGTCCTCCACGGGTCTTGGCTCAGCATGTGAATCTGTCTTAGCTGACCTCACTCTGCCAATCAGCCAGAGTCTGTGGAAGTGGCAAGAAACTGCCGCACACGACCAGAAATTTTTTGGTGCATTTCTCTCTATGGAGTCCCAACAAATGTAACTCAACTATGCAAAGTAAGGCGGACCAATACATGTGTCCTTCCACACACTTGCTTTATCAGACACATCTTTTCTCCTGTGTCTGCTTCAGCTAAATGTTCCCTCACAAATCTGCCTTTGTCTTTCACCTGTGTCCACTCCTTTACGTGTTTGCCCCAGCAAAACACCTTCCAAGACAACTGACTCTCCAAAGAACCTTTAAGTTTACATTTCACCAGGTAGTTCAGTGAAGTCTGCTCAAGCTAGTCTCTGCTTCTGGGACCTCAGATGTGATGTGAACCTCTTCTATTCTTTACTGCTTATAATAGTCTGGGAAGGGAAGGTCTAGTGAATCTGATCAGTTTCAGGGATTTCCTGACACTTTTGAGTTGTGTTAGATGGTAAAACCATGCCAGGAAGTTTGGTAAGGTAGAGCAGGTTGAGACCCAGAGATCTGATGGGCACACATCTGAGACTTAGGGGATTCTCTGTTCCCTGCCAGATTCCTGGCCTAGAACATATGCCGTGTTCCTCACAAAAAAGAAATGTGTTCTATGAACATGTAGGCCCAAAACAGAGTTCTCCATGCTAATGAAGTACCTAGAGGGCTTAGCCAATAAGCTTCGTTTTTCCAGACATTCCTCCCTGCAAAAGGTATTTAATCTCAGGCTCACCCTGAGAAGTGGGTATGGTACATTATGCACCCAGTTTCTGCCACGAATGACCAATAAACTGTTTAGAACCATGGACAGTCTCTCTCATCAAGATCTCCACGGGGAGCTTTGGGAAAGGCATTTGACTACAGAGTTGCAGTGCTCCCAGATACAGTGGCTACCAAGCCTGCCTCCACCAAGCTAAGGACAATCACTGCTGGGACAAGCTGGACCCAGTAGCACCTGAATGTCCAAGAGTTTGAGAGCCCACAGCCCTGGGGACCCCCGAATCCAGCTTCTGCTTTGCATAGCAGTGGAGCAGACTCGGACCCACAAGTTATTTACTTCCTAAATTTTAGTAAGCTTCCCTGAAGGATTAAATGTTTTACCTCTCCTTAGAGCATGTTCTATGTCAGGAGGATCTCTGCAGGGTGGGATGTTTTATCTTGAAGACATTGCTACATAACACTGAGTCACACCCCCAGCCTCTCCTGGGATGGGAGTGGGAGGATTCTAGGCAGGGGCTCTACCACTGAATCACACTGCCCTCAGCCCCCTCAGTGGGAGATTCAATGCATACTCTTCCATGCAGGGAAATTCTGTGATGCAAAGTAGAATCCACTTCCCGGCAGTCATGGGGACATTGAGAGGTTTTGTTCCTTACTGAAACTGTCTACTCTTGGAACACAAAAATCCCAGCAGCCCTTAACACTGAGCGCTAGCACTGTTACAGTCATTTTGCAGAAGACAGAATTGAAGTGTTAGAAGTTCATGAACTGAGCACACAATAACACCAAACTCCTCTAAAAATAAATTAGTAACATTTATTTCGTGTGTGTGTGTGTGTGTGTGTGTGTGTGTGTGTGTGTGTGTGTGTGTGTGTAAGCGCACATCAGAGGACAACCTGCAGAAGCCAGTTCTCTTCTTTCATGTGTGTCCTGGGGATTAAACTCAGGTCATCAGGCTTGGCAGCAAGCCTCCTTACCTGCTGAGCCATCACGGCCCAGCCCCAGATTCTGAGCAAAGGCATTTTGTCCCTTGCTGTTACTTGGAACCAATGTATTTCTCCAGCTTCCTTCACCACATTTCCCAGGACAAGAGTGAGCACTCGGGGAGATGGCCAGCATGTACTAAAGGCAGCTGGGAAGTCCGGTTCTGTTTATAGCCTGGGGCGGGACATCCTGGGGTGCCTAGAATGTGGTGCGCATGCTCCAGTGGGCAGCGTGTGCATAAGGCTGCTTGCAGAGGGGAGAGGCAGCTTGATCTCACTGTGTTTTCCCTCTCTCATGGTGTCTATCACGCTGTGCTGCCTTCCCAGGTCTCCATCGTTTCCTAGGAAAAAGGAGGAGAAAATGACCAAATTGCAGGTGAGTTAATTTTTATTTGTGCGGTTACGTTCCCCTCCTGTTTCAGAGTGGGCACACTGTTCCTCAGTAAGGAATGGCAGCAGGTACGGGCTGCGTATGTATCGGGTGCAAAGAAAAGTCTACTTTTGTTTATTTTAAAATCTATTTGTTTATTCATGGGGGAGCACTCATGCCACGGTGTGCCTGCCAAAGTTAGAGGACAACTTCTGGGAGCCTAGTCCCTGGCTTCCGCCATGTTGGTTCTGGGATTGAACGCAGGTAGATAGTCTGAGGGCCAGTAAGTGCCTTTACCTGCCAAGCTGCTTCCAAGGCTCCTTTCTGTTCAGTTTGAGTCACTCCCTTTTGTGGGGGGTTAGGTTAGTATTCCTTCCTTCCTTCCTCCCCTCCCTCCTTCCTTCCTTCCTTTTCTTTTTGAACTAAGGTATCATCATGTAGCCTTGGCTAGACAGACACATCAGTTTTATTTTGTAAATGAACAGTGTAAAAGAGAAAAGAAGTTTAAAAACTACACATATCGCCACCTTGCTTACAGTACCCCCCCGCCCCCCCCGGATCATTTAAAGCCACATTCCTGGCTGCATTTGCTGTGGCATGACATGGAATTCGACATTGTTTCCAGTTAGAATAGTGTGTGTTTAAAATCTTCCGATGTTGTCAGTGAACTGTGATGACCCCACCCACTGTATTAAATTATTCCCCACCCACAAACTTACAAATTCCGGAGGCATCCGGCAGGTTGGTGTTCCACCTATGGAGAAACTTGACTCAAAAAACAGTTTTGGGGTTGCGTAGCCCAGGGCACAGCACTCACCTGGATTTGGGAAAACCCCAATGTCCGTCCTTAGCTACACAGGAAGGAAAATGAAACCATGAAAGACAGTCTGGGAAATCATCACTGAATGTAACCTTCTAAAGACTCAAGGCTGTGTGTCTGAATACACACACACACACACACACACACACACACACACACACACACACGCACGCACCATGCATACATACATGCATGCATACATACATTCATACACATGAACACATACACATGCATACACATATGCATGCACACAGATGCACATACATGTGCACACATATCCATATATAACTTATGTCTACAGCCATTAGGTGACAGTTGAAATACTGTATTGTCCTTCTATTTTATTTTAAGGATTATATATTTTTATTTTGTGTATATGAGTGTCTTGCCTGCATGTGCAACATGTGTGTGTCTGGTGGTATCCATGGAGGCCAGAGAGGGCATCAGATCCCCGGAGCTGGAGTTGCAGATGGTTCTGAGCCACCTTGTGCTTTCTAGGAACCAAATCTGGGTCCTCTGTGAGAACAGACAGTGCTCCTGCACAGGTATGGACATACACACATGCACACTCACAGACAGTGTACATCCACGTGCACGCGTACCTTAGTTGGGGTTTTACTGCTGCAAACAGACACCATGACCAAGGCAACTCTTATAAGGGACAACATTTAACTGTGGCTGGCTTACAGTTCAGAGGTTCAGTCCATTACCATCAAGGCAGGAGCATGGCAGTGTCCAGGCAGGCATGGTGCAGGAGGAGCTGAGAGTTCTACATCTTCATCTGAAGGCTGCTAGCAGAAGATTGACTTCCAAGCAGCTAGGAGAAGGCTCTTAAAGCCCACAGCCAGGGTTGGGGATTTAGCTCAGTGGTAGAGCGCTTGCCTAGCAAGCGCAAGGCCCTGGGTTCCGTCCCCAGCTCCGAAAAAAAGAAAGAAAGGAAAAAAAAAAAAGCCCACAGCCATGGATACGGGGCCACACCTGCTAATAGTGCAACTCCCTGGGCTGAGTATATACAAACCATCACAATATGCCACCCGCACATGTATGTGCACCCACATATATGCAACACACACACACACACTCACACACACACATACACACACACACACACACACACACACACACACACACACACACACACGGATTTCCTTTTGCTGTTTGGCCTTCATGGTGGGTGGATCTAGCCAAGTAGGGGACAGGAAGAGGCAAGAAATTCAACCCGAGAGGCTCTCAGTCCCACACAGCTTCTCTCTTCACGTGTTTCCAGCACCGTGTCTTCTGTAGTCACAGCCTACATACATGTGTTTGGTGACACAGGAGATGGTGACCTTCAGGGATGTGGCCGTGGTCTTCAGCGAGGAGGAGCTGGGGCTGCTGGATGCTGCCCAGAGGAAGCTGTACCGAGAGGTGATGCTGGAGAACTTCAGGACGCTGCTCTCAGTGGGTAAGAAATGGGGGTGAGGGGGAGCCTGGGGACACTTGAAGTTATTCTCTATGCTTGGCTCTCTGACTGGAAGCACAGAGGTTTCTCCTGGATCCTTCCAGGCAAAAGTCTGTCCTTTGAGCTGTGTATGGGAGTCCTGTTTGGTTTTTTATTTTTATTTTTGCCAGCTTCACAAACAAGCTAGAGTTGTCTGGGGAGGGGACCCTCATTTGAGAGAACACCCCCATCAGAATGACTGGCCTGTAGGCAAGCCCAGGTGGCACTTTCTTGATTAGTTGTTGCTATGAAAGGACCCCGCCCACGGTGGGCAGTGCCACCCCTGAGCCACCCCTGTGAGCTGCATAAGAAAGCAGGCTGAGCAAGTCATATGGAGAAACCAGTAAGCAGCACCCTCCATGCCTCTGCCTCAGTTCCTCCCTCCAGGTTCCTGCCATGAGCTCCTGCCCTGCTTCCCTTCATGATGGTCTATAAGCTGGGAGATGAAGTAAACCCTTTCTTCCCCAAGTAGTCATGGTGTTTACTGTGGCAATAGGAAGCAAACTAGGAGGGTGGGCACCTGAGCCCTTCAGCACTGCTTTATGGAAACCCATTCAGTATGTTGCTCCAGCTTGCTTTGTTTTATAGAGTGGACGGCAGTGACCATTTCTTACTCTGATTCTCTAGGAGTTATTTTAAAAATATATTTAGTGTGTGTTGCAGTTAGGGTTTCATTGCTGTGAAGAGACACCATGACCAAGGCAACTCTTATAAAGGACAACATTTAATTGGGGCTGGCTTACAGGTTCAGAGGTTCAGTCCATTATCATCAAGGTGGGAGCATGGCAGTGTCCAGGCAGGCATGGTGCAGGAGGAGCTGAGAGTTCTACATCTTCATCTGAATGCATCGAGGAGAAGACTGGCATCCTCAGGCAGCTAGGAAAAAGCTCTCCAAGCTCACCACCACAGTGACACGCTTCCTCCAACAAGGCCACGCCCACTCCAAGGCCACACCTCCTAATAGTGCCACTTCCTGAGCCAAGCACATTCAAACCAGCACCGTGTGTGTGTGTGTGTGTGTGTGTGTGTGTGTGTGTGTGTGTGTGTGTGTGTGTAGCCTTGCATGTGTGCCATGTGAATGCAGGTGCCCACAGAGGCCAGAGAGCGCATCAGACTTCCTAGAACTGGAGTTCTAGGTAGTTGTGAACCACCATGTGGTTCTGGGACTCAAACGCTGAGTCCTCTGGAAGGGCAGCCAGTGCTTTGAATTGCTGGGCCGTCTCTCCAGCTCTGGAGATCTTTTCCTCCCTTCCTTCCTCCCTCCCTCCCTCCCTCCCTCCCTTCCTCCCTTCCTTCCTCCCTCCCTCCCTTCCTCCCTCCCTCCCTCCCTCCCTCCCTCCCTCCCTTCCTCCCTTCCTTCCTCCCTCCCTCCCTCCCTTCTTCCCTCCCTCCCTCCCTCCCTTCCTTCCTTCCTCCCTCCCTCCCTCCCTCCCTTCTTCCCTCCCTCCCTCCCTTCCTTCCTCCCTCCCTCCCTCCCTCCCTCCCTTCCTCCCTCCCTCCCTCCCTCCCTCCCTCCCTCCCTTACTCCTTTCCTTTCATTTTTCTTTTTGTTTGTTTGTTTTTGTTTCTTGGAGTCAGGGTCTCCTATTGCCCAGGCTACAGACTTACTGTATAGCTGAGGGTGACCTTGAACCTCTGATCTGCCGTCCTTTCCCTCCAAATGCAGGTACAACAGACATACACCTCCATACCCAGCCTTTTTTTTTTTTTTAATCTCATTTTGACAAGGTAGACATCAAACGCTTGCTTTTCTTTTTTCACCAGCACATCAGCCTTTCAAACCAGGTCTGATAGCCCAGCTGGAGAATGACGAGAAGCTTTGGATGGTGGCGGCAGACGCCCAAGCGGGTGGGCTCTCAGGTGAGAGTGGTGCATCGGGGAGAGTGAGTGGGAGGATGTGCCAGCTCCCGCCTTAATGCTCCCCTGCTCCACACTTCCTAACTACTCCAATGGACTTCAAAGTGCTTAAGCAGGCTGGTCAGATGGCACCACCCATGTGGTGGAAAGAAGTGAACTGACTTCTCCAAGTTGAGTACTTGAGTACGCGTGCGCACACACACACACACACACACACACAGAGGCACACACAGAGTCATGCACATGCATACACACATGTACACACATGTGCACGCACACACATATACAGATACTCACACATGCACACATTCACACATACACATCTACACGCACACATACATGCACACACAGAAGCATGCACACGCATACACATTCACATACATGTACACATGTGCATGCACACTCATGTACACACATATACAGACACACATGCACCCCCCCCACATGCACATACACAGAGACACACAGGCATGCACATGCACACACACACACTCATGCACACACATACACATATACACACACACACACACACACATACACAGAAGACAAAAGACACTTTTCTACTTTGGAATATCCCTTTTCTTTTGTCCACTGGATCACCCAACAACCCGTGGTAAAGGCACAGTGACATGCATAAAGTTCACTGGATCTTTTGAATGGGGCTATATTTTACGTCCAGATTTTATTATAAAACCCAGAACTTAAGGTACCTAGAGAGCCTCAGTTTTGCGGCTCCTAGGTGTGTATCAGGTGCCTTGCAAGGACCCATAGAAACATTGTGATATGCCAGTGTCCTGCTGTGAGCAGAGTGCAAAGTGAGGCAGTCTCTCCATAAGGCGTTCACTTGTGCATTTGCCCGGATTCTCCTCCCCATAGGAAGAAGGAGTGGACATACTGTGGAGAACGCTGAAGACACAGAGGAATTAAACTCCCTTTGTCCTGAGGAACTCTCCTGTCAGACCTGGCCATGGGGTCAAGAGTTTATAAAAAGATGCCAAGAGAGTACCAGTGAATCTTGGCGCCAAGGAGGGCCTCCCTGCCTGCTGTGGGCAGGAATGCCCGTTCAGATTTCCGAAGATGGGAATTACGTGTTGCCTCCTGTACATGAAGACTCTGCTTCCATAGAACATCCAGAGTTTCCTTCTCAGAGATGCCAGCAGTCATGGGAGGAGCCACATCTTGGCAGGCCCTGTAATTGCCTGTGGAAAGGTCAGCAAACATCATTAAGATATCACTTCTGTAGGTGTGACAGCATCGGCTGGTCCTCCTACCACAGTGATGAGGGGCTACATGGCAAAGGAAAAAGCTACCGTTTCCATGACCACAGAGGAGAGACTATGAAGGCATCATTACTTAATCAGGACTTGATTGAATTAGGGCCGGAGCCCTGCCCATGTACCAAGTATAGAAAATCCTGGGGCCATGACGATAGCCACCACAGCTCTCACACACATCAGCAGTGCCGCTCAGGAGGGAAGCCCCATACACACAGTCCGTGTGGAGAGGGCTGTGGGAATAGGTCAGCTCTTCATGGCCATCCAGATCTTGAGACAGGAGATGAAGGTGTTGTTAGGAGCCCACCTCCTCAGTCACCTCAGAGAGCGCATATGGAGCAAGTGCCATACAAGTGCAGTGAGAATGTCCACCATGGTTCCCCTCTTAACACTTGTGGGTGTGCGCACCCAGGCAACACCTCCCAGAAATGCAGCATCCCGGAGCAAGCTGTTGGTAGTTGTTCCCACCGCAAGAGAACTTTTAGGGCTCATTCTGGAGAAGAACCCAATAATCATGAGGAGAATGGGAATGTTCTTAATCAGAGTTTATGTCTTCAAGTGAATCGGAAAATAAGTGCCGAAGAGAAACTGTGTCAAGGTGCGGAATGTAGGAAAGATTTCACACATTGCTCAAACCTGAACAGTCCACACAGAGTTCATGTGGAAGAGACTCTGTGTAACCCTGACTGTGGTAACCACTTCAGTCTGCCCCCACATTTTCAGGACTTCCCAGCAGTGCGCCCCCAGGGACAACCACACAATCGCACATGCTGTACCAGCTTCGGTCAAACTTTGTGCCTTCAAGGCCATCAGAAACTTCACATTCGAGAGAAGCCCTTTCGTAAAGAGGGTGGAAATGGCTGTAACTGGGGTTCCACCCCCAAGGATTGTGAGAAACAGATGCTGCATAAATGCAGCGCCTGTGGGAAGGGCTTCAGTCACAGACGGGCTCTTCAAGTTCATCAGAGAATCCACACAGGGGAGAAGCCATTCAAGTGTGGGGAGTGTGGGAAGGGGTTCAGCCGGAGTGCCTACCTTCAAGCCCACCAGAGAGTTCACACCGGAGAGAAACCGTATAAGTGTGGGGAGTGTGGGAAGGGGTTCAGCCGCAGTGCATACCTGCAGGGCCACCAGAGAGTTCACACCGGAGAGAAACCGTACAAGTGTGAGGAGTGTGGGAAGGGCTTCAGCCGGAGTTCACACCTGCAAGGCCACCAGAGAGTTCACACCGGAGAGAAACCGTACAAGTGTGAGGAGTGTGGGAAGGGCTTCAGCTGGAGCTTCAATCTTCAGATCCATCAGCGGGTTCACACCGGAGAGAAACCCTATAAATGTGGAGAATGTGGCAAAGGCTTCAGTAAGGCCTCAACTCTCCTGGCCCATGAGAGAATCCACACAGGAGAGAAACCTTACCAGTGTCACGAGTGCGGCAAGAACTTTAGTCAGAAATCCTACCTTCAAAGCCATCAGAGCGTGCACTCTGGAGAGAGACCATATATATGTGAGGTGTGTGGGAAGGGCTTCAGTCAGAGAGCATACCTACAAGGTCACCAGAGAGTCCACACTCTAGTGAAACCATATAACTGTGAGGTGTGTGGGAAAGGCTTCAGTCAGGGTTCCCGCCTCGAGGCACACCGGAGGGTCCACGCAGGGGGAAAACCATACAAGTGTGAGACGTGCGCAAAGGGCTTCAGCGAGAGCGCCGGCCTCCAGGCGCATCAGAGGATCCACGCAGAAGGGAGAGCCTACAAGTGTGAACTGTGCGGTAAGGGCTTCAGCGGCTATTCCGGTCTCCAAGCCCATCAGCGAGTCCACACGGGGGAGAAGCCATACAAATGCGAGGTGTGTGGGAAGGACTTCAGTCAGAGATCCAATCTCCAGGCTCATCAGCGTGTGCACACAGGAGAGAAACCTTACACGTGTGACGCGTGTGGTAAGGGTTTCCGGTGGAGCTCGGGCCTCCTGGTCCATCAAAGGGCCCACAGCAATGATAAATTCTGTAGGAACGGAGAGTTCAGAAGCAGTTATCTGCCTGAGAACCTGGGCAGAAACGAAGGCCTGTAACGCCGTTCTGTTTTGTTAATGGAGACCTACTGTTTGTACCCACCATGAACACCGACGGTGGTTGGGAAGGGACACAGCATTGCAAAAAAGGACTTTACTGAGAGTTTTCAAAACCTCAACAAGCTATGGCTGAGATCCAAGAACTTCCCAACACCACACACTTCAGCGGGGATTAACAAAAGAGTGATATCCACTCCACCAGTAGCATTAGCTTGGTGTCAGGGGAGCCTGTCCGCCGGCAAGGCTGCCAGGCGTGACTGGAGAGATGGCTCAGCTGTGACAAGTGGAAGAGGAACACATGGCAGCTATCTGACACCCTCACGGTGCCCAGACCTACGTGACTCTCCTCTACAGGAAAATAAATGAATAAAACGAAGCCATGCGCCCTCATGACTTAACGCATTCCTTACTCAGTGCTTTTTGCTCCATGAGTAAAAATATGCAAAGACACAACATTTGAAACTCTTACGTTTATTTCAAAACCGATCAGGAGAGATTTTAATATCAGGGCAAATAAATATTTGGAGTATTCAGGAATATTTTCATCTGCAATACCGCAGTTTGGTTAGCATCCCCTTGGCCTGTCCTAAGCAGACAAGTGCACAATTCCTTCTTCTATAGGGTGTTCTCTCTCTCTCTCTCTCTCTCTCTCTCTCTCTCTCTGTGTGTGTGTGTGTGTATGTGTGTGTGTGTGTGTTGATGTGTGTCTGCACATGAATGCAGTGCCCATGAATGAAGGGCGGAAGAGCACTTTGGAGTTGTGCTGGGAACCGACCTCTGGTCCCCTAGGTCAGCAAATGCTCTCAGTTGCTGAGCTTCTCTCCTCTCACGCATGCATTTGCTGTCAGCCACCACTCCCAAGGGAGTATTACACAAGTTCATGGTGGTTCATCAGCTAGGGCGCTCTGAGTTTTGAGTTATAGAAGTTCAGAGCTATCTGGACTAATAACAGCTTCGTGTGTACAAATGCAGCAATAAGAGAGGCTGGCCTTCTGGGTCAGAACCTGGCCTTCCTGTTGTTTTCTTAATCCTCTCACATGGATCCCTTCCTGCAAGCTCTTGTCTTCTGATTGCTTATGAAATGGCAGAATCAACGGCTCCTTCCCCGCCCTCCCAACCAAAGCAAGACTCCCAATGGCTGAGTGGGCCTCTCTGATCTTCAGTCAAAACAGATCAAAGAGGCAACAAAGGGGCACGCACCATTGCTGGACCTTCAGACAGCTACACTGCCCCTGGCAGAGACAACGGCAAGTTATCCTGAGCGGAGGGAACCTATCGCAGAGAATTCGGCTGTGGTGTACACACAGCGGTGGGTGAAAACTGAACCAATAGCAGGGACACTTGATAAAGGTCCCCCCAGCACTCCCACTCTGACCAAAAACTCAAAGCAACAACATTGGCCCAGTGATATTAAGAGAATAACAAAAGCCTTTAATGGTGGTGCACGCCTTTAATCCCAGCACTCAGGAGGCAGAGGCAAGTGGATCTCTGAATTTGAGGCCAGCCTCATCTACACACACACACACACACACACACACACACGAGAGAGAGAGAGAGAGAGAGAGAGAGAGAGAGAGAGAGAGAGAGAGAAGAGAAGAGAAGAGAAGAGAAAAGAAGAGGAGATCCAGGACAACCAGGGTTCATCATTCTGTCTACCTATCTACCTACCTGTCTGCCTGTCTATCTATCTATCTATCTATCTATCTATCTATCTATCTATCTATCTATCTATCCATCCATCCATCCATCCATCCATCCATCCATCCCCAGTCCCAGCCATTGCACTCCGGCAGAGCAGGTGCACCCATCTCCAGGCAAAAGCACCAGTTCTGTCTCTGAGGCTGTCTCCAAGCTATGTAGCCTTTGCTTGAGAAATGAGGGCAATCTCTTGCTAGGAGACAGCCGGCCAAGAACTACAATGACAATTAAGAAGACTGAGTCCTGGCGTTATCAGGGAATTGTGTAGCCCAGGCTTGCTGTGTGAGATAGTCTAATCGTTGTGTTCAAGGCTCTAGGAAAAGGCTGGACGCCTTTAATCCCAGCGGATCTCTATGAGTTCTAGGCCAGCCTGGTCTACAGTATGAGTTCCAGGATAAGGCAGGGCTACACAGAGAAACCCTGTCTCAGGAAAAAAAAAAATCTAAGTCTGACATGGTGGTACACAAACAATTAGGAAATTTAGACAGGGAAATCATGAATTCCAGGCCAGCCCGGGCTTCAGAGTGAGACTCTGTCTCAATAACTACAAAACATTAGGCTTAACTTAGCTGAAAAATGTATCAGACAGCTTTCCTATAGGTCAGTAGAAATAACCCAGTAACCCAGGAATGGAGGTGCATGCCTTCGATGCCAGCCCTTGAAAAGTGGAGCAAGAAGGAGCTTTCAACCACAGGACAAGCTTGAGGCTAGCCTGGTCTACATGAGTTTTACTTTTTTAAAAAAACTTAGTTTCAGATGCATAACTATCACTGACCATGTCACAACTTGTGTAGTGGGCTAGCTCACTGCAAGCCATGTGTGAATTTGTACCTTGGTAATCTGATCACACTTTCAGGCAGGGATGAAGAGGTCACCTTGCTGACTTTGTGTGACTCCAGCAAGCCGTAGTCTCTCTCTATACGCACACAAACCTCAAGTCTATTGTCAACACATGTTCCTGTGGAGGCCTGGATGTCAGCCGTCCTTAGAAATCCCCACGCAAATTTGTCACAGGCTCCTGGCTACTGAGGAAATCGTGAGATGAGGGATGACGGGGGTCAAAGATCTTTTAAATGTGATGTTTATGGACACTTTTCCAAGTGTAGGAGAGAACATCCAGTTCTGCTTTGGTGTCTGTTACTGTGATAAAACACTGAGCCAAACCGTCTTGGGTAAGAAAATGTTCACTTGGATTCTACCCGCATTCACTGTCAGTCTCTGAAGGAGTGCAGAGGAAGAATCGAAGCCGGAAGGAACCATAGGGGAACAGTGCCTCCAGGCTAGCTGTCTGCAGCTTGCTAGGCATTTGTTTGTGTGTTTGTGTGTTTGCTGAGAAAGATTCTCTCTCTGAAGCCGTGGCTGTCCTGGAATTCACTATGTAAATCAGTCTGGACTTAAATTCACAAATTCCCCGCCCTCTGTTTCCTGAGTGCTGGGATCAAAGCCAGGCCTGGCTGCTCAGCTCCCTTTTTTATGCAACCAAAGACCACTTGCCTGGGGGTGGCACCATTTGCAGTGTGTTGGGCCCCTCCCACAGCAACCACTAATAATGAAAATGCTTCATGAGCTTCCATACGGCCCAGTCTCATGAAGGCATCTTCACAGTTGAGGCTCCTTCTTCCCTCCCTGCAAGTTGATAAACTGCACGTAACTCCAGCCCAAGGGACTCGGCATCCACTCATGGCCTCCAAGGTCACCTACACACACACACACACACACACACACACACACACACACACACACACACACTGAATCTTTTTTTTAAAGATTGATTTATTTATTTATTTTCTTATTTATTTAATGTATGTGAGTACACTGTAGCTGTCTTCAGACACACCAGAAGGGGACATGGAAGCCTGTTACCATGCAGTTGCTGGGAATTGAACTCAGGACCTCTGGGAGAGCAGTCAGTGCTCTTAACTGCTGAGCCATCTCTTAGCCCCTAAATCTGTTTTTTAAAGAATGGAACGGAGTACAACAGAGGAATAAATACAGCTTATACTCTTGCCTCTGACACAATATCCAAGGCTTAGCTTAGTAACTTGAGTTACAAGCAGAGCAGACGCTGAGACTCAGTTTCCTGCAACCATCTGTGGTAATGGA